>NW_006399845.1:6863369-6976279 GCF_000299155.1 Elephantulus edwardii | reverse complement strand
TGCTAGGAAAACAAACAGATTTGTCCTGGAATGGGTTAAGCCGGGTGGCTCCTTGGAGGCAAGGATTCTGAGGCTCCATCTAACATACTTTGGCCGTGTTGTGAGGAGAGACCGGTCCTTGGAGAAGGACATCATGCTTGGGAGGGTGGAGGGACGGTGCAGGAGCGGAAGGCCCTCTATGAGGTAGATTGATTCAGTGACTGGGATAATCGGGATGGGCGTGTCAGAGACAGTGCGATTGGCACAGGATAGAGCAGGGTTTAGGGCTGTTGTACATAGGGTCGCTATGAGTCGCAAGAGACCCGACAGCACATAACAACAACAACAACAACAACAACAACAACAACGCCATGTTTATTGTTGTTTTGATATTAGAATTACAGCAAGAATAGTTGCAGTTGTGAGGACTGCATAAGATGGGTGAGATTTTATTCTGTGGGAACTAGGATCATTATGAATTAGACCAGACTTGACTGCACCAATAATAACAGCAAAAAGGTTACTAAAGTACTTAATTCTTAATTAAAAATCTATCCAAGGCTACAATATTCTTACCTAAACAAAAAGAAAAGATTTATAAACTCAGACACCTAAGACTATGGAATCTGCTTGACTAGTGGATTTTTTGTTCTAAAAAAAGAGTTTTCTAAAATATTCATAACAAAGAAATTGTCATTTGAACCATTTTAAGTTTAAAATTAAGATATCATTATCACCATGGTCTGCTCTTAAATGTTTCACCACCCCAAACAAGTCGCTTAAGCAATTACTTGCCATTCTTTCCTGCCCTTAGTCCTTGCTAAACATAATTACACAAATTGCTACACAGTTTTCTGTTCCAGATATTTTATGTAAGGGACCATACAATGTCTTTTTTTCTGAGTTATTTCACTTGATAGAATGTTTTAAAGATTTTACCCTTTCACCACACTCATTCAACATATGTGCTGAGCAAATAATCCAAGAAGGTGTATTCTATGAAAAAGAACACAGGCTCAGGATTGGATGAAGACTCATTAACAAGCTATGGTATGTATACAATCCTACTTCCTGAGAATGAAAGGACTTGAAAGATTAAACATCAAATGAAAAGGACTTGTGAAGATCAAAGGTCAAACTGGACTGAAAAGCAGCATCATGCTAAAGTTGTCAAGGATTTCATTTTACTTGAATTCAGAGTCAATGCTGATAGAAGCAGCGGTCAAGAAATCAAACAATGTATTGTACCGGTCAAATCTGCTGTAAAAGACTTCTTTATTGTATTATTGTATTAAAAAAAGCAAAGATGTCACTCTGAAAGGGTTAAGGTGCATCTAACCCATGCCAAGATATTTTCAATCAACTCATATGAAAGGGAAAGCTGAATAATGAAAAGGGGAAACAGGAAGAATTGATACATTTCAACTTTGACACTGAAGAATAATATTAAATACACAACAGTCTGAACAACAAAAGAATGAGCAAATCTGTCTTGGAAGAGTTACAGCCAGAATGCTTCTTGCCAGTGAGGATAGTAAGAGTTAATTATATTTATTTTGGACATATTATATGGAGGAATCAATCCCTGGAGAAGAACATTATGTTTGATAAATTAGAGAGGCAGTGATACAAAAAGACCTTTGCTGGGATGTATGACAGAGGCTGCAAAAAATGGGCTTGAAAAATGGCAATGATTGTGATATGGCACAAGATTAATCAGTTTTTAATTTTGTTGTGTATTGGATCACTAGATGAACAGAAGATTTCAAAGAGCAGTTTGAGAAGACCAAGAAAAATATTATAATGGAATGTGTTAAGAACTGGAGTTGGAGAAAAAAAAAGGGAAGAATTTGCTCAACATTTCTCAAGTTGGAAAACTGAAAACCAAATTCAGGTCTTGCGTTGCAATACTGAGAGATATTATATGTAAATTTTTCAATGATCCAGGAAGCATCAAAAGGAAATATAAGTAATACACAGATTCACTGTATCAAAAATAATTTCTTTTCTGTAAACAATATCAGGAAGTTCCATATGAATAAGAGCCAATGCTAATGAATAAAGAAGGTGCACTAAAGGAATTGGGGGGGGGGGAAAGCCTTAGGAATAAATGCAATACCAACTGAAATGTTGCAACTAACAGATGCAGCCCTGGACCAGTTTATGCCAGGAAATTTGGAGGACAGCTGCTTGGCCAACTGACTGGAAGAGATCCATATTTGTCGAACATTATTGGAGTTCATCCAAAAATGGCTATAAAAGTCATTGACAGAGAACTGTCAGAAGTTCAAGCTGGGTTTAGAAGAGGACTTGACACCAGGGACATCATTGCTCCTTTAAAATGGATCTTGGATGAAAGAAGAAAATACCAGAAGAACGTCTCTCTTTGTTTTACTGATTATGCAAAGGCATTTGATTGTGTGGATCAAAACAAAAAAATGCCTAAAATTGGGAAGAATGGAATCCCAGAACACTTAATTATACTCATATGAAATTTACTCCTAGACCAAGAAGCTGTTGTCCAAATAGAGCAATGGAACACCGTATGGTTTCTCCATACCTATTGCATACATATTTATCTATCTGGTGGCCTAGTGGTTAGAAGCTGCATTGGAATCTTGAAGGCATGCAGTTGGAGTCCACCAGCTGTTCTGCAGGAGAAGGATGGGAAATCTCCTACCGTGCAATAAACTGTCTCTGAAAACCCACTGGACAGTCAGCTGTGGGTTGGATCTGACTTGACAGAACACAACTATATATATCTCTCTCTCAACTCCTGTATATGTATGTATACGTATATGTATATGTATATGCATATGTATATGTATATATGTGTGTATGTATATATATGTATATATATACATACACACATCAATATATGTTGTTGTCCTTAGGTGCCAACAAGTTGAGTATGACTCATAGTGACCCTCTGTACCATAGATCTGAATCTTGCCCTATCCTGCATCATCCTCATGATTTCAAGGCCATTGTGGTAATTACTGTGTCAATTAATCTCATACAGCTTCTTTCTTCTAGCTTTCCCAGCACGATATCTGTTTCTAAGAGCTGTTTTTTCCTGAAAACATAATCAGAGTAAGTGAGTTGAAGTTTTGCTGTCCTTGCCTCTGAAGAACATTCTGGTTGCACTTCCTTCAAGGCAATTTTGTTTGTTCTTTTAATAGTCCATGGTATACCCAGTATTCTCTGCCAAAATCACAATTCAAAGCAACCAAGTCTTCTATCTTCCTTATTCCTTGTACAACTTTCAAATGCATAGGAGACAATAGAAAATACCATGACTGCAGACGTTCCCAGTGCAATATGTCTCCTTAGCTCCTGACTGCTGGTACTAAAGGCATGCATCAGAGTTGTATCCTTTCTCCATAGCTATTCAATCTGTATACTGAGCAAAATGTTCAAGAAGCTAGTATCTATGAAGAATGTCCAGCGCTGGCTGAAAATCGCCTGTGACTTCATCCATAGCCACTGGTGAGAGTCAGCACCCAGAGCCATCAGGGGCTTTAAGCTCGTTGCCCACTGCTGTGGTGTGGACAGTTGAAACCCAGGCCCCGACAGGCACCTGGGGGAGGGGAACACCCAGACTCTACTTCATGCTTTGCTGGAGAAGGAGGGGCAGTCTCCTGTACCAGTCAGATCCAGTTTGACGGTACATACACACACACACACACACACACACACACACACACACACACACACACTTTTTCTTCTTCTTTTTTAAAAAAAGACTACTTCAGCCATCGCGGCCCTCTGCCCGGGGCAGGCTGCCCTCGGCCCCCGGCTTGGGGCGAGCCGTCGTGGCCCTCTGCCCGGGGCGGGCTGCCCACCAGTAAGGTGATAAAGCATCCTCCCTTCCCCCCTTTATATCTACGCCCCTGTTCAGCATGAAGAAGCCAGAGAGTCGGCATCCAATTCCCAAATCAATAAGACAGTTGGTTTAATTACTATTGGAAAATGCTTGTCATTCCTCTGTAGCATCTGGTCCCCACTGGACCCTCATCATTTCCTTCACCTGCTCCCCCCACCGACCAACCTGTGCAGCTCTGCAACTGCATCCTGGCCCATCCTCACCCTTCTGCCCCCAACCCTCACCTCCTTGTACCCCCAATATGTTTTTCCCAATAAAAAATATATATTTAAAAAAAAAAACCAATGTGACATCAGGATTGGAGGAAACACCTTCACCATGCAGATGACACAACCTTGCTAACTGAGAATGAGAAGGACTTGAAACATTTGCTGCAGTTGTGGCTAGAACTTCCATTACGATGTGCATGTTGTTGTTATTATGTGCTGTCAAGTCATCTGTGACTCATAGTGACCCTATGTACAACAGCCCTAAACCCTACTCTATGCTGAGTCAACCTTATTATTTCCGACACACCTATCCCCATTACTCTAGTCACTGAGTAAATCCATCTCATCGAGGGTCTTCCTCTCTTGTGCTGTCCCTCCACCCTATCAGGCATAACATCCTGCTCCAAAGACTGGTCCCTCCTTGCAACACGTCCAAAGTATATCAGATGGAGTTTCAGAACCCTTACCTCCAAGGAGCAACCTTGTTTAATCCTCTCCAGGGTGAACCTATTTGTTCTCTTAGCAGTCTATGGTATGTTGTTGTTGTTGTCAAGTGCTGTTGAGTTGTAGGTGACTCTTATTGACCCTATAAACGAAAACCCTCAACACTTGTATGACTTTCATCAGGTTCACAGGATTTCCAGACGCAAGCTATTTTGGTATAATCAATATTTTTCTCCAGCACCACAGTTCAAAGGCATCAATTCTCCTTCTATAATCCCTAGTCATTGTCCAGATTTTTTATGTATAACATGTAATTGTGAAGACCATGGCCTGGATCAGGTGCGTATTAGTCTCCAGACTGACATCGTTGCTCTTCAGTACTCTGGAGAGGTCCCTGGCAACAGACTTTCCCAGTGCAATGCATTTTTTTTTAAATTCCTGGCTGCTGGTGCCAAGAGTGTTGATTGTGGAGCCAAGCAAACTAAAGCTGTTAACAATCTCAGTCTCTTCACCATCTCTCGTGATGCTGCCAATTGGCCCAGTGGTGAGAATCTTTGTTTTCTTTATGTTGAGCTTCAGTCCATGTTGAAAGCTGTAGTTATGGACCCCATGCAGCAAATATCTCCGGTTATCCACAGTTTTGGCAAGCAGGGTTGTGTCATCTCCATAACACAGATTGTTGATGAGTCTTCCTCTAATTCTGATGCTACATTCCTTCTCATAGAGTCCAACCTCCCAAATGATCTGTTCTGCATATAGATTGAAAAGTTATGGAGACAGGACACATCCCTGAGTACACCTCTCCTGATTTTAAACGATGGAGTGTTTCCTTGCTCTGTTCTGATGACTTCCTCCTGGTGCAAATATAGGCTTCACATAAGCACAATCAAGTGTTCTGGGAATCTCATTCTTCTCAGAGTTAGCCACAGTTGGTTGTGATCCATACAAAGTCAAATGCCTTTGCATAGTCACTGAGACAATGAAAATGATGTGTATAGCAATTGTGAAATTAGGCATCTTGCTTTGTTTTTCATTTTTGGGGAACATTTTAATTTAATACATACTTGCCGTGGCTTTTTCAAAAGAATGTTTTAATGTCGAGTATAACCTCTCTTACGCATGAGAAGGATGGGCAATCTCCACTCATGCTATTAAACTGCCTCTGAAACCTGCTGAAGGGTCAGCCATGGGTCAGGTCCCACTCAACAGCACACAACAACAACAACAATGATAACAACACTCTTAATATACTGAGTGGTTTAATGATTTTTTTAAATTACAAAAGTGTATTGAATTTTCTTAAATACCTTAGATTAGTATCTACTGAAATGATTACATGTTTATTTTCCTCTGATATATTAATATGGAGTATTGATTTTCTTATATATTTTGTTATATTAATGTGGAGTATAGAAGGAGAATTGATGCCTTTGAGCTGTGGTGCTGGAGAAGAGTATTGAGAGTATCATGGACTGCTAGGAAAACAAACAGATTCATCCTAGAAAGGGTTAAACCGGGAGGCTCCTTGGAGGCAAGAATTCTGAGGCTCCGTCTAACATACTTTGGACATGTTGTGATGAGAGACCGGTCCATGGAGAAGGACATCATGCTTGGGAGGGTGGAGGGACAGCGCAGGAGGGGAAGACCCTCTATGAGGTGGATTGATTCAGGGGTAATTGGGATGGGAGTGTCAGAGACAGTGCAATTGGCACAGGACAGAGTTTAGGGCTGTTATACATAGGATCGCTATGAGTCGCAGCGACTCGATGGCACATAACAACAACAACAACATATTACTTTCTTGTTCAGAGGCTCATGCGTGAAGCAGTTGGATTCTCAAGAATAGGTTCTCTTGTTTTGTTGAAAGTTGGGTGGAAACTGGTGGGTTTTTATTTTGTTTACAATCATGTGAAAGCTGATTTGATTTACTGGATTTAGCTAACAATCAGCTATGGGCTAGAAGTCTCTTGTTTAAGTCAATCAGGACCTGGTGGTCAGGGCTTTGCATTTAAAAGTTGGTTGGCAATAAGAGAGATGCAGATCAAAACCACAGTGAGGTACCATCTCACTCCAGTAGAAATGGCAAAGTTTAACAGGACAGCAAGTAATAAATATTGGAGAGGATGTGGTGAGATAGGAACTCTTATACATTGTTGGTGGGATTTTAAAATGGTTCTACCACTCTGGAAGGCAGTTTGGTGTTTCCTCAGAAAGCTGAATGTAGAAGTTCCATTTGACCCAGCTATTCCACTGCTTGGGTTAGACCAAGGGAGAATGATAGCTGAGGCACAAATGGCAACTTGTACACTAATGTTCATAGCAGCATTATTCACCATTGCATGAACATGGACACAGCCCAAATGTCCAACCACAATAGAATGGATTGAGAAATTATGCTCCAGTCACATGATAGAATACTACACAGCGCACAGGAGCAATGATTTCATAAATCACTACCTAACTTGGGAGGGACTGGAGAGCACTACATTGATTGAACTAACTCAGTTCCATAAGGACAAACACTGTAGAAAACCATTGTTGTAGAATGAGTATGAGGATCCAAGGGGGGAGAGGGGAGGAGCAGAGGGGTGATGATGGGTTGGGCGTGGAGGGTGGTTAACCATAGGATTGCACAATTTGATGGGTGGAGGGGTGGTAGAGGAAATGGGAAAAATTTGGTGTAAAACACAATGTATAAGAACTTTTTATTATTTATTTATTTATTTCAATGGAACTTTTAAAATCACTATTAAAAAAAAAAAAGAAAAAGAAGAAGGAAAAAGAGTCGGTTGGGCCCTTGGGCCTGCATCCTTTGGGCCTGTGGCCTTCGGGCCTGGTGTTAATTGTGTTTGGGAAGAATTTTCTTCTAAGTGGTACAACACTGGTCTGTCAGTTTACTGTATTGAGGTAACTTGGGGTTGCTGTGATGTTGAGTGCTATGCCACTGGAGTGTCAAATGCCATAATGGTTACCCATGGTGGACTCTGCATGGTGGAGCTCCCAGATTAAGACAAATTTGTAGCAGGATTGGCATCCACTTACTATACAACATGCCTTTGGAAGCGCTGTGAACATTAGAGAAACAACATTAGAGAAACAATGATAGTTATAGAACAGGGTTCAGATCCTTTGTTCGTAAGGTCACAATATGAGTTGTGCTCAACTTGATGGCATTTAAAAACAATGATTTTATTTTCTTATATTAATACCTTTGCATTCTTCAGATAAGCTCCCCTGGGTTATGGTGCGTAAACTTTTTAATATGTTGTTGGTTTGGCTTGCTGGTATTTTGCTGATTCTTGTATCTGTTTCATAAAGAGATATTAGTCTTGTGCTTTCTTCCTTGATTTTTTTTGTTTTCTTCCTTGTCTTGCCATCAGGGTAATGCTGGCCTCACAGAATGAGTTAGGAAGTATTCCCACCACGTCTGTGTTTTAGAAGTGTTTTAAAAGGATTGGTGTTAAATCTTCTTAAATATATAGTAGAATTCACAAGGAAAGCCATCTGGTCCTGGGATTTTCATTGTTAGATGGCTTTAAACCACTAAGTTTTGGTATCCTTTTTTACAATGCATCCATAGATAACTAGAATGCCTGCCTTTTGGTCTAGCCTTAAATGTGATAAAGGTAAAGTCTATACTTTGCTTGGGTCTCCACGCCTAATACTCTCCTCCTTGGTAAGTGAGGAACAATTTTTTTCTGAGTTACAATTTTCTCTCCCTGATGGCTGCTGGTTTTGACCAACAGAGATTTGTGTTACAGTGTAAAACTGACCTACAGAGTTTTCTTGGACACAACAATAGTAACAAATCTTTATGGAAAAAGATCAGGAGAAGCAGATGCCAGGTCTTTCTCCTATAGAGTCTGGATAGGCTTGAATCCTTAAATTTTTGATTAGCAGCTTTGCACTTAACTGTTTGTTCCACAAGGAATCCTTAGATTTGTGGACACAACAAACAGATCATTCATATACTAATTTACCGTTTTCAGTCAGTCAATTTACTATCTTGAATGAGATGCTTTCTCTGACTCCTCCACGTGGGAAAGCAGCCACTCTTTATCCTAACTCTTGCCACTGAGTATTGCTATGGCACATTTGTGTCTCTCTCATTGACTAGGAGCAAACAAGTTCCTTCTGTTTTAGCCATTTTTGTATTCGGAGAGTCTAGCAAAGTACCTGCTCATAGCAGGCTTATGTGAAAAACAAAAACAAAAAACCACAAACAACAAAAGACACTTACCTGAAGGAGAGCTGCTAGTTTCTGGACCTGTAAGTAATTTATTCTCAGTGAAGAGCTCCTAGTATTTACAATTCAGCACAAAACAATCTGTGGGGCCCACCCTGATAAGCTATCTGAATTGAGTACAGTAGTCCAACAGAGTCCAACTATTGAGAGAGGCACAGAAAGGATTTATTCACGTATGTCATAATAGATATTTATTAGATATTTATTAATCACTTAACACATGGCAAACTCTCAATTTCTTATTAAATACCAGCCACTATTGTAGGTATTGAGTATGTAACATCTGGCAACAGATAGGTAACATTGTACTAGATGCCGAGAAAGAATATCACAGGAGGGTGAATTCTAAGGATGTTGGTTAGATTTTTAGTCAGGGCAGCCTTGAACAGGTTTTCAGCAGGAGTGGTCATGAGGGGGGCGGACTCTAGGGGGCGGGAATACTGCAGGCAACAAGAGCTGTAATTTTAAGATGCAGATATTTTCTGCCTGATTAAAAGCAGGAGGCATGTGCCTATGGGAGACAAGGTCGCTTGGTGGTGTTCTCTGGGGGCAGTGGGCTACATTTTTCAGTGCAAGCTCGGTTGTCCAGCACTGCTGGGAGGGTTGCGGAGGAACTGCAGCCTTAGATTCTCAGATTTCTCCATATTCCGCACATCTAGAGTCCTTCGTCCCAAGAGCAGCAGACGCAACATCTCAGGTCAGGTTCCTTGCTGCATGCAGGGTGGGTAAATTTCAGACCAGTTTGAGACCTTGCAGAGCAGCATCCAACCTTGGGTCCCAGGGTCTGCAACACTCGGCCGGCGGGAGAAGGCGGAGCTTATGCTGCGGACCTAGGCGGTGGCGTGAGCTCCGCCCCCTAAGATAGACCCCGCCCCAAACCCCTGATGATTGGTTAACAATCGCGGAAGGGATGGGCGTCTCTGTGGGGTTGGGAGTGTCAGGTTGGGCTGGGTGCACTGATTGGACCAGGAGGGATTAGGTCATCGCTAGCAGGTTCGAGCAGCCCGGGACGCCGGCCGGGCGGCAGAGGCTGCTGTGAGAGGGCGCTAGAGGGTTCAGGAGCTGGAGCAAGCTAAGGAGGCGGGGAGGCGGTGTCTGTGCTCACTCGCCTGCTCAACTCGCTTCCCGGCTTTGATTCAGGTTCGCTGCTGCGCTTCCTTCTCTCCCCCTATTCTGTTGCGCGCCCTGAAGCAGCTGCCTGTCGACTTGATCCAGATTCATTTTGGGAGTTGTACGTGTCTGTAGCACCGAGCCCGAAGGGCGAGTAGGCGCCACACCTGTAGAGCCAGTGGCCGTCGGGGCTGCTGGCCGATCTCTCTCCCCGCGTGTGGGCTCCGGTGACGGTCCGCCCGGCCCCGGGGGAAGCGCGCCCCCCGGTTGGGCGCTGCAGACACCATGGGGCTCCCAGCCCTCGAGTTCAGCGACTGCTGCCTAGACAGCCCGCACTTCCGAGAGACGCTCAAGTCACACGAAGCGGAGCTGGACAAGACCAACAAATTTATCAAGGAGCTCATCAAGGACGGGAAGTCACTCATCAGTGCGCTCAAGAGTGAGTGCCCCCAGGCCGGGAGAGGAAGGGAGGGGCGGGACGGGCCGGCGGGTGGTGCTCACTGCCTGTGGTCACCCTGCAGCCGTAGGTGTGTATAGATGCTCTTAACGAGATAGGAAGGATATTAATGTATTTTATGAATGTGACAGGCAGCAGCAACCAGCTGAGGAAAGAGACCTGTCGCCGAGCCGTTTGCTTTCTGGCTTGATGGGGAAGTGACCTGGGCACGAGAGGTGCTCTTGTGCGCTGCGGGTGGGTGTGCGCGGTACACCGGCGTCTCGCGAGTTGGGGGCAACCTGTTGGGAAACCCCAACCCATCATGGCCCTGACTTGGGTAGGGGAAGAGTTGCTTTCCCCTGAGTGTCCAGCTGTGGGGTTGGAGCGTTGGAGCAAGGGGGCGCTGCCTTCTCTCAGGAAAAGGCAGGTGTGACTATTTCGATCCCTGCATGTAGCTCCTGCCTCATGGTCTCAGGTTCCCGGAAAGGCGCAGGCACTGTTCAGAGAGGGGCTGGATGGATTGGTTTTGGAATGGCCTGGGATTTCTTAGATTATTGGCAGCTAGTTACCCCCATATCTTGATTCAGTTCCATTTACGTGTGCAAGTTCTGATTCTTGTGTATAGCAGAAGGTGATAGGGGTGGGAGTAAAGAATCAGAGTGTTCCTTTACTCTAAACTGTGGGCGAGGGTTTAAAAATAGAATGAACATATCCTGACTCCCTCTCTTGTTCCCTTTTTTTCACCTTTCCCATTATCTTAGAAAACTCAAAAGCCTGAAAAGGAATGTCCTTTGTCGTCATCCAGAAAGGGGAAGTTTTAAATTCATCTTAAATATTCTCTAATCTTATGTAAAATTAAATTTTGTTTTCCCTCCATTTGGTAGGGAGAAATGAAATTTACATCTTGTGCATGGCTTCGCTTTGACTATATGAGAAGCCAGCGAATTTCTCTTTTTTTGGCCAAATAGGGTGTGCTCTAGGGATCAGCACCTTGGACTTTGAAAATGGTTTTGCTTTCTTGTGCGTTTATCCATTTTAAAAATAGTTCAGCCCACCTTCAGTTTTCAGGATCAGGAATAACATGAAAAGAGACAGTGTAATTGTCTTTGACTCTTATTTTTCCTGTCTTTGTGACAGATTTCTTAATAGTATGATCTTTTAGCTATGAAACGTTGCAGGTGTAGAGGAGGATCGAAGCCGTGAGAGGATTGTACTTTAAAGAATGTCTGAGATGTCATTTTGTGAGCCTGCCTGCTTCTAACGGATTTCTGGTGGCCTAGCTCATAGGGAGTTGCTCTGAAAATCAAAAAGCGCAGTAGTTCAAATCTACCAGTGACTCCTTAGGAAAAAGGTGGACAGTGCCCTCCTGTGAGGTTTACAGGCATGGAAACCCAGTGGTGGGTCAGCTATGAATTGATCCTGATTTGATGGCAGAAAGAAAGAAGAAATTGTTGCTTCTAAAAATGAAGACAAATAATGGAATCCTAGGGAAGCTATGGTAAAGGCTCATGAGTTTAGTCGACCTGACAACATGTAACAACAACGACAGTAGCAAATGTTTTTTGCGGTAAAACGAGCACAAAACTGTTGGAAGTAATGAGGCATCATAGAGACAGAACCTTTGTTGGCGGCTGTGTCTTACCTGGAGCATGTGCAGAGACCCTTCCTTTGTCATTGACAAGGGACATCCTTGGCTTGGAGAACACCTGACCCCTGGTTTGGAGCTAGTTAGGGACACATTTAGAGGTTGTGCCTAGGAGTTTTGCTTATATGCTACGGTTGGCTTTAATTTTGTCCTTTGCCTCCTTCAGCACTTTGGAGTGACTAGGGTACACTAGGCATTATAATGAATATTCAGCTGCCTCTGGTTAGAGGAGTTTATATGGTATCATATTGGATACCACTTCACCTAAGAATTATACAACAGCGAAGAATTAAGGCTAAAGCCACACTGTTCTCTTGAGCAGGCTAAGTTTTATACACAGTGATCTGAACCAGAGATGGAGTTAATGCTCTTGGAAACCTCTGGATCCTGCTCTAGCCTGGAAGGCACTCTCTATCCCAGTCCTGCTTGAATTTGGCCTTATGTTTCCTATTTCAGCTTTGAATCTGAGGAGAGTGCATTGGGTGACTGGCAATTTACTCAACACCTGTTTTCAGGCATTCCGTTATCACCTAGATGCTGGCTATGTTGTGTACCACTATGTTAATATCTATATATGATTTTCCTGAAATCTTTCCCAGTACTGTAACTATAAAACCAGCTTTTCCTAGTATGCTTTAAAACAAATACAAAATTATTTAAGTAACACTGGTTTGGATGAACTTTTATTCTCTTCCAGATCTAAAATTTTATGATTTCTCTCATAAGTCATATGCTTGTATGTTTGAGGTTAGTTTTCCTTTGAGCATTAATCATAGGCAATAAACCTTGGCTTCGGGTACTGTCAGAGTTCAAGTAGATTGTAGATATTGTTATTTCCACTTTGTGAGTGAAGAAATGGAGAGTGAGGTCAGTAACCTGTACAAAGTGACATAGCAGTCAAGTTCAATTAACCGTAAGCACCTCTGTCCCCTAGGCCAGTGGTTCTCATATATGTTAATTTCTTAATCCTGAGAATCTGATAAGAGTTATGATTCTTTCTGTGTAAAAATGAACTCCTTGAAACTTTGTCTAGAGTCCAGATCTCTGGTCTGGACATGCGGAAAGATAAGGAATACAGTAATTTGCAGTGTGTATTTAATAGAATCTTCCTTTGGGGACAGTTCTCATTTGATGCGGAATGGAACGTTGGCTTGGCTGTTTCTGAGGTTGATGTATTTTTTTTTTTTTTTTGTGGAGGACTTACTGTCAGAAGCCTCTCCTCTGTCCTGAGTAATCATTATCTCTGACAAGAGACAAGGCTTTTTTGTCTGTAGAGATGGTGGGAGATCTGGTGGCATAGTCCATAGGGAGCTACTCTGCTAATCCAAATGTTCGACTTTGCCTTCTGTGCAATTGGCACTCTTGGAAACCCACTGGAGAATTAACTGTGAGTTAATTCTGACTTGATGGCGGTGAGATTTGTGGTTTGTTTGTTTTTCTTTCTGTTTGTTTGTTTTGGTTTTTTTAACAGAGAGAGACTGAAGATATTCAGACTCAAGAAATTAATAGTTTCTTAGTTTCTGGATTTCCCACCTCCCTTAACTTGGGCTTAACAGAGATGACTTCATCATAGGCATTTCCTGAACTAGTATAATTTAGTGGTAAGATAGCAACCTGCAGTCAGGTAAGTCTGGTTTCTATTCTTGGCCCACTACATAGCTGCTTGATTTAGGGCAAATAAGTAAGCCTGAGCCCCTCCCAGTGTAAAATAGGAATAAACACACTGACCTAACAGTTGTTGTGAGGCTCAAATATTAAGAAAGCACTGAACTTTCAACTGGCACATACTTATTGCTGACAAGTAGATTCTGACTCTTGGAGACCCTACAGGGCAGAGTTAGGTTATAAACATTTAAAGAAGCTGACTGCTAAATCTTTTTCCCATGGAGGGTTGATGGGTTCACACTACCCACCTTTGAGTTCTTGTTACTGATTTGTTGTTAAGTGCTGTCAAGTATGACTCATAGTGATCTTGTGAACAACAGATCTGATCTCTGACCTATTCTGCACCATCCTTATAATTTCTGACTCATGAGTCCCTTGTCACAAATACTATCATTCCATTTTGTTGAGAATCTTCTTCTTTGCTGGCTCTCCATTTTTCTAAGCATAATGCTCCTTTCCAAGGACTAGCCCCTCCTCACAGCATGTCCAGAGTATGTGAAATGAAGCTTTGCCGTACTTGCCTCCAAGGAACACTTTGGCAGCCCAACAAGTAGCCACTGTGCTACTAGGGGCTGGCGTGTAATGCTGTTCAGTTATAATTTTTCAGCTGCTACCATCTTCCTCTTCCAGAGAAGAGACTAAGGTGCGTCTGATACAGGCCATGGTGTTTGCAATCACTTTTTATGCATCAGAGAGTTGGACAATGACCAAGGAGGATAGAAGGAGAATCGATGCCTTTGAGCTGTGGTGCTGGAGAAGAGTATTGAGAGTACCATGGACTGCTAGGAAAACAAACAGATTCATCCTGGAAAGGGTTAAACCGGGCGGCTCCTTGGAGGCAAGGATTCTGAGGCTTCGTCTAACATACTTTGGTCATTGTAAGGAGAGACCAGTCCTTGGAGAAAGACATCGTGCTTGGGAGGGTGGAGGGACAGCACAGGAGAGGAAGGCCCTCTATGAGGTAGATTAATTCAGTGACTGGGGTAATCGGGATGGGTGTGTCGGAGACAGTGCGATTGGCACAGGACAGAGCAGAGTTTAGGGCTGTTGTACATAGGGTCGCTATGAGTTGCAAGCGACTCGACGGCACATAACAACAACAACCATCTTCCTGCACTTTGGGTTGTGAAGAGTTTGTAATCCTTAGATTAGAACTTACCAAGAGAAGAGGGACTTTTTTTTTTTTTTCATTTGGGGACAAGGAGGAAGTCTCATGCCTTTATGCTGGTTGTTAGTAACTTAACTCCTGGTGTATTAACGGTTGGATAGAATCCTGATGAAGTTATGTCAGAAAGCCCTGAAAATTAAAAAAAAAAAAAAAAGCAGCCTTCCATCTCTTTTGTTCCTAATAATATTCTAGTAACTTAAATTGTCACATATCTTACTAGGTGAGTTTCCCCCTTGTCATGACCAGACTTGCTTGCTTATCTGTTTGCTTTACAGGAGAAGCTCACCTTGGCCTTGAGCTTCATGTCTAGATACCTCATGAACTCAATGGCAAACAAAAGGTAGTTTTGTAGAAATGAAAGTGAATTACTTTGTTGATTCTGAGGGACGTTCTGAATTTTCAAGAATTGGGTTTCTTTTCATTTTCTGGCCTTAGCTTCTAGACTTACTATTAGAGATCAGCCCTTTAAACACAGTCCGGCCATCTGATGTGCACAATTCACTCATCTAATGTGTATAATTCAGTGGTAGGTAGTATATTCACAGAGTTGTGCAACCATGACCACAGTAAATTTCAGAGCCTTTTTGTCATCTCAGAAAGTAACCCCCTACAGTATTAGCAGTCACTTCCATTTCTGCCCAAGGCAGCTGCTGACCTAGTTTTTGTCTTTACAGATTTGCTTCTTCTGAACATCAAGCAACTCAATTCCATTCCTTTTCTGCTAGGTAACATCCAGATTTAAGCATAGAAGTTCTTGATTTGAATTTGAAGGAGAGAAACTTTGAATCAGTAAGTGTCCCTCCTCTAAATTCGGTGCCTGAGTGGCACTGAGGTCCCAGAGGTGGAACTGAGTTTCTGGGGCAGGAGAAAGCCAGACGTGCCTTTGTGCTTCTAACTACAGGATTGATTTTAATTCATAGCACTTTAATGTCTGCAGAGAATGCGATGTATGCAATCAAGATAAATCTAGCTCCATCCCTCAGTGAGCTTCCTGTCATCTTGGAGCAGGCTGTTTGATATTCGGTAAAGCCTCAGCTTGTGGTCAACATACTGTTGGGACCTCATTTTACAAGATGAAGCGACTATTTAGGTGAAACATACTTTTCCAGTGGCTTAATGGTAAAGAATTGGTACTAGTTTAAATCCACCAGCTGCTCCATGGGAGAAAGATAGGTAATCTCTTCTCATGGATTAACTGCCTCTGACAACCTGTTGGAGGGTCAGCTGTGGTCCAGTTCTGACTTGACGGTACACAGCCAACCAACATACATTTCATAGGGATTTCTTCTGACATAGTGGGTAGGGAATTGTGCTGGGAAACAAAGATAACGCCTCTCTGGACGTTTGAATCCATCAGCTTCTCCACAGAAGGAAGATGGGCATTCACTTCCAATGAAGTTTGCAGTCTCTGAAAACTCACTGGAGGGTCAGCAATGAGTTCGTTCTGACTTGACAGCAACGAGTTTAATGAGTATACGTGTCAGGAAACTTGTAAGGAAATAATACCCTTCTCTTGTATTTCAGTGATTAGTAATTCTGAGATTCATGTCCTGTCCCTAAGACAGCTACATTAAGATTTTATAAAAAGACATTTTATTGTGCTTTTCGTGGGAAGTTTATATAATTTGACAGTTTCTATTTCTCAACCCTTACTTTGTTCAGTGCCATAGGTTGCGATCCTCACGGTGTGTCGGCATTCCCCAGGACCTCCTCTTGTATTCTAGTCAGAGTGGTAAGTGGTGATAGCTGAGCACTCTCTAGTTCTTCTGGTTTCAAGGTAGAGGAAATTGTGGTTGATGGGGGCTTTTAGTCCTTTGGACTTGCTTTGAGTTATTGTTTTCTTTCATTCTCTCATCCTCCAGGCAGGGAAAAGACCAGCAGTTGCTTTGTAAATGGAGAAGTGTTAACTTGAGGTCTAAGGTGCACGTGATTCAGGCCATGGGCTTTTTAATCACTTTGCAGTGCATTTGAGAGCTGGGATTGAATAAAGATGACAGAAGAAGAATTGGTGCCTTTGTGGTGTTGGAGAAGAGCACTGAACACATCCTATGGACTGCCAAAAGAAGAAACAAACATGTCTTGGACAAAGTGCAGCCAGAGTGTTCTTTGGAGGCAAGGATGATACAGTTTCGTCTCACATACTTGGGGCATGCCACCAGGAGAGGCTTTTCCTTGGAGAAGGACATCATGATGGGAAGGTGGAAGAATGGCCAAAGAAATGCAGATCCTAAACCAGGTGGACTGACAGAGTGACTGTAGCAACAAGTGAGTGTGTCAGAGATGATAAGGATTGCACAGGGTAGGACAGGGTTCAGCTCTGTTGTTTGTAGGGTTGCTATGAGTCGAACTTGACTTGACAGCACCTCACACAACAATAACACCACCCGAAAGCTCACATTAAAAGTCCAGGTGCTTTAAAATTCCACTGGACTTTCCCTCCCTCTCTCTTTCATTGTCATCAAGTTGGAATTGACTTGACCCCTCATTGGGCTTCTCAAGCTCTCAGTGATGTGAGAGAATATTGCCTTTCTTTTTCCCAAGGAGCTGCTGGTCGAGCCATACTTCCAGAGCTGTGTGGCCTTTGTAGCAGGGTGCCTCTCTATACACCAAGTCCCTAGTCCACAGGCTAGGATATGGAAAATTATCCTCATGACCTGTATATGCTTTGCTAGTTCCCTGGAGGCACAGAGAGCTTTAACAAAAATAAGTAGACAATGTGAGAGTAATTCCAGAGCTGATATTTGTTGAGCTTTTAACAAGGGCATGTCCCACAATCAGTGATTCACATACTTTGCATCATTAATCATTACCACAGCCCTGTGAGGGAAATATTAAAATTTTTCTTAACTTTATAGTTGATTAGCTTGTGTAAGGTCACATAACTAAGAAGTTGTGCCACCAACTTTTGCATCTGGCAGGGCCTTCTCTTGAAGACTTAATATTCAAAGTACTGAAGGCATTTGACTGTGTGGATCATAACAAACTGTGGCTGACTCTGAGAAGAATGGGAATCCCAGAACATTTAATTGTGCTAATACGAAACCTATACTTGGAACAAGAGGCAGTAGTCAGAACAGGGCAGGGTAACACTGCATGTTTCAAAATTGGGAAGGGTGTACGCCAGGGATGCATCCTGTCTCCATACCTTTTCAACATGTATGCAGAGCAGATTATCCGAGAGGCTGGGCTCGATGAGGAGAATTGTGGCATCAGGATTGGTGGAAGATCTATTAACAATCTCCGTTATGCGGATGACACAACCCTGCTTGCTGAAACTGAGGAGGACCTCATGCACTTGCTGCGAAGGGTCAAGGACTGCAGCCTTCAGTATGGACTGAGGCTCAATGTCAAGAAGACAAAGATTCTCGCCACTGGACCAATTGGCAACGTCAGGATGGATGGCGAAGAGATTGAGATTGTTCACAGCTTCAGTTTGCTCGGCTCCACAGTCAACACTCTTGGCACCAGCAGTCAGGAAATCAAAAAGGGTATCGCGATGGGAAAGTCTGTTGTTCGGGACCTGTCTAAGGTACTCAGGAGCAACAGTGTCTCTCTGAAGACTAAGGTGCGCCTGATACAGGCCATGGTATTTGCAATCACTTGTTATGCATCAGAGAGTTGGACAATGACTAGGGAGGACAGAAGGAGAGTGGATGCTTTTGAGCTGTGGTGCTGGAGAAGAGTACTGAATGTACCATGGACTGCCAGGAAAACAAACAGATTCATCTTGGAGAGGATTAAACCAAGCTACTCCTTGGAGGCAAGGATTCTGGGGCTTCGTCTGACATACTTTGGGCATGTTGCCAGGAGGGACGGGTCCTTGGAGAGGGACATCATGCTTGGGAGGGTGGAGGGACAGCGCAGGAGGGGAAGACCCTCTATGAGATGGATTGATTCGGTGACTGGGGTAATCGGGATGGGTGTGTCAGAGGCGGTGCGGTTGGCGCAGGATAGAGCAGGGTTTAGAGCTGTTGTGCATAGGGTCGCTATGAGTCGGAAACGACTCCACAGCACATAACAACAACAACAACTGAAATTTGTAGACAAGTCATTGAGAACCGAGTAAGAACTGAATGCTTGCAAATAGGCACAAGGGATTTTTTTCTTGAGTGGTAGAAATATTCCAGAAGGAGATTGTATTGATTGTACAATTGTATGCACTAACTAATAAAATCATTAACATGCACATTTAAAATAGATGAATTTTATGACTCACAAATTATACCTCAGTTAAGCTGTTAAAAAAATATTGCTCCCAAACATGCTGACCTGAAAAGGTGGCTATCTTGGAGAGAATAAACATTAAATATAATTTTCTTGAGAGAAATGCCTGTGACAGTTTTACCTATCAGTCCTAAATGCTAATGATCTTACTGAAAGAAAAGAAATGGAGAGAAAAAGGCTTATCTTTTTATTACTTTAAAGACGGAAGAAAAAGAATGTTCTTTCTTAATGATGTTGTTTGGTACCATTGAGTCAGCCTTGCCTTAGCCTGTACCATCCTCACTCTATGACATGCTTCAGCCCAGTGTTACGGTCATTGTGACATTGAATCTTGTTGAGGGCCATAGTGTTGGTAATGAACACAGTTACATGTGTATCACCCACCATACTGAGTGAGGACTAAGCTGCTGAGCTTTCTTCTCGGGTAAAATGAAACATAATAGAAATCCTACTGTGGCTGAGGTTTGAAAAAAGGGCTGGGGAAGGAGCCTTAAACGTCAGTGGTTGGAGAACTACCATTGAGATGCTGTTCATTCAGTCCAGCTGAATGGAGCAAAATAGAGATATATTTTAAAAGCCAGTGCTATATAAAAGCTACAAAATCTTATTTGGATTCAATTTTCTGTTGTTTATATTTGTATGAGTAATTCCCCAAATGCCACAGTTGCAAATTACCACCATTTATAAATAATTAGAGATTGCTTGCTTTCTCTTTTTTTTATTAAGGTGTTAAAGCAAAGCAAAGGAACAGGGAACACTTTTTACTCCCTGACTTCATATCTGTTTCTTCCATTAGGACCGCTGAACAAAGCAGGTGGACATTGAAACATGTTTAAGAGTTTGTGCTTTTCGAGTTTGCATCTTGTGATTGCAAAAGAAGAGTGTACCAAGTGCAAAAGGGTGACATTCTTTAAGCATACAACTCATAGTATTGATTTCCCCCCCCCTCTTTTTGTTACAATGAATACAAAGGATGAGCTAATTGAATCAGACCCAGGAAGAGGTTTCTAGCTTAATTACTGAATTGGAAAAGAATGGCCAAAATCATTGATAACCACCACCGCAAAGAGAAGATCTATTGCATTCTAAGGCTGAGAGATCGCCGGTTGCCCTCATTTGCCCCTCGAGTCTACAGTTGTCCAGTAATGGGCCTTTGGTGGAGAGAGAAACACAAAACTTTAGAGCCTGATACAAAATCTGAGCTACTCTTTGCTACCCAGCACTCAGGCTGATGTCTGGGATGGTCAACTTCTTACAGCATCTGCTGTATGCTTCTGTCTTTAGGTCTGTGAAGAATTTGCATTTTCAGTGCCAGCATCTTCACCCATGGTGAAGCAAATATTCTATAGCTTGGTGTTGCCTTCCCCTCCCTCTTTATTTGGCAGATCTTTTGATGATTAAGTGAGCAGCGTTCAGTACATTTCTCCATTTGTCTGCATTTGAGGAAGTGTTGCTTTCATTTGCTTCAGCCTCATTTACATTTGTCAGATCCACTTTAGGAGCCCAGGGTTTTGGAAATGGTTCCTAAAAGACTGTGGTTCAGATTCCTACTCGGGACAGGCCAGTCAGCATCCCTCTAGACAGAGGCCCCAGGCTGGACTTCCCAATTTTTGCCATTGTCAGCTAAAAATGATAAATTCCATGAGTTGACGAAATGAGAATGGCGAGTACAGACCCTGTCGCCCCACTGAGCTATATAGGAAAAAGCATCTCATGGAGGCAGCTTGGTTACTCTGTTGAAGGCTAATTTTGGCACAGATATTTGGCAAGGAGGCCAATGTGAAAGCTAAGAGTTAAAGTGAGTTATTTAAATTTCTAACCAACCTGCATTATGCAGATGATACAACCTTGCTCGCTGAAACTGAGGAGGACCTGAAGCGCTTGCTGCAGAAGGTCAAGGACTGCAGTCTTCAATATGGATTGAAGCTCAATATCAAGAAAACAAAGATTCTCACCACTGGGCCAATTGGCAGCATCAGTATAGATGGTGGAGAGATTGAGATAGTTAACAGTTTTAGTTTACTTGGCTCCACAGTCAACTCTCAGAACACTCTTGGTAACAGCAGCCAGGAAATCAAGAGACGAATTGCATTGGGAAAGTCAGCTGTCAGGGACCTCTCAGGAGTACTGAAGTGCAATGACGCCAGGCTGGAGACTAAGGTGAGCCTGATCCAGGCTATAGTCTTTGCAGTTAAGTGATATGCATCGGAGGGTTGGACAGTGAATAGGGATGATAGAAAAAGAATTGATGCCTTTGAGTGGTGTTACTGGAAAATAGTGTTGAATATACTATGAACTGCTAGGAGAACAAACAGGTTTGTCCTGGAAAGGATGAAGCCAGAATGTTCCCTGGAGTCAAGGATTCTGAAGCTTTCTGACATACTTTGGGCATGTTGCAAGGAGGGACTCCTTGGAGAGGGACATCATGTTTGGGAGAGTGGAGGGACGGCGCAAGAGAGAAAGACTCTTGATGAGATGGATCGATTCTGTGAGTGGAGTGGTGGGAATGAATGTGTTTGAGACAGCAAGGTTGGCACAGGATAGAATGGCATTTAGGGCTCTTGTACATAGGGTTGCTATTGAGTTGCAAATGACTTGATGACACATTACAACAACAACTGACCCTAGTTTTAATTTTAATGAATGATAATCCATTGCCTTTCATAGTACTGCATTTTTCAAATATGACATGTACACACATCTAACAGACACGCATACCTGGATCATATACTCTGAAAACTTTATAATGAACATATTATTTGTATAAATATACAGCACATATATTGCTATCAGAGGAAAGTTTTTATTGATCAAATAGAGCCAGATGGGTTTGAACCTCTGACTTTTGGTTAGTACCTGAACCCTTTTTTTTTTTTTTTTAGTACCTGAACTCTTAACCATCATATTTCCAGGTCTCCTTTCATATAACATGTCACAGTCTCACTCTCTTGTTGATAGAGGCACTGTAAGTTTAGTTGACTTGGTGACACACAATAACAGCAGCAATGACAGTGTCATTGTTGATAGAGTCACTGTAAGTTTAGTTGACTTGGTGACACACAATAACAGCAGCAATGACAGTGTCATTATCAAGGGAATGCTTTCATTAAACAAATAATTGGGCAGAGTTAATAGGCATAAAATTTATGATGTGGGGTATTTGAGGACCAGCAGGGGAGCCGTTGTGGCTGGAAGGAATGATGGGCAATGAATAGGGAGAGAACCCAGGGACTAGAGTATTCATAGAGGTCCCAAGTACAAGAAAGAACTTGGGATTTCATTCTGAGTGTGAGGGCATTCACTGGAGGCTGAGGGTAGGGGAGTGACATGACCTGTTTGTATTTTAAAGAGATCATGTGTGTAGCTGTGTAGAGTGGAAATAGAGTGGGGCAGGGACAGATTGGGAGATTTGTTACAGAGGCCGCTGTCATCATTGAGGCACTTAAAGTAGAGGGACAGCATAAGAACTTGGGTTAAAACTGGATAGACTGGGGACTAGAACTCCCGGAAGGTGCTATTGAAGTGGATGTGGGCTGTGAAAGAAAAGTCGAGAATGATTGACATGGATTGGGCCTTCACTCTAGTATGAACAAGGATGCTATGCACTGAGAGAGAGACTTGGGGGAGGATTAGGTTTGGGAGGAAAATAATGAGGGAATGAGTGATGTGATGATCTTTATTGCAAATACAGAAAAATGGGAAAATAGCTAATACATGGATTTTTATACAAGAATCAGTGTGTAAAAGTATAGCTTTGCCCCTGGAGGACATTATGCTGAGTGAAATATCTCAGTCACAAAAGGACAAATATTGCATAGGACCACTATTGTAAAATAGGACTGACATTTGGGTTGAGGGAAGACAGAAAAGGAGGGGAGGAATGATGTATATTGCATTGAAACAGATGAGAGAGAGATAACTATTTAAAAGGGACATATGAATGGGTATTGTCATTATGGAAATCCAGAGTGAAGGCTGCACAGTGGAGTGGACTTGGGCAGGATTGCATAACAATGAAAGTTTTTCTTTCTTTTTAAGGAGAGAAGAGTGAATTGGGGGGAGGGTGTGGGTAGGGAGGAAAGTGCAACAATGAGTGACTGGAAACATAAATCTCTGTAAACTTTCATTAAAATTAATGAAAAAAAAAATACCAGGTTAAAAAAAAAAAGTAATAGGGTTGCCATGAATTAGAATCTGATTGATGAGAAGAAAGCTCAGAATTACCCATGTCAGCAGTTTGTTTCACTTCCCCCCAGTCATTTTTTTGTGCATATTTGCATTTTCGTTAATGGAATTATATATTGGATTAGTTATTCTGTGTTTTGCTCATCCTGATAACACTGTCTTAGAAATGTTTCATGTCAATACTGTATATAGGGCATTAAAAAAAAAGACTTCAGAATTTTTTTGCTTTGTTGACATTTACCATATGTTATTTGCCCATCCTCCTATTTAAGGGTATTCATATGGTTTCAGATTTTCCCAACTAGAGACAGTGCTGCAGGGGTTCATCAGGCACAGGCACAAATCCTGTACCAGGACTTCCTCGAATGAATGGCATCCTCGAAGTGGAATTGTTGCTGACCTCTAGTTTTTACAAACTCTCTGACATCTTTTGTTTGGGTCCTTCACATGCCCGTAGCCAGTTGATAATGGTCTGGTGTTCCATTGAGTGTGTTAGGTTATCTCTCAGAAGCTTTTCCTTTTGCTCAAATCGGAAGTACGATATCCTGAACCGGCCCTTCTAGTAGGCACTGATATTGATTCTAAAAGGGCCTTGGTATAGGAAGAAATCTGGAGAGAGAAGGAGAGAGATAGTGTATGTGTGTGTGAGAAAGAGAGAGAGAGAGAGAGAGAGAGAGAGAGAAAGGGAAAGGGCTGTTTGTTATTGGCTGTGTCCTAATTAGCCGTAGACCAGTCAGATGTCTTTTGTGAGCTCCAGGTTCTTTCAGGTAAAAGGGGCAGTGGGATGGGCTTTGTCCTTATCTGCCAGGCTATTTGAAGCTCATGTTGAAGAGGCAAGGAAGGAAGTCATGTTTGTTAAAATGAGAACAGCAGCGTTGATGGTGAGAGGAATGCTTACAAATTAGTCACTGGGGTTTATGCATTTTTGTAGAAACCCAGAGTGGAGAAAGAGAGAATAGTAGGGAGTACAGCTTGGCAGTGTTGTTCCCAAAGCTGTCACGGTGTGTTTACGTCTGGCTTGGCTCACCTGGTTTGGAAGGCACAGCAGCCAGCAGAGGGTGAGCTTCAAGACTGGGCAGTTGTCTGCTATATTTAGATGGAGGAGATTCCTGGGGCTAGAGGCTTGCGTGGTTATGGGTATCCATGTGTGAATTTTTGCCAGATGGACAAAGGGTTGAGGGATTTGGAGACTCTGGACCAAACTGTGTCAGCTAGCTGGCCTCTCTGGACCAAGCCAGTAAGCTGAGCTCTGAATCCTGCTACTGCTACACAGGAAAAGCCAAAATAAACTCCATTTTGCATGGTTTGTAAAGACACCACAGGTAGATTTCAAAACTCATCTGACTTTCCTGTCAGACCTGCTGTTAGGTTTGCTCCAGGTTGATCTGGACACTTTGAAAATATGAGCTGGTTCCCCAAGAGACTTTAGGGAAATTTTCAGGCAGATTGCATTGAACGAAAGACACTTTTTTGTACTGAGGACTCTGCCATGCAGGTTGACCCCAAATCTTAACAGATTACTACACTGTAGGTCATATGTATAAAATGGATATTAGTTAAGCAAACAAAATACAATAACATTAAAAAATTTTTTTTTACTTTAATTCACACCCATTTTAAAAGAGAAGGTCCCCTAAATAGATAATACCTATAAATGATATATTAATTTGAAGGGGAAAAAGAGAATGCAAGTACCCCTCCAACTCCTGTCTCCTGATAATTGTATAGGCAACATTTTAATCCGTTTCTTGTGTGTCTTTCAGATAGTCCGTGCATTCTCATAGACTCACCATCCATCAAACCTACTCATAGCTGACCCTCCAGGGGATTTTCCAAGGCTGTAAATTGCATGGGAGGAGATTGCTTGTCTTTCTCCCATGGAGCTGCTGGTGGATTTGAACCACCAGAGAGGTACCACCTATAGATTACAGCGCAATTCCCTGTGACAGCGCCACCAGAGCTCCGCACGCCCGTGTGTGTGTGTGTCACACACACATAGAATCAGTTTTGAGTCATGCTGACTTTATGTGTAACAGAACGAAACATCCTTTAATCTGTGACTATTGTGGTGTGGTGTCTTCCAGCTCTGTATTGGACAGTGTTCTTTTATGACCCATAGATTTTATGGGCTAATTTTCAGAAGTAGCCTTCCTTTCTAGTTTGTTTTGGTTTGGAGACCTGCCCACCATGGGTGACCCCTGCTGTTATTTGAAATAGCTTTCAGTTATCATAGCAGCAAGCAAGCCATCACACTGTGACAGAGTGGTGGGGAATCGCTCTGTACATCTATCCCTGGTGAGGGTGGGAGCAGCATATGAATTCCCTGCTCTGCACCTTGTTTTACTATATTATTGTTATTGCACATATTAGTGGTACTATCTCATTTTTAACATTTGCCTTATATTCTGTTGCTTGAATGTAACATAATTGATCTAATCAGGTTCCTAATAATGGGCAATTCCAGGTGGCTTCTAGCCTTTTGCCATTAGCTACAGTGCTGTCATGAACATGCTGTCACCTCTCACGATGCAATGCGTAAACACATCTGTAGGATGAATTCCTAGAAATGGAACAGCTAGGGCGGAGGGTATGTCCACTTTTCATTTTGGTAAATAGTTTAGAGGAGTGTTTCTGAATAGTTATGACTGAACTGAATTTTAAAGTCATAATTTTAGAATAGGAAGGAAACTTACTATTTAGAGAAACTTTGCTGTGGCCCTTTGTCATAAAAACCATACTTAGAATTTTCTCCATTTCCTACTCCCAGCTGGTATGTATTGTTAATTCTGGGATTAAAACCACAACAAAAAAATCATTGCCTGAAATGAGACACAGCTGTAACTAGGAAGCACTTGAACGTAGGACCCTGGAGAACTTGTTTGTGTTCTCGGGGATGTGCTGTGGTGTGTTTATCTTTGGGCGGTATGTACATTATTCAGGAAGTTGGGCAGATTTTAAGAGGGCAGACAGTCTCCTACCTATAGCCACTGGAGAACCTGACTTTGGGCCAGTAGCTACACCTTGTCTGTCAGCAAAGGGCCTTTATCTGGGCTTCCCTGAGGGCAGTGACATGCATGGGAATTGCCAAAGGAACAGTACATTTTTTTCCCTAACATCTTTCTCTGGCTACCTTGCCAGTAGAGCTAACTAGCAACTCCTGACGGAAGATAGGATCATGCCGTTCACCCTCTGACCTAAGGGGCATGAGTGATAAAAATGGTGTTTGCATGACTTCTAACAGCTTAACAGCACTGCAGAAGAAGGGCTTAGCATACTCCTGTAAAGATTATAGACAAGGAGACCCAGTGGAGCAGTTTGAACAGATGGGGTCGGGGTGGGGGTGGTAGGGATGTGGTGCTATGAGTTGGAATAAGTTCAATGTCAATTAAAAATTTTTTTTAAAATGACATTTCCTGTGGTGTGGAAAGTTTTTGACTGAGCAGACACGGCCCTAGTATTGAGAGGAGTCAGGAGAAGCACGGTACAGTGATATGCTTTCAAATTGTTGAGTGGGTCTTTGGAGGAGGCAGCAAAGAAGGTTGAGGAAGGAAGACAAATGTATATTAAGCAGTGAGATATTATTTCACCCCAGTAACAATAGCAAAATTCAATGCGGCAGTAAAGAACAAATGTTCGTGAGGGTGTGGTGAGATTGGAACTCTCCTAAACTGCTGGTGGAAATGTAAAATACTGCAACCACCATGAAAAGTAGTTTGACACTTTCTTTAAAAGTTAAAATAGGTGCCACTGTTGTAGAATGAGGCTGGGGTAAGACTGAGAAAAACTGGATGAAATATGTTTATGGCATTGAAGTCTATGGGGGAGAGAATAGTCTGAAAGTATTATATTTTAGGGCATTATTTTTATCGTAGGAGTATGCAATGAGGGTTGCAGAGTGGATTATATTTGGGGGTAGGGGGTGGGGTTTGGGGAGGTGCGGGGGGGATTGTGTACCCATTCCAAAATCTCTGTAGATGTTCATTGAAATGAAAAATAAACGACTTAAATAAAAAAAAAAAAAGTTGGAAAAAAACCCCAAAAAACATTTTACAAAATGGATGAACCTGGAGAACACTATGCTGAATGAAATATCTCAGTCACAAAAGGACAAATACTCCATAAAGTCACTGTTATAAAATAGGACTGACATGGGGGCTGGGAGGAAACTAAGAAAAGAAGAGGGTAAATAATGAACACTGCATTGAAATAGATGAGGGAAAGAATTGTCTAAAAGAACTATATAATCAGGTATTATTTGCATGACAATAGTCCAGAATCAGAGATGAATAGCAAAGTGGACTGGGGGGGGGTGGGTAGAGGGAGGGAGGAAATTGTGCAACAATGAAAGAATGGAAATCCAAGTTTTCTGTAAACTTTCATTAACATATCAATAAAAAATGTTAAAATAGGGCCATCTGCAGTCTGCACCAGGCCGTTATGTCTGCTCTGAGTCCGCTGCTGAGGAGTCTGTTTGGCCTGGCCCGGCAGGTCCTGGTGCCCCGCGCCCAGGTCCACTCGGAGCCGGTGTGGGAGATGATCGGGGTCATGGACTCCATCATCGGGCTCGCTGCCTGCTTCATCTGTTTCCTTGTGCTGCCGGCCTGGGTCCTGTCACACCTGGAGAGCTATAGGAAGCCGGAATGAAAGGGACCGTCCTCACCCACCCTGTGTCCTGATTACCCCTGGACCGTCTAATCATGTTCCTGCATTCCTGACTGGACAGCCCCAAATCATGTCCTTCAATTCTCTCTCCTGCAGTCATGACCTCTTAATGTCTCCATGGTGACATCCTGGGACCACAGATAGAAGGCCCTGCTTGGGGGCCCCTACCTTGTAACAATAAAGCCTATTTAAATCTTAATAAAAAAAAAGTTAAAATAGAAGTACCATTAGATCCAGCTCTTCCTCTCCTACATATATACCCTAAAGAGATAAACGCTGTGACATGAACAAATACACATACACTCATGTTTGTTGCAGCATTATTCACAATAGCAAAGACAGGGAAACAACCCAAGTGTCCATCAACAAAAAAAGGGGTAGAGAAACTATTATGCATTTACGCAGTGGAGTACTGTGCAACACTGAACAATAGTGAGGCATTTGTGAGACATTACACAATGTGGATGAGTCTAGAGAATATTCTGCTGAGTGAAATGACAGCCACAAAAGGATATATACTGTTTAAGACCACTGTTATAAAATGCTAGAGAAAGGTTTACATAGAATCATTCTAGTATGCTTACTAGGGAGAGGAAGTATTACACTACAAAAGTTATTAATAGATAATAAACACTTGATAAAAGAGAAGAAAGGAAAGACAGTATGGAATGACTGGACTATCAGACATTGTGTGTATGTAATTGATGTAATGGAATAAAATGTGCATGAATAAAAAATTTTTTCTTTGTAAGATTTTACTCAAATAGCAATAAAGAATCAATTTAATAGTATATTAAGCCCGAGGAGGCAGTGTTGTAACTATCAGATACATATTTACCACTTATGTATTTTGTCCCACCTTTATCACTGTTTGCTTGTTTAGAAAATACCTATTTAAAAATACATTCATTTCAAAAGAGAGTCGTATAGTATTCTGAAATGACAGGTTTGTTGTGGCTAGCAATATATTACCCTTCCACTTCCAGATATCTTAACATAAATCCATAATCGTGAAATTGTAAAGTTTTTGTGGGGAGGGGGGTAACACCTAAATAGACCCTTGTTTCACCCATCGTATGAGATTTACTCTCACTTTAACATTGGCCCAGGGCAGAAGTGTGAGAGTAGCTGCCATCCAACCTCAGAGCCTGGAGGGAAAGCTGCAGCTCACAGGGCGGGAACAGGTGTTTGCAGTAGGTGTCCAGGTCCCTGGGAGCACAGAAAATGTATTCCAGCTGGCAGAAGCTACATTCTGCCCCGTGTGTAGTCAGTGTTTTAGTTTCCCAAGGCTTCTATAACAAAATACTGCAAAGTGAGTGTCTTTAAAGAACAGAAATTTATATTTCCTTAGTTCTGGAGACCAGAAGTCAGATTCGTTGTATCAGCTCCATCTGAGGATTCTGAAAGAGAAACTGTTCTGTGTCTACCTTCTAGCTGTAGACAGCTGCTCATATGGTGTCTACTTCCTGTGTGTGACTCTATTTCCCTGTTTATTCTCGCAAATAAAATTTCCAGCTCCCGAAACTCTATGGAGGGTCAGCTAGGAATTAGTTTTGACTTAACCAGAAATGAATATGGGTTGCTGTCATTAAGAAGCACATGTAGCACAGTGTATTGTATGTATTGTATATTGTGATACTCACCATAAGGTTGGCAGTTAGAATCTACCAACTGCTCAGGAGAAAGATGGGCAGTTTCCTTGCATATCTATTTACAGTCTCAGAAACCTGATGGAGGATTGCTGTGAGGGAAGTGATTTGAAGGCAGTAGGCTTGATTTTTTTTGGTTGTTGTTCTTGTCATTGCTGAATTGAACTTGTTAGATGTTATTATTTTTGGTTGTTGCTGAGCCGGCTTTGACTCATGCAATCCCATCTAAAACAGAAAGAAACATTACCAGATCATGCACCATCTTCAAGACTGTTGGTATGCCTGAGCCTGCTATTGTGACTGTGGCCACTGTGTATTTGGGTAATCCTCTAACCTGGGAGGCTCATCTTCCAGCACAATGTGGAGCAATATTATGTTGTAATCTATAGGGCTTGTAGTTGCTTATTTTTGCAAGTTGACCACCAGGTCTTTCTTCCTGGTCTTAGTCCATATGATCTGCTAAAACTTGTTCACCATGATGACCCTATTGGTATTTGGCATAGCTTCCAGCTCAGTGTAATACATAAAGCACCACAACACCACCAATGGCTGCTGTAATGCGCTGTCTGGTTGGAACCAACTCATGACTACCTCCAGTGGGTTTTCAGGGGCAGTAAATCACACAGAAGGAGATTTTGCATCTTTCTCCCTCAGAGCAGTTGGTAGGTTTGAACTATGCGCCTTTGTGTTAGGAGCACAACTCCTCACCACTTATGTATGGTAAGAGCTCCCTATAACAATTAGTAGTGTTGCGAAACAGTAGTTTTTAAAGGTACTATATATATGAATTTTCTGAATTGCAAATTTTCAGGTTGCATCCAAGGAGATCCTAATGTGGGATTGGTTTTGGGAACCTACACTTTTTATAGGGCCTGTGAGTGATTTGCTTGGAAGTGGCCTTTGAACCACACATTGAGTGTGAATAGAACAGAAGATATTTTACATAAACCTTATCCTCTATATAAATGAGATCTTTTGCCCCACACTCCTTAATGCCCATAGCTGTGCCTTAGGTTGATGCATTTTCTGGTTCCCTGGAGTTTTCTGCATTCCTACAGCTTAAAGAATGAGGGGAGAATGCTTCAGAAATGCCAAAGTTCTACTGACTTCATTCTAAGGTGCGGCTGTTGATCTCTTTTCATCTTAAGCAAAGCAAAATGAAATAAAATCAGGCCTAGAAGACTCATGGACCCCATGAACTTTTCTCTACAGCTGTGAACTTAAACTAGTTATGAATGCTGAGCCCTCTGAACGGGATCACAATAGGTCCCCTGACATTTGTTCATTGCTCTTGCATTGAAACGGACTCACAGCCGACTCAATAGGTGGTTTTCAGAGGCTGTAACTTGCACAGGAGGAGATTACCCATCTTTCTCCTGCCAAGGGCCTGGTTTGTTTGAACTGTCTGTGTTTGGGTTAATAGTGCAGCTCCTTACCTCTAGAAATTTCAGAATCATAAAGCACATCAGGCTCACTAGTCGTTTAGAATCTGATGGGACCACTTAGTCACCCTTCAAGCCTGAGACGGAAATCACCCTGTTCCTCAACTTTCAACCAAAGACTAGTCAATTATAGGTGATCAATAACACCAGGAAGCAATACACTCTTTAGTATAATCAGCAGCTCAGAAATCAGAAAGGGTTAAAGAAGGGAGAGTGGAAATGGGAAATGCAGGAGGGAATGGAAAAGGTGCTGGTACAATGTGGGGATTGTAGTTCAGTGTGAATTGTTGAATGGAAAACCAATTTGATTTGTAAACTTTCACTCAAGCCTCAATTTTGGGGAAGAAGAAAGTTCCTTTTACTTCAGACCATCTTAGCCTGATTTGAAGCTTGGAGTCCGGTTTCTTGTGAGCGTGGCCTGTGAGCTGGGACCCTTCTGTAGCATTGGGATGGGAGTTCTTGAAAGAAAATTTATGTCCCTGTGCAATCACAGGCTGGAAGGTTTCCCACAATGAGTCTTGAATGCTCTTGTCAGGGTTAAAGTTACTTGGGGTCAAAGCCTGTAATTATGTTGCCCATTTTTTTCTTTAAAAACATCCAGGAAGCATAATGAGTGGGCTGGGTTGTTGCACATCCTGAGGGGACACAGTGTTTAGGGGAGAGCCTGGTGATGGCTCTGGAGAAGATAGCACATCCCCTCCTGTGACAAGGAGGGGCCCTCAGGCAGATCATTTCTGGCATCCTCTGGGTTCTTATCGCCATTCTGATCCCAGTGGGTACTCTCTAAGAGGGCTCTGTGACAGCACCACAGCCCAGCTGCTGCGCTGATTCCTACAGTATTACTGCTAGCGCCGTTTTCCCTTGTGTTTGCTTCTTAAGAAATCTTGCAGGGTCTCTTCTCAACACACAGGTTTCTGGCTTTTGTATTTGACACGTGCCTCGAGGTGCTTGACACAAACCCTATCTTACTCAGCAGATAATCTGTTTGTGGACTCTCTTTGTGGACAGCGTGGCTTTGTCGTGCAGGAGGCCAGTGGAGGCAGTGGCGATGAAAGCCTCCGTCTCTGCAGACCTCGGCGCAGCTGCTCCTACCATGCCTGCGTCTGCTGGCTGGGCCATTGGGACTGCACAGACAGCTTGCTGGTGGCCTTGTCCAGGGCCTCTGACCCGAGCCGCCTGAGCTCAGCGTGCAAGGTCGGCAAGCTACCATGTTGCTGGTTCCGTTTAGAGCAGCAAGATAGTTCTCTTTCTGGAGAGAAATCCGGTTTCCTCTTTACATAGCCAGCATGCTTGTAATCAGTTCCACAGCAGGAAAACACTGCTCCATGACTTAGGAAGTTGAAGTGGACCGAGTAGCCTGTGGCCTCAGTGCCTTTTGGGATGGGACTTTGGCTTGCTGCTCGACTCCTCCACCTCACTTCACATCATACTGCAGTGCGAAGACACAGTGCACCTGGGCTTGGGATGTTGTGTTTGTACTGGCACAGAAGTCATACAGGAGCATGAGTACCACCTGAAGGTACATCTAGCTGAGAGTCTTGGTGCCATGTTTTCAAAAGTCTGGGTTCTGAATATTAGGATCTAATTCTTTGGCTCCCCATCTTTTCTCCCCTCTATGTTAGATAAACGAGTCTTATTTATTTATTCCATTTTAAATATACTTAATACACAATAAATATATAATTAAAATAATATTTTATTGTGTTTTTGGTAATTTTTTTATAGTAAAGTATGTTCCCGCTTGATAATTTCCACATGAATTTTTTCGTTGTGGTGGTGTTGGTGGTTGTTAAGTGCTGTTGAGTTGTAGATGACTCATAGTCACCCTGTGAACAAAAGACCTGAACACTTGTATAACTTTCATTGTTTCTCCATTTTCATAGCTTCCAGAGGCAAGCTATTTTAGAAGTGAATGCCACTCCTGCGTCCAAGCTTGTTTTAATTGGGGAGCTCCTCCAAACACTGTCGACCATGGGTCACCATTATCACATTTGACACATCAGTGTCACAGTGCTTAGCATCACAGCAACCGTGAGTTACCTCTACAGCAGATGGACAGACCAGTGCTAAGAAGGTTTGACCAAAAACAATTAAAACCAGGCCTGAGGGCCGCAGATTAAAATCACCCACCTTTGGCTTGGTAGCATAACTTTCTATCCACTGCGTCAACAGAGTATGACTCACAGCAGTTCTGTGAACAGATCTAACCTTTGTCCTGTCTTATGCCATCCCCACAATCCAAGACACGCATGAGCCCATTGTTTCAGTTTCGTGGTATCAGTTATTTTTCCACAATGTGTCAGAATTATCCTTAGCTTTACTCTGCTTATTTTGTTCCAGGATTCTTGGTTTTTAGCCCCCTTATCTTCTCATCTTTGCCTTCGAGTAATTGTTTTCTTATTCTTTAGCTTAAAACCCCCCATATCATTCTAACTTTTTGTGATTCTTGACCTTTTGGTCTCATGTAGATGGTTTTTGAGTTGAGAGGAAGACCGTCAGCCAGGTGGATTGACACAGTGACTGCTACAGTGGGCTCTTATGTGTCAGGAAGTGCGAGATGGCACAGGATAGAAGAGGATTCAGATCTTTTGTTCATAGGGTCACTGTCTTTGAATTGTACTCAACTTGACAACACCTAACAACACCACCACCATACTTATGTGTGTCTTGGTTGTATCCTTTGTCCTTAATTATTCATTCTATGCTTAACAAAAATTTTGAGAAGTTCAATTTTATATATATGACATCAGGATAGGAAGAAGACTCATCAACAACCTGTATTATGCCGATGACACAACCTTGCTTGCAGGAAGTGAAGAAAACTTGAAGCACTTAGTGCAGAAGATCAAAGAATACAACCTTTACTATGGATTACATCTCAGCATCTAGAAGACACAATTCCTCACCACTGGAATAAGAAACAACATCATAAGAGATGGAGAAAAGATTGAAGTTGCCAAGGGTTTCAGTTACATTGTATGCATCTGAAAATGGGACAAGGAATAAGCATGACCAAAGAAGAAACAGTGTCTCCGAATTGTGCCATTGATGAAGAGTGCTGAATATCCCATGGACTGTCAAAAAAGAACAATCAAATCTGTTACCAGGGTGCTCCTTAGAGGCAAGGATGGTGAAACTTCATCTTACATTATGTTGGGCATGTTGTCAAGAGGGGCCAGTTCCTGTTAGAAGACATTATGGTGGAAAATGTAGAGGATCAATGAAACAGAGGAAGACCTTCAACAAGGTGAATCGACACAGTGGGCTTGAGCATATCAGAGGTGGTGAGGTTGGTGCAGGACAGGGCAGGGTCAACTCTGTTGTGCGTGGAGTTGCTCTGAGTCATCACCAACTCAACAGCACCTAGCAACTACCCTGTTGTTTTGCTAAAAGGTGGTCTCTGAATAGTTTTAGTTCAAAGTTTAAAGAATATGTTACAGTGATAGTCAATGGAGATTCTGCTAATCACAACTGGATCCATAAGCCTTGATTTTTTTTTTTTAAGAATTTTGATTTCATGTTTTACTCCAACATTATCAGGTTTATCTCTCGTGGCTCTGATCAGGCAATTAACAGAGGTAGGAGGGTGCCATCTCGGTCTTCTGGTCTCTGGGGAGGTGAGGCTGTGGCTCATGAAGGCTGAGAGCCCTGTAGACTGATTTCTTCTTTGAAACTTGGATTTTCTTCTTTTCCTTTTGCTCTTGAAGAATAGCAAACAATAGTTAGATCCTACATGGCTGCTTGCAGGATTTTAAGGCTCAAGATTTTGTACAAGTGAGTCTTTTTTAAGATAAAGAGATTGAAGGTTTCAGTGGTTATCTTAAATGAGAAACTTGTAAAAATGTTATGCCAGTGAAGGATGATTCATACATCTCTCAGTGTGATGCCTCCATCACTCATATTACTAAGCTCCCTGAGCGTGCTGGTATGAGGCGAGGTGTTAGTGGGTGGAGGAGGCCGTGGGGGGTCTTTATTTGCCATCACCCTTCAATTCCTCTAGCCCCACAGCCTTAGACGGCCACTTCCATTAACTCATGGCTCATTAGGGGGTGCTGTCTTAATAACAAGAACATCCATTGATTTTACTAGCCACATATCTTTTTCTTTTTGTGCATCCAGACAATTCACAACTCCCCAGAGTGTGATGACTTCGATCGAGGTATCTGGGTCTGACACACAGTTGTCCTCTGTTCCTATTCATTATATTCTGACAGATTCACAAGTGCAGCAGGACTAACTCACACTCGTTCCCGAGAGTGTGAAGGCCTCTGGATCAGGCTGCTTTGTCAGATCTTTCCTATGCTCTTTAGAGAGTAGTTTCCTGGTTGAAAGTGGGAAGGAAGAACTCAAGGTCTAGTATGTAGGTGCATTATTTTGAGCAGAAGGAAGAAATGACTATTTCTACAGAGAAAAGCATTTCCAGTAATTCTGATTTGCCTAGTATATGTAGAGGATTTCAGCTTTGCAGTCATTTTAGAAATGATTGAAAAGCAGTTTAGTTCCTTTTTTAAAAACTTTTTATTGTGGTTTGAATGAAAGTTTACAGAGCAGATTGATTTTTCCATTTTTAACTATTCCTATGCATCGTGTTTTATGCTGATGGTTACAGTCTTCACGTTGTAGTAACACCCTTCCCACACTACCTTCCATTGAGTCTTATTCCCACTCATCTTCCTATTCTCGCCTCTCCTGTCTCTGCCATCCTTGGACAAATACTGCCTTTTTAATCTTGTGTGATGACTTGTTTTAAGGACTGAGTACCTCCCTGGTGTCGCTGTTCAGCTTTTCGGACTGTTTGTTCTGTGACTGAAAGTTGAGCCACAGGCCTGGTTTCAGTTCCAGCTCAAAGGGTGTTCACGAGCCACAGTCTTGGGGGTTCCGCCAGTCTCCTTCAGAGCAGCAAGCCAGGCTATTTTTCTGTATTTGAGTTTTGTTCCACAATTATTTCTCATGGTCTTCAGCACTATTGTGATCCCCTTCAGAGTAGCCAGCGGTTAGGGAGCACTGGTGGCTGTGCTGCAAACCCAAAGGCATGTGGTTTGAATCCACTAGCTGTTTCATGGGAGAAGGATGGGCAGTCTCTTCCTGTGAGATGAACTGCCTCTGAAAACCCACCAGAGGGTCATCTATCAGTCAGTTCCAACTGGGTGGTGAGTAACAACAAAACATTTAAGCAGAGTAGCCAGCAGTGGTAATATCTAATTTTTCGAGGCCTAGGATTTTAGAGACTGAAGTTCCCAGGTTCGTTAGTACCATGGACTGATGCTTCCAGGAACCTGTGTTTTTCTTTCCTCTTTGCTCTAGACTGGAAGAGACTGATTACACTTTGGTTGCTGAGAAGCTTTTAAGACCTTAGCCACTACTTACCAAAGTAGGCTATAGAACACTGCCTTTGTTGCTGTGTTGTACCAATTGACCTTGATGCCATCTGCAACTATGGTTCTGAGACTTAGGGGCAGCAGTTGAATGTTTAAGATGCCCAGGTTTGGAATAGGGAGCCCTGCTGGCCTACCGGAAAGGGGTTGTATTGCCAACCCAACGGTATGTGGTTGGAATCCACCATCTGTTCCTCAGGAGATAAATGAGGCTCTCTGTTCCTGTGCAGTTTACTGCCTCTGAAAACCTATTGAAGGATCAACTATGTGGTGGTTCTGAGTCCGTGGCATATACCAACAAGAAGACTGGAATGGTGAGGGGTATATATAAAGTCTTGATGTGAAAGTTCTTCTTCCCCACAGTGGACTTTGTGTTGTTCAGGGAAACTCTAGCCAAAATGTGGGTAGCATTTTCCTGACCATTTATGTGTTATCCCTTCTACTGGTCCTTCTCTTGTTCTTTCAGGAGCCCTGGTGGCATTATGGGTTAAGCATTGGGGTGCTAACTGAAAAGCTCAAACCTATCAACTTCTCTTCAGGAGTCAGATGACCCAGCCTTCTCCCACAGAACTTACAGTGTGAGAACCCTAATGGTGCAATTCTGTTGTGTCCTAGGCTTACTATGAGGCAGAATTGACTTGGTTTCTCATTCTTTCTCTACCTGTCTTTGACCTACCCAATAGCCCTCTTCTTTGTCTTGTCAAAGGGCCAAGAAGGTGTCTGACCCTGACATCTTGATTATAGGGTAAACAAGGCCTTTATAAGTGGGAGTGACTTGGAATTGATTCTTAGGGTTGGTGGAATTGAGCAAATCTCAGATTTGGGGTGACTGTGGGTCTGTGGAACTAGGAAGAAGTCTTGACTCTTTGAGTGGTGCCATCTTGGTAATCAACGTGTCGAGGGCCGCCTTTCCTATCACACTTCTTGCATATGTTCCAGAAGTAAAAGGACACACTCAGAACCAGGATGAGATGACAAAGTCTGGCTTGCTGCTTAGTTGTTTAGATAGGGAGTAGTTGGATACTATTTTCTGCTTTTCTAGTGGGACCTAATGCAAAGTTCAAACCTCCTATTTATATCATGGGGGTGGACTGTTAAAATTGTCTTAACAAAATAGGTCAATGATTTATATTTTCAGAAGAAAACTTTGGGGACATTGAATGAGAGCATGTTATCTGGGTTAGTTGAACAGCTCCGGATATAATTTTATATTTATAAAGCCAGCTAGTCACCTAGAAACCTATTTGAGATAGGTCAGGAAATTGGAATGAGATCTAGATTCTTGCTGGCACACCTAGAGTCTCTAGGTATATTATATTTTGGGCATGTTGTTGTTGTTATTATTTATGTATCTTGGTTGCATGTTTGATCAATTTCTGACTGCAAAAGTTGGTAGAAGTCCTCTATTTCCTCTTCTTTGGCTTTGGTTGTTGGTGCATATATTTGAAGACGGTGGTATCCTTGTATATGTGTGGATGTTATCCTGTCACTCACAACATTGTATTTCAAGATGGATCTAGGTCTTTGTAATTAGATCCCATTTTCCTCCACTTCTTCATTTCCAGTGTAGTAAATCATATGATTGTCTGATTAAAAATGTCCCATGCCAGTCCATCTCATTTCGTCAATGCTTAGTATGCCACTATTTATGTGTTCCATTTCTTCCTTAACTATCTCCAGTTTTCCTACATTTGTACTTGTCATATTTCACGTTCCAATCACGAGCCTCTATTTACAACTGTTCCTCTTCCTTGGAAGGTTCAGCCTCTGTTGCCATATCTGCTAGTCTAATCTAAGTGTACATAGGGTTTTCAGAGGTCTGCTGTTTCAGAAGCGACTGGCCAATCCTTCTCTCTAGTCTCTTAATTTGGAGGCTCAGCTTTAGAGCAATATTTGACAGACAAGCATTTTATCCAAAAGAGCTCATGAGAGGCCTTTCTCCATTACACAGTTAAGAGAGCAGATGTTGCTGCTATACCCCCTAGCCCCCTCCTTTGACACATGTGTTGTGTTCCTAATTCCCACTGCATCCTGCCAGCATCCAGCTCAGTTCCCTTTCCCAGCCTCTCCCACCCTTCTACACTCAGCCATTCTTTAATGATGGCTCAGACCTCTATCCACCTCTGTCCACCCTTTTCCTCTCCACTCCACTGTGAAGCTGGTGCTCCCGGTATGCAGATTCCCCAGTGGCCGTGGTGTTCTTCATGGGAGCCCTTCCAGCAGCCGAATTCTTCTCAGGTTGAATTGGGTATGACTCATAGCGACCATGTGAACAATAGATCTAAACCTGATCAAATTGCTCCTGCTCTGAGCAGCTAACCAGTAGGCCAGATGTCCTATCCAGTGTCATCCTCACTACCTTTGACACACTTAGACACTTTGCTGCAGTCACTGTAATCCACCTGGTTGAGGGGGTGTCTTCTGCTTCACTGTCCTTCTACCTCTCTGAGCATAATACTCTTCTTCAAGGAATAACTTCTCCTAGCAACATGGCCAAAGCATGTGAGGTGAAGCTTAGCCATCCTTGCCACCAAGGAGCACTCTGACTGCACTTTCTCCAAGACATATATCTGTTTTGCTGGCCATCCATGGAATATTCAGTACTCTTCTCCAATACCATAGTTCAAAGGCATCACTTCTGTCATCTGTATTCATTGTCCAGCTCTCAGATACACGGCAAGTGATCAGAAAGACCATAGCCTGAGTCAGGCCCACCTTAGTCCTCAAGCTAACACCATTGCTCCTCAATAATTCGGAGAGGTCCCCAACTGCAGACTTTGCTAGTGCAGTATGCCTCCTGATCTCTTGATCAGGAGAATCAACTGTACTGATTGTGGATCCAAGTAGGATAAAGTAAGTTGGCAGTCTCAATCTTTTCTCCATCTATCATGATGTTGTTTTCTGGTGCATTGGTGAGAACTTTGTTTTCTTGATGTTGAAATGTAATCTATATTGAAGGCTGTATTCTTTGATCTTTACAGTAAGTGCTGTAAGTCTAACTCACTTTCAGCAAGCAAGTCTGCCTTCAATACTGATGTCGTTTCTTCTTTTTTGAGTTGACCTCAAATAATTTGCACAGCATACAGAATAAATAGGTATGGAGAGAGGATACCTTGGCACTCACCTTTCTTAATTTTAAACCTCGTAGTATTTTGTTACCTTGTTCACACAACAGCCCCTTTTTCTAGGTATTAGGTTTTGCATGAGCACAATTAAGTGCTCTGGGATTCCCATTCTTTTCAATGTCAGCCATAATTTGTTATCATCCACATGAATGCCATTGTATAGTCAGTAGAGCACAAATAAACATTTTTCTGCTATTCTTTGCCAGGATCCATCTGGTATTAGCAATGATATTTCTAGTGCCACCGCCTCTTCTAAACTCACCTTGAACTTCTGGCAGTTTTGTGTCTATATCCTGTTCTGATAGCGTGATCATTAACAAACTTGGACATATGACTTGGATAAGATAACTTACATCACTTCCCTTGAGCTGCAGGCCCTACAAATTGCAAAGACACCAACATCAAGCCATTAGGATACCCCATCTGCCCTTCTCAGAGGTCTATATTATATTCTTTCTGTTCACATCAGCAGTTGTTTTCTTGTTATCTGCTATGATTGGAATTGTGACTCATAGCTGGCCCTCTACTAGGTTCTCAGAAGCTATACATTGCATGGAAGAGGAGATTGCCTATCTTTCTCTTGCAGAGCACCTAGTAGATTTGAACCATCAGCCTTTGGGTTTGCAGTGCAGCATTTTACCATGTGGCCACCAGAGCTCAACATGTAAGTTACCCATTAAAGCTTTTCTAAAAAAAAAAAAATAATAATAAAAAAAATCAAGCGATGTAAACTAATATTTTCACAGGTTAATACATGCTTACTAGAGAAAATGTAAAAAATGCTGATGATCAGAAGGATGCGAATGATATCACTCGTGCAGATTAGAGACACTCATTTGGTTTTATAACCTTTACTCCTTAAATGGCTTATGCTCATTATTCCGTATCATTAACTGCTTTCTAAGATTGCTTTTAGTGCCTCCAAAATGTTCTCAGGTATACTGTGTCAAGATTCATTGAGCTAATGATCTGTTTTTTTGAACATTACGTTGCCTTTCTCTCTCTGCTTCTCCTCATTATTATGTCTACTCCATAATGAATGTTCTTATACATGTGCCATCATCGTCTTCCTAGGATAAATGTACACAGCCTACTCTTTTACATTTCTTTTTAAGACTTGGTTCTTCTCTGGAGATAGCCAGGGCTTTCTCCTGAGGAGACACTGGTGAGCTCTAACTGCAAGCTGTTCAGTTAGTAGCTGAGTTCTTAGTTGTACCACCTTAAACTTCCTATTTTCTGGAACTGTAATTTTTGAATGATCCAACTCTTAAAGAGTTATTCTTGACCACTAGGTTGCATGTTCTCAAAGCAAGTTAGAGACTGATAACCTCAAACGTCCCCTTGGTTCAGCTTGGATGTTATTTTGCTTTAAAAAACTCCCTCTTTAGGGAGCTCTGGTGGCCTAGTGGCAAGAAGCTGCACTGCAGTCTCGAAGAAGCGCGGTTCAAATCCACCTGATGCTCTGCTGGAGAGGGAGGGGCAATCAATCTCTTCCTGTGCCAGTTGGATCTGATTCGATGGTACACAAGAAGAAGAAAAAAAATAGAGTCTATTTTGGATAGATCAGATGTGAGCAGGGGGTAATTCAGTCTTAACAATGGGCAGCCCACTAAATTGTGAAGTATGCAGGACACGGGAATAACAGACACTTAATGCTATCATCAACAGCCTGCTTCCACTTTGCTTACCTTTGCTCATTCATATTCTCTTTCTCTGTATGTCTCTTTATTTTTACCTTGATCAGGCAGGAAAAATGTATGTTTTAAATACGTGTTTTAAGTTGCACCATGCCGTAAGCCCAGATCTGCTTGGCTGGGCAGATTCATCTACTCTACCTTTTGTAAATGGATTCCTTTTACAATATATACACCTGGGAGAGGAAATGGACTCACACTAGCTTTTAAATGGACTAGGCCATTTGCTCCAATGAAGACAATGTGAAATTGCTTTTAAAAGGGAGACTGGGAATACTAGAGTACACATTCTTCTCTCCTGCCTCCATTTGAAGATGTTAACTTCTAACAAATAAATTTTGTTTTTATTGTTGTTGTGCTGTTGAGGTGACTCTGACTCATAGTGACCCTATATATAACAGCCCTGGACCCTGCTCTTTCCTGAGCCAATTTCATTGTCTCTGACACACCACCCCCATTGCCCCAGTCACTTGAGTCAGTCTGTCTTATCCAGGGTTTTCCTCTCCTGTGCTGTCTCTCTACCCATCCAAGAATGATGTCCCGCTTCAAGGACTGGTCCCTCCTTGCAACATTCCCCAAGTATGTCAGATGGAGCTTCAAAATCCTTACTTCCAAGGATCAGCCTGATTTCACATCTCTAGTTTGGACCTGTTCTCTTAGTAGTCCATTATATATTCAGTACAGTTCTCCAGCAACACAACTCAAAGGCACTGATTCCTCTTCTGTCATATTTAGTCATTGTCCAGCTCTCTCTGATGCATAGCAAGTAATGGCAAAGACCATGACCTGGATCCGATGCACCTTTGTCCCTAGATTGACACCATTGCTCTTTAGTACTCTGGGGAGGTTCCTGACACCAGATTTTCCCAATGCAGTTCTTTGGATTTTTGTTAGAGTAACACAAATAGAAGGAGCTCTTATGTTACTGTGTAAACGCTGGGGTGCTATCCAGAAATTAATAGTTTAAACCCTGCAACTCTACTGTAGAAGAAAACTTAGTGATCTCCGATAAAAACATTTCAGTTTAGGAAATCCTATAGGGCAGGTCTAGGGAGCTCTGGTGATCTAGTGATGAAGAATTATGCTTCTAACCCAAAGATATGTACTTCAAATGCACCAGCTGCTTTATGGGAGAAAGATAGGCAGTCTCCTCCTGTGTAATTTGAAGCCTCTGAAAACCCACTGGAGGGTCAGCTATGAGGTCATTCCATCTCAACAGGACACGATTACATGGAAATAGGTTTGCTCTGTCTTACCATGTTACTGTGAGTCAGAATCGGTATGACGTACAACAGCATAAATGGGAAGGTACCCTTTATAAATCTTACACTAAATTATAAAAGACTTAGAGACTCATTTTTAATTTATTTCCAAAACATTTTCTTAGTGCTTGCTTCAGCAGCATAAGTACTTAAATTGGAATGATACAGAGAAGAGTAGCATGGCTCCTGCACAAGGATGACATGCAAATTTGTTAAGTGTTCCCCCCCCCCTTTTTTTTTTGGTTAAAAATAGAAGGATAACTACTAAAATGTATGAGGGGATGAAGGGAGTAGCAGAGAGGTGAAGATTGGTTGAGGGGAAATCAGAGTCGCACAATTTGGTGGATGGAGGGAGCGGGTAAAGGAAATGGGAAAGATCTGGCAGGGACCTGAAAGATGGGGCAACGATGGGCATAGTCAAATGGTGATAGTTAATTTTATAAAACAGAGTGTGTGGGAATGATTGTATGAAACATAATGTCAGTGAGGAAAGTGGGGGAGAAAAGTCTGCATAAAAAAAGTAATCTTATAAAAAAATTTTCTTTAAGTCAACAAAAATACCGTTTCTCTCACCTCACCTTTGTTCTCCCTCCAGGCCTCCCACACGCTGGGTGTTAGTCGTGTTTCCCACTGTAACTTGGCCCTTGCTCTTTTGGAGCGTGTCCCCAAGACATGGTTTCTGCTCAGTTTCCCCAAAGTTCTGCAATGACTTTTCACAAGACATTAATATCAGTTGATTTGGCCATTTTCTTGTGCAGGAATGGATCTTAACAGGAAGGAGTACCGCAAACAAAAGACAGTGCTTTCTGAACAGCCTCTTTAATTTTTAGGGCTGGAGTCTGGTTAAATAGATTTAAACATAAGAGTGAGAGTCTGGTGGCCTGTTTTCTATGGAAAACACTTTTTGTGTTTTAGGTATTTACTTTAGAAGCGGCCAGGGAGAGAGTGAGCACAGCTTCACCTCTCTGCCTTTTCACACAGATCACTTGCTTGGTAGCATTCAAGCACTGTGGCCTTGTGGGATCAACATTTTCTTGCTGTTTTTTCCTACAGTGCACTTAATGGCTTGTGCTTTTTCATCAGTTGCTTCTACAGCATGTTGCCAAATGTAGAAGTTGCTCTCCCCATTGACTTTGCAGTTGTCGGAAATGAGTTCATGGCCCGCAGACAGACAGCTCTGCGGCTGTGCCTTCAGCACGGTGATCGTGGGAGGCATGGTGCAGCGCACCATCATGGAGGACTCTCAGCCTCACCTGTCACCGAACACTAAACCGTAAGCTTCCTATTGATTTCTACTATCTTAATAAATAACAGTATTACCACACTTTCTGTATTTGGAACCACTCTCTGTTTTTCTATGAAAATATTTTTAAAAGCACTTCCCTTCCGCACCACTTCAGCATTTTATTGAACAACCAATCATAGCTATAAAGGTTTTATGATAGTACCCAAGATTATTTGAAAGACATTTTTTTAACAAGGAGTGGTGCTGCTAACCCTAAAAGCCTCTTTCCGTGGGATTTACACAGACAGCCAATGGAGAGTCAGCTGGGAGTCTGTCATGATTCTGCAGCAATGAGTTTGAACTTGAGTTTGATTTTTAAAAATAAGATCATGTACTTATTTTCATGGCTTGAAACATTTGAAATCACTCCTCACTCTTTGGCAGGTGGGAGACATTATGATGTTAGCATGCTAACATTAGCATTTATTTCCTCAGTGTATGTAGTGGTGGTCAGAGTGAGCCCAGGCATCCCTCAGAGACACTGTGGGCTTGGCTCCAGACTGCCTCAATAAAGTGAGTCACATGAAATTTTTGGTTTCCGGGTGCTTATAAAACTTATGTTTACACTCTATTGTAGTCTATTACGGGTGCAGACACAGGATGGAGAAGCTTGAACTATTGTGAATATTACTGAGCTGGGACATGTAGACAACAAAGTGCGCATGTGCTGTTGGTAAAACGCCACTGATAGACTTGTTTGCCACAAACCTTCAATTTATCAAGAAGAATTCAGCATTTGCAAGGTACAATTAAGTAAAGCATATTAAAGCAAGATATGCCTGCATCTCCAAGTTATCCTGTTTTGCTTTCAATTGCAGTAAAATATATGTGGTAGAACGTCTCACGTCACTAATTTTTACGTGGACAGTGCTGTGGCCCTGGTGATGATCATCATGTTGTGCAGACACAGCCACTGTTCTTGTCCAACTTTTTCCACTACCGTTAACAGAGACACTGCGACTCCCCCTCAAAGCATTTTTATTTTGAGGAGGATCTGTAGCTTATTGGCATATTGTGTTAATGTGTTGCTCTGTTAACTGAAAAGTCAGCAGTTCAAACCCACCAGTCTTTGTGAGGGAGTAAGATGGACCTTGTCCACCTGTAAAGATTTGTGGCCTTGGAAACCCTATAGAGGGTTGTTTTGAGTTAGAATCCACTGGATGTCAGTGCATTGTGCTTGTGTTAGGCACCTGGGTGGTGCAGATGGTAACTAATGTTTGCCTTGGCTGGTAAGGGAAAAGCTGATGACTTGAAGCCTGTCAGCGATACGGTGAAAGCCTGGTGCTATGCTTCTGTTAAGGTCACAGCAATGAAAGTTTTGTGGAGCAGTTCCATTCTGTCTCTAGTCAGTCACACTGACTTGGAATCAACTTGACGGCACAAGACAACAACAATAATATACTTGTTTATATGGCAAAGGTTAGAGAACTTTGGCCAGGGCAGGGAGAGCCTTTAAAGATCTCAGGCGTGTTGCTGACTTACGCTTCCAGTTTTTAAAAACAGCTTGAGCTGCCTCTGCCTTTAAGCAGCAGGGCCACCAACTGGACCTGCAGGCCCACATTTGCTCCTCTGCTGGAATGCCCGGGCAGAGGCTTGTTGCCAAGCAACCCTGGACATAGTAGAAGCTAGAGAAGTCGCCCACTGACTGTTATATATAGCCCCTTTGCCTTTTCTTTTCTGTTTTCTCTTTGCTTAAAGCCTTGAGTAATGATATTTCTGGGTGGAAGGAAATTGGTTGTGAGAGTCATACAGCTTTAGTTTCACTGACAGTACCTCATCAGAGACTTTAGTATAAATCAGAAAGCCTGCTGTCTTTCCTAGGGCCTGGAGTTTCTGAAACAGATGGGGCGAAGTCCCTTTGGTCCCAGCAGGCATGTGGAGTACTCAGAGGCACTCTGCTGACAGGGAAGCAGCTTTGGTTATGCACCATCCTCGAAGTAGGTTTTACTGAAGCGCCTGTGTAGAGGGCGAGGCCCTAGCTGTGCCATTTTGAAGGGTGGAGACACTTAGTCATTTGTCAATGAATGTTGCTAGAAAACTTAAGGATGTTTTGCCTTTAGTCCTTCCTGGGTCCAGGGGCTCAAGTGATGTGTGAAGGCCCCATTTCTCTGCACTGGTGCTACTTTCAGTGATGGCTTTCCTGTAGCTAAGAGTTTAAGCCCATGGTTCTCCTTGGGAAGCAAAACAAAACAAAACACATCCAGGAGAACTTAGTTTGCCTCTGCTGGTGGCTGGTGTTGTGCATTATACTGCAGGGGGTCAGCAAATTCTATAAAGGGTCAAGTAGTAACTTGGGGGCTGAGCCTCGGAGGCTCTGGATTACATATTTTTTGTCCAGTCCTTTAGAAATTTGAAACCACATTTGTAGCTCACAGACTGCACAAAAACAGACCTCCTCAACTGCATTGCCATCAAGTCAGAACCAACTCAGAGCTGACCCTCCAAAAGGGTTTCAAAGACTATAAACTGCACAGGAGGAGAATGCCCATCTTTCTTCTGCAGAGCAGCTAGTGGATTGGAACTGCCTGTCTTTGGGTTGGTGGCACAACTCCTTTTCCACTGGGCCAATAGAGCTTCCCACAAAAACAGACAGTGGGCTGACATTTGCCCAGCTCTAGCATTAAAACATTGATTTTGGGCTCAGATGGTCTAGAATTTATTGTTGCTTGTTAACTGTTTGGTCAGTTTAATCTTTCAGAGACTGATTTGTCTCAGTTCTCTTACCTGAATCTGATCTAATTACCCATCTCCTGGGGTTATTGTGAAGGATTGCTTAGAAAGTATCAGCTCTTTGGAACTGTTCCTTTGACATTTTGCCCACTGCTCAGCAAAAGGCTGGGAGAGGAGAAGGGAGCGACCTTTTTCTTTGTCTTTGTAATTTCCATTGTTCTCCCCCATTTATCTCTTCTAGGCAGCTCTTCATCAGGTTTTGGGAAGTTGGTGCCAACCTCAGTTTCATTCTGGTGTGTTCAGGAAGTGACCCACATCTTAATCCATATTTGGCAGTAACCAAAATAAATTGGCTTAGTTCATTATCAAAATGCAGACTATGTACTTGTTTTGCTTCCAGCCTGAAATTCTCTCCTTATCCATTTTTTCCCCCACTACATTCCAATTTATGAGCTTATCAGGGCCTCTTATTAAAGCCAGAAGAATTGTTTTTTTCTTGTTTTATCAGAATAAATGTTAGAATTGTGGCTTTTTTTTTCTTTCCCTGAATCTGGTGGATGGTTGTCAGCAGATTTGGAAAAGGACTGAACTTTTCAGAATCTCAGCGCTACTATCTGTCACTCTATAAGGAGTCCTAGTGGTTTAAGAGGTTAAGCATAGGGCTGGACTGCAAATCATAGTTAGCAGTTCAAACCGGCCTTTGCTCCATGGGAGAAGGATGAGGCCAACTTTTCTGTTAAGATTTATATTCTTAAATCTGGAGAGTTTCCATGAGTTTAATTTGACCTGATGGCAATGTGTTTGGTTTGGTTTATTAGGTAGATTATGATGGAATAGATAGCAACTCTTGACTTCTTTTTTCTTTTTTCACTGCTCATTGAGATTTTCCTCTGAACTTCATATATTCATAAATATTTCTTATTACTTCCATACCTTCTATATAACCATTTTCATAAGCAGAAACATTATTTATGTTTTTCTCTGTATACTATTTAATATTTTTATCTGTGTGATATATTAAATCTTAAAAAAAGCCTTTAACTTGTGGCAAAATTATGGAATATTGCCAGGAAATATCTAAATATGCTAAATTATTCCATTAGAATATCCATGCAAAAATTAACCCATTGGGTTTATTAATACCTTCAAATGAATAAATCTGTATTCATATTTTGTAAACACAAAACATGCTATTTATATTATTAACAGAGTGGAGAGGAACCAACAGGTTATATGTTGGATTTTATGTGTTGTTGTTAGTAGTTGTCAAGTTGACTATGACTAAAAGTGACTCCATAAACATAGATCTGAACCCTACCCTATACTGTACCATCTTTATCTCTGAAACATTTGATCCCATAGTTAACAGAAACTGTCAAGCCATCTCATTGATGTTCTTCTTCTCTTTCACTTACCCTCCACCTTTTCCAAAGTCTGGTGCCTCCTAAAAACATGCACAAAATATGTGAGAAAAACTTTCTCTATCCTTGCCTCCAAAGAGCACCCTGGCTGCACCTTTTCCAAGACACATTTGTTTGACGTTTTGGCAGTCCATAGGATGGTTTAGGACTTTTCACCAACATTATTATAACTCAGAGCATAGATTCTTCTTTTTTTAAGTCTTATTTTCCAATGTTAATGTCTCCCTCCTTTTTTTTTTTATTTTGATGGAAGTTTACAGAGACTTTGGATTTCCATTAATTCATTGTTGCACACTTTCCTCCCTGCCCACCCCTCACCCCAACTCTTGACTTTTTAATCCCCTAATTTTTTGCAAGCATTCCCTTTCTTAAAGTCTTTTCTCAAATGTCACCTTCTCAAGTCTACCCTGACACCACTCCCCTATCTCACTTGTCTGTTCTATTTTTAAAAAAATAGTATTTATCTTATATAAGGGGGCTCTGGTGGCTTTGTGGCAAGGAGTTGCACTGCCAACTCGAAGGCACTTGGTTTGAATCCACCAGCTGCTCTTTGAGAAAGATGGGCAGTCTCATCCTGTGTGATTTACTGCCTCTGAAAACCCAGTGGAGGGTCAGCTATGAGTTGATTCTAACTTGATGGTATATAACATAACAACAGTGTACTATATAATTTATATATTTCATTCTAGCATACTATACAATTATGTTTGTATTTTTCATACTAAAATGAAAACTACAAGAGTAAAGGTGTTTGTTTTATCATTCACTTCTGCTTTCCCTGTGCTTAGAACAATATGTGGGGCATAGAAAAACATTTGTGTGTTTTTTAAATTTTATTTTATTAGTTTCTTGTGTGTATGCCGTCAAATCAGATCTAACAGGTACAGGAGGAGATTGCGCCTCCTTCTCCAGCAGAGCATCTGGTGGATTCGAGCCACATACCTCTGGGATTGTAGTGCAGCTTGTTTGCCTTTTTGTTTTTGTTTTTTAAAAAAGTGTTTGTTGAATGAATGAATGAGCATCTTGATAACTCTATCTGAATGTTTATTGCATCCTATTCTCTCTAGCCTCGAGGTCCTAAGGTAAAATATTGACTGCTACAGATTAGCTCTGTCTTTGAGCAAATAATTTTTTTTTTAGCTTTTTAAATGTTTTTATTTTATTCTGATTTATTTACAAAGTTTGAAAACATTGTTTTTCACAAAAGATCCTTCTAATTTCCTTCACCCCACCCACCCATCGAATTGTGCAACCCTATGATCAACATCCTATCCCCCCATCTTCACCCCTCTGTTTCCAACCTGCCCCCACCTTGAATCCGCAAAACCATTCTACAATAATGGTTTTTTTTTGAAAATTATTAAATTTTATTAGTATTAATGAACATTTACAGGGAACTCCAGAGGATACAATAATGGTTTTATACAATATTTGTCCTTGTGGGATTGAGTTAGTTCACTCAGCATGATTGAGAATCTCATTTAATCTCTCAGAGCTGTAGTTTCTGTATTTATGTAATAAGGGGTTAGAGTAAATGACTGTTAAGGTTTCTACTAGGTCTGTGGCTCTGTGATTATAATCTCTGGTTAAAAGAGATGATGTACTGCTATTAAAATTGCCACAGACATTTCCTAAAAACAGCTTGAATTTCATTGGTGGGCAGAGTAGATTGAAAGAATTTTTTAAAAAATCTTTGGAGCCATCTTTTGCTTTTACTAAAACAGTCTCCAGTATTCTGGAACAATTGTGTTCAAGAACAAGTCAACTGGCCCTTGTGGGAAGGTTCCGGGTGTCTTGATAGGACTTTCTAAACCCTGCATACCCTGGCACCTGTCCTCTCCTCCAGCCCCACCTTGCCTGACACCCAGCTTTTCAAGAGCATGTTTTAGTTCCTGAACTTTAGCAGATGCTGGGTTTCTAAGCTTCTTTCCAAAGTTTCAGGTACCTGGTATACCTGAGGTTTCTTCCCTCATTCCCACTTTGTCTGTCAATGCCTGCTCACACTTGAGGTCTCAACCCGTAATGGCTGTTGTTTTAGGGAAGGGTTGGCAAGGGGATTCTGTTTCTATTGTGGATCACACTAGCTAAAGTGTGGAGACAGGTTTAGTTTGGATTGGTTGGGGCTTCTATAGAATAAGACTGCGAATGTCTTTGGGATTAGATTAGCAAGGTTTGTGAGCCGCTGTAGAGTCTCTCTCATTCATTGAATACAGGGAAGCACTTCACATTTTTTTGAGTAACTTTGTGACACAAACAAACCTTTAGGAACTAAATAGCATAGATATACCTCAAAGAACATGGAAAGCATAATTTCCTTAATCCTTAAAGCATCCTTAGGGAGATAAGTGCTAGGGTTCCTGCTTGTAAATGGGAAAACTCAGGCACATACTGATTAAAGGACTTATTTTAGGCGCCACAGAAAAGCAGTGATTGAGCCAATAAGTGTTTTTATAATTAGATAGAGTTTTGATCTACGAGATTGATGAATGGTGCAAGTGGTTTTGTTTGTTTTTCAACTGGGTTGCAAGGTGAATGAATAGCTGTGTTGAATATTGAGAGACTTCTAAAGGTGAGTGACTCATAGATGCTTCTTGGAACTTGACTTCTGCATAAGAGATATCTGGGTGCTCTTTGGGGATGGACAAAGCTTGCGTCTTTGTGCTCACTTTGCATGGTTGCAGTCCTGCCTGTGGTATAGGATTAACAAGATCAGCGAGCAGGTAGATGCTGATTCCTCCTAGCTGGTTTAGGAAGAGAGTTCTCATACCGTAGGCCTCGCCTGTGAGTATTTTACTTACTGAATTTTGAAGTAGTCAACATTTGGATTTTGCATCTTCATTTCAAAGCTGGGTTTGAAAATGCACGACTTTGATGATGTGACTAATGCTCTCTGAAGACTCATTCCTACTCTGTGTTAGAGCAGTGCAGCCTCAGACTTCAGAACTTGCAAGTTCTTTTATTGTTGTTGTTACTTGTCATTGAGTCGACTACAACTCATAGTGACCCTCTGAGCAATAGCTCTGAACCCTGCCCAATCTTGAGTCAGTCTGACACACCTGCCCCTGTTGTCACAGTCACTATCATTCCATCTCATCCTGGGTCTTCCTATCCTGTGCTCACCCTCAACTCCTCCAAGCATGATATCCTTCTCCAAGGACTGGTCCCTTCTGACAACCTGCCCACATGCCATGATTTAATCCACATTTGCATCTGAATAACCTGTGAGTTGGGAAACTGCAGGCTCTGAAGTAGGGCTTTGAGACTCTGTGTTTTCATCTCAGTTGAAGCCAGTGCTGCTGAGTTGCCCATAGTATGCCTAGATTTCCCTTTGCCTGACCCTTCTTCCTTTTCTGTCTTCCCAGTCCTTTCTCTTATTGTTTCCAAGCAGTTAAACCAGAATTACATTTAATGACTACTGCTATTTGCCCATCAGGACATGTTGATAACTTGTGGCTAAAACCAGAATGGCCTTTTCAAAGTGAAAATCTGATTGTGTCACCTCATTGCCTAAAATCCTTCCCATTGCTCTTAGAATGATCGATCGCCATCATAGTCTGGTCCCATCTACTTCCCTGTCTCATCTTGCACCATCTTTCCATTTTCTAGCCACAGGGCCCTTTTGCTGCTTCTGTTATGCTCCCGGCATGGGGCGTTGGCAGATTCAGTTCCCTCTAACCAGCCCTCCTCTGCCTCTCTTCACCTAACTATTCCTTCCTGAAATTAGAACTCAAATGCCATTCTCTTTGGAAACCACCTTGACTTCCCACGTCATTCTGAGGCCTCTTTAGTATCTAGCAGTGAGTGGTCCTGTGTTGGGAGCAGCAGTCCAGGAGCCGAGGGGGTGGGGGGTGGGGAGTGCGCCTGGAACAATGGACAGCCTCCTCTGATTGCGCAATCCCAGAGAACCTTGTGCAGCATTTTGGGAAGTTGCTGATTGCCCAAGAGCTGACTTTCCAAAGCCACTCTGCCTGGAAGGGTGGCCATGGCAAAAGTGCACTTCACAGTGTGCAGGAGGAAGAGGAAGGGTGAAATTTCCTTAAGGGACCCTTTCGTGTCCTCCTCAGCTGAGCCAGGAGGCTGATGTTTGTTTATGTGCGTGCACTTGCTGAATGACCGTGTGCCCTTCCCCTGCATCTATGCCTCTTCTTTTTCTGTTGGTCTGGCAATTTTTAAAATGTGCACACTAGACCTCCAAGGAAGAAACTGACTTGTTCAGGATCCTGCCCTTGTGGCTGGACTGTATGACTGAGCTGAGGCAAGAATCCAGGTCCGACTGTTACCTGGGCCTCTTCTCCACCAGGCTGCGTGGTGCTGGCATTTCAGTGGTATAGTCTTAGTAACCATTTGGTGACTTCCTAGGCATGTGAACAACTCTGTTTAGGCAATGTAATTCATTCTCAAACTTGAGTACCCTGAAAAAAAAAATACAGATTATATTCTGGATCAAGATTAACAAATGTCACAAATTTGGTCAACTTTCTATATGTGGCTACTTGTTTCATTAATGAATGTTATCAGGAATGCCAGGTGCAGGTTTTGAGCTTTTTGTTGGGGCCAAGGAGAGAGTAGACACATTTAATGTTGTTTACTGTGCTTAGAGATTTATCCTCTGCGTTTTGAATTCTTTTGAAATTTACGAGAATTTTTACTATAAACTTCACTTAGAATATGAGATTTGTGAGGACAGGCTTTATATCTGTATCCTCAGTCCTTGTTCAGTGATAGGAACATCATAGACACTCCACATTGTTCGTCAGGAGACACTTCCTAATTCAAACAATGAGACATGTTCCCTCTCCTCTTTGGGCTGTCCTCACTGAGTGCTTGGAGGCTGAGGGAATGCATATGTGGACCTTCCATAGCAAGATTTATCGCCAGAGCAGTGGAGAGTGACAAGGAACCACAGGAGTCTGTTTGTAATTGGCTTCTTGGCCACCTGTTCGACCGTTTGGCTCACCGACTTGATGCTGAGGTAGGTGCAGTTAAAGGAAGTGTCTTGATTCATCATGGCACATCTGAACATGGCACCGTGCCCTCTGTTATCTCTAAGTGCCAGCTTGGAGTGGAGCTGTACTTCTCTCTGGAGTGACAATCTAGACAGAATTGCCTGTGGAAGAATTACCCACCAGAAGCTGCCTCAGTGCATGAATGATGCATACATTTGTTCCGAACGTAAAAGCTGGGGTGCGGAGGTAGGGAAAAGAGAGAAACACACAGCTTAATCACTTCTGTTCTCCAGTGAGTCATCCAAGTCTCTGTTCTCTCCTTTTGATTCCTCTTGCATTTAAGAACCCTCAGAAGGCCAAGCTCTTTTTCTTATTTAATTCCATTATTTGTACCTTGTTCAAGTGACTGTTACTTATTGTGGGGTTGACTTAGACTCATATTGAGTTTGTTTGATGGAACAGAACATTCTTGTAGGATTTGCTAGGCTGTGATATTTACAGGAGCCGATTGCTAAGTCTTGCTTTTCTTGGAACTACTCAGTGGGTTTGAACCACCAGCCTTCTTGTTTGCAACCAAACTGTTTTAACTATCATGCCACCAGTCCTCCCTGGTTCATAGCGCTGCATTTAGTGTTATCTCTGTGATTTCTGTGACTTCTTGTGAACCAGGCAGTGCACTCTTGTACATGAGCTTTGACCCTTGTAGATGTGCTGTGTCTGTCGCAGCATCATGATGGGTGGAAGTAGGGCCTTGGGCATAGAGAGTGTGAAATGATTCACAATTCTTTTTTTTTTTTTGTTTCAGTCTAAGAAAGTGTCCAAGCTTCCACTGCATATGGTTGGGGAGCATCAGGCCCCAGATGGGCAGGAATGTGTGAGGTTTTGTGTACAGATTGGCTTGCTTGCAGGTGCCCCTTCCTGTTTCTGAGGCACCTATAGCAACATGATGGATGGTAGCTGTACAGTTTAGTTGGTTGGGACACAAAGCTGCTTATATTATCTTTCTTTTAAAATTTGTTTCTGGGCATGGGTTTGGGTATTTTTTGTTTGTTTGGGGTGCTGGAATTTCTGTAGGAGTCTTTTAACATGCGCTTTACACGTTATCTTCCCCTATGCCCTGGCCTCCGTATGTTAATGTCAGTGCCTCCAATTCTGCACTGGAGAATAATGAGCTTCTGTGAAAAATAGGAAAGGATAACTGATCTCTGCTGATGCTGCCTCAGTGCCAGACCTTCCCGTTTAGGCTCTCATTTCGTCCTCAAATGCAGTGATTTTACTATTCTCTGGGGTCCCTGTGTATACAAATAGTTAACATATGTGGCTGCTGACTGAAAGACTGAGGTTTGAGTCCACCCAGAGGTGCCATGGAAGAAAGGCCTGTCAGTCTGCTCATGACAAATGGCCCATTGGAAGCCTGAGGGAGCACAGGTCTATGCTGGCATGTACGGTGTTGCCATCAACTTGACAAGTGCTTGAAACTATTATTATCATCTGCATGAGATTCATTTGGAAGCAGGTTAGCTTCTTTTCTTTGACTAAAAACAAACAAAACCAAACCAAGCAAAGCACAAAAATAAGCCCTATGAAGAGGAAGGGGTTCCTTGCCTGAAAGATGGGCATACTTGCTAGGCTGACTGGTAAGGTGTAAGATTTAATAGAGGCTTTTTTCCCTCTCTCTCTTTTTTAGAACTGTTACCAAGGAGATAGATTGCCTTCCAAAGGCAAATATGAAGATCCCCCACCCCTACCCCTTTGGCTCTCTCGTGTTTGAAGGATATTGCTGTATCCAACTGTCGTTCTTGTGAGCAATAAAGATGAAGATGCCTTATCGTGAACGCTTGTGATTAGAGGAAGCACATCCTTTAGGGAAGTGTTGTGTCCTTTAAAAAGGAATTAAACCCATGCCGCTCACACTCCTCTCGTCTGCCAGTTGTTGATTGGCATGTTCGTATAGGCAATTGCTTTCTGTCTGTTGAGGCTAGCGTGGGTGAGATTCAATAACCTTCTAGAAAGCGGATTAAAAAGAAAACTGGAGCAGAATTACATCAAAGAGGACTTACTCCCTCAGAAATTCCTGGCAGATCCACACTTTGTGAGAGTTAAAATGAGAAATAGTGTCCTTTTTCTCATTCGTTGGCATAGTCCATGGGGAGTTGCACTGCTAATCCAGTGACTAGGGTTCCTCTCAGGGAGTTCAAATACAGCAGGGGACGGGAGGAAGATGGACAGTCTCCTCTTACGTGATTTCTGGCCTCCAAAATGCCGCTGGGAGGATCAGCTATGAGTTGATTCCTATTTAGCGACAATGGAAGAGAAAGAGAGAGAGCTATGAATGAGGTTACTGATTTAACAAATCCCAAAGAGATTCCTGATTACAGTAAGAAATGTAATTTTAGCTGTTGTAGCCTGGAGGTATTGAAGTTGACATTTTCCAGATTTAATTTTGAGTCTAGTCTTCTTTTCCTGACATCCTTTATACCTGAGTAGTAGGATTTGATGTGCCTCGTGTGTTCACTCTTCTTTGTTTCTTCTGGCCTTAATTTAGTGGGAAGGCCCATGAAGTTGAAGTTGTGAGGATTTGACAGGAGAAGGGAAGAGAGAAAAAAAATTGTGACCATCAGCTGTCATGACTCTGAAGTCTTTTAAGATGAAACTTCTCAGATTTATTGATTGATAAGTAGACAGTGGACAGATTTTTAGAATAAGTCTTATTAGGTGCTATTGAATCAATTATGACATATAGTGACCCTTTATACAACAGACATGAACCCTGTCCTATCCTGCACCATTCTCACATTCTCTGACATGCTCAAGCCCATTGCTGCAATCATGGTGTCAGTCCACTTGGTTGAGGGTCTTTCTCTCCCTTCACCTTTCCAAACATGATGCCATTTTCCAAGGAATAGCCTCTCCTAGCAATGTGCCCAAAGTAAGTGTGATGAAGCTTCACCATGCTTGCTTTCAAGGAGAAATCTGGCTTCACTCTCTCCAAGACATATCTGTCTGTTCTCTTGGCAGTTCATGGGATATTCAGCACTCTTCTCCAACGCCACAACTCATGGGCATCAATTTTTCTTCTCTTAGCCTTATTAATTATCCAGCTCTCGGATACATAGCTGTTGATCGAAAAGACTGTGGTCTGAATCAGGCACACCTTAATCCTCAAACTAACATATTACTTCTCAGTACTAGAGGTATAATTCATGTGTTAGAGCATTGGAAATTTGAAACTTGCCCAGAGATACCTGGGTAGAAAAGTAAAACTGAGTCTGGAACTCTGGTGGGAGGTCACCAGACCTTATTTTTTGTTTACCTTTTCTAAATTTTAGTTTCTATACCTATAAAATGAGGGTAACAGTACCTAGATCTGCCTCATAGAGTGATGTGAGGTGCCGGGGGGCTTTTGCTTGAAACCCTAGTGCTGTGTCTGGTGAAGCATAAGTGACTGTGGGTGTTTGGGGCCCCTCAGTCCAGACTTGTACACAGACTTTCACAGCGCTTGAGAACTTTATCTTTTTAGTCTGCAGGGATTCTTTTCTAGTTAAAATAGCTAATTCAATTGAAAATGTATTGCCTTATGCTTGGGAAACAAAATAGTCATCTGCAGTACTAATTTTAATCTAGGGTTGCCACTCAGTTAACTTTGAATTTTAGATAAAAAGTGAACAAATTTTGATGTTCCTATATCTCAGGTTTTTATTGTTGACCTGAAAATTTATTGCTTGTCTTAACATATTTATTTGTGAAATCCAACAACTCCAATTTAATGTCTTTATTATAACTGAGTGATTTGAAATAGCATCTAACCTGAACCAGCAGTTGCTAGGAGAAACGTGGTCTTTAGTGAATAGCTCTGTCATCCATTAACTGGTTGCATAGCAGTCAAACGTCTTTGTAGAGAAATAAGCAAGGAGATCTCTCTGAAGGTACTTCTTTTTATTTTGTGGCAGTGTTGAGTTTGTGAAGGGGAAGGTGTTGTTGGGAGTGAAATCTCAAGATTGCTATAATAAGGAGCCCTCATGGCAAGGTGCTGTGTACGTTGTGTTGCCATCTGAAAGAAAGGTTGTTGGTTCAAATCTACCAGCAGTTGTAGAGGAGAAAGATGAGCAGTTATTTCCTGTAAAGATTTACAGCCTTGGAAACCTGGTGGAGGGTGGCTTTGAGTCTGAACTGACTAAATGGCAGTGAAGTTTATGGTACTGTTATTCCATGTAAATATTATAGTCTCATAACTTACTGAGGCTGGTTGGAGTGGATGAGGTATATGAACAGGCTAGGGCTGGACAGAGAGGCTTTGGGAAATAATTCACTCATTCATTGAACCGAAACTTAGAGAATTAACCAAAGCACTATGCTAAATGTAATTTTGAGAAGATTTTTTTCCCAAGTACTTTTTATTATGAAAAATAATCCAAGTGTATGTGTATGTACTTAATCTGCTTTCTGTAAGCTTGCCCTTTCTGCATTTCAGAGAAATGGAAGATCTTTTCATGTCTGCTGCTTTCACGTTACCATGTTTTTAAGGTTTGTCTATATTGTAGCAGCTATTGGCCCTCAAACCTTTTTTATGCCTTCATCGTATAGATGTATCACATTAATCCCCTCATTCACCAGTTCCTGGGCATTTATATTCTTTCCTTATTTTTTTTATTTTAAACAACTCTTAGCTGTATTGCTTCAGTGAACATTCCTGCACAAATTTTTCTGTGGGAATATATTTTCATTTCTCTTGGGTAGGTAGGTACTTAGGAGTGCATCGGCTGAGGTATATGGCAAACTTAGGTTAACATTAAACAGACTTTTAAGGCAGAAGAGTGAAAAATGGGTTTACAAGAAAGTGCAGAAGTGGGCTGAAGCAGTGGAATAGACAGCAAGACGACTGACCTGGAGTGAAAGTACTAGAAAGGCAAGTCAAAAGGCCATTGCAGGGAGGGAAGGCGCTTCCCTTTGCTGACTGAGCAGAGGTACTGGAATGCCGTCTTACAGTCTTTCCTTCTGAACAGAAGAGTTTCCATACCCCTGTCTAGAACGTTGATTCTAAAATATGCAGCCCCACTATGTTTTTTGAGAAAAATATGGATACTGTAGTAATACACTATAATGAGTTTTAATAAAGCTAAATTTAGGTACAGCAAAAGTCCATGTTTTACTCATTGTATCTTTCTCATTATATTATATTGAAAGTACTGAATATATTTTGACTACTGAGTGTTATTGTTGTTAGGTGTTATCAAGTCTGTTCTGACTCATGGTGTTGTTATTGTTGGGATCCACTTCCGAAATATCTTGCCTCCGGAAACTCTATGAATGAGGAGAAACGATGGAAGTTATGCAAGTGTTCAGGTCTCTCGTTCATAGGGTCGCTATGAGTCGTCTATGACTCTCTGGCACTTAACAACAATGACAACAACAACACCACCACCACCACGGAGATGGTCTTGGCCTAGTGGATAGAAAGTTATGCTACCAAGTGAAAGGTGGGTGATTTTAATCTGTGAACCTCAGCCCTGATTTTAATTGGTTTTGGTCAAACATTCTTCTAGGTCGTTTAGCTCTGGTGTGTCCACTTGCCATATAGAGGTAACTTGTGGTTGCTGTGATGCTAAACACTGTGACACTGATGTGTTAAAGATAATGGTTACCCATGGTGGACAGTGTTTGGTGGAGCTCCCAGATTAAAACAAACCTGGAACCAGGAGTGGCATCCACTTCTGAAATAGCTTGCCTATGGAAACCCTGTAAAAGTGGAGAAATGAAAGTTATACAAGTGTTCAGGTCTTTAGTTCATAGGGTCTCTATGAGTCATCTATGACTCAACAGCACTTAACAACAACAACAGCATGGATAATAGATCTGAACCTTGCCACATCCTGTATTCATCATTTCTCATATTGCTTGAACCCTTTGTTACTGTCATTGTGTCAACCCATCTTGTTGAAGGTCTTCCTGCCTTTTGCTGTCCCTTTCGTAGCATGATGTCTTTTTTCATGGATTGGTGCCTCCTATCAACATGCCCAATGTATGTGAGATGGTTTCACCATCCTTGTCTTTTAGTAGCACCCTGGTTTCATTTCCTCCAAGACAGATGTGTTTCGTTCTTTAGGCAGTCTATGGGATGTTGTTGTTGTTATGTGCTGTCGAGTCACCTGTGACTTATAGCATCCCTATGTACAGCAGCTCTGAAGCCAGCCCTGTCCTGAGCCAGACTCACTGACTGACACACCTAACCCCATTGCCCTGGTTAACTGTGTCAGTCCATCTCATCTGAGGTCTTTCTCTCCAGCACCTTCTCTCCACTCTTCCAAGCATGATGTCCTTATCTAAGGACTTGTCCTTCCTTGCAAAATGTGAGATATAGTTTCTAAATCCTTGCCTCCAATGTGCAGCTTCAGTTTCTCCATCTCCAAGACAGACCTGTTTGTTCTCTTAGTAATCCATGGGATGTTCAGCGTTCTTTTTCATCATGACAGCTCAAAGGCATTGGTTCTTCTTCTGTCCCCCTCAGTCATTGTCCAGCTCTCTGATGTGTAGCAAGTAATTGCAAAGACCATGGCCTGGACCAGACAAACTTTAGTCTCTAAAATGACATCATTGTTCTTGAGCACTCTGGAGAGTTCCCGGACAGCAGATTTTCCCAGTGCAGTTCATCTTTTGATTTCCTGACTGCTGGTGCCAAGAGTGAGTGCGGACCCAAGCATACTGAAATTGTTCACAATCTCAGTCTCTTCTCCATCTTTCATGGTAATCGTCATCCTCTAAAGAGCAGGCTTATGACTTTGCTCATTCCTCACAGTCTTTGCTAGGTTGAGCCCACTGTTCCAGTCACTTGTTTATTTGAGGATCTTCTTCTTCTTTGCTGATACTCTACCAGACATGATGTCCTTCTACGGGGACTAATCTCTCTTAACATGTTAAAATATAGAAATGAGCTTGCCGTACTCACTTCTAAGGAACGCTCTGGCTGTACTTCCAAGGCAGATTGTTTGTTTTTCTCTCAGTCCTTAGTATATTCAGTATTCTTCATCAGCATCCTAATTCAAGTGCATAAATTCTTATTTGCTCTTCTTCACTCTCCAACTTTCACTTTCATAGGAGCAGATTATAATTTTCATGGTTTGGGTTAGGTTCCCCCTAAGGGATAGCTTTGCCCTTTGACAAAGGCTTTTTTTGCAGCTTGTGTGCCCAGTACAGTACAGTAACTGTTGCTGTCTTGGGCATCGGTGGTGAATCTAGGAAAATGAAATCTCTGACAGCTCCAGCCTTTTTTGTTTGTTAGAATATCACTTACTGTTCCAGCTGTGAAGGTTTTTCTTTGTGATGTAATTCATACTGAAGACTATGTAGTCTTTAATCTTCATCACGATCCTCTTTGCTTAGTCCAGTCCCAGTCATGGAAAGAGCCTGGATTAAAATTCAACATGTTCTCTTAAAAACCTGTTGTTGTAGTTGTTCTGTTCCATTGAGTTATACCCTTTCGTGAGTTTTCAGAGGCTATAGCGCACCTTGGAGAAGAGTACCCATCTTTCTTCTGCGGGACAGCTGTTGGAGTCAAACTGTGAACCCCTGGGTTGGTAGCATAATTCTTTACCTACTAGGCCACCAGAACGCCCTCTGAAAAATGTGGGCCTCTAGTAGTAGCAGCTTCCACTCCCAGCCTTCTTCACGGGAGCCAGCACTTCGGTTGGTTTGGCTTTCCTGTAGTTCTGCGTCTAAGAAGGTGACTGTGAACAGCTCCGTACACTCCACTGCCCTGCGGCAGACCTGCGTCTACAAAGGTGGCTGTGAATGGGCTCCACACACTCTCCTGCCCTGCGGCAGTCCTGCTTTCCTGTACTGGTCCTGCATCTGCCAAGGCGACTGTGAACCGCCGCTCCATACACTCCACCGCCCTGCAGCAGACCTGCATCTAAGAAGGTGTCTTGTGAATGGGCTCTGCCACCCTGCAGCAGTTCGCTTGGATCGCATGTGTCTAACATACTTTATTTGCTGCCCTCTCTCCCAACAGATGGTTTTATTGATTCACCCTTTATTGATTGCCCTGACCGCCCTTCTTGCCCCTTTTGTTGATCCATCCCAGAACCTCAGGTTCATACCCGCGTTGCCACCCCAGCTCCTGGGACCACAGACAGGACTTAAATACCTGCACAGTGCTTGTTGGTTCTGTGTCTGCATGGTCGAGGGATGTGCAGGGTCATTTGCAAGTGGCTTCCTCTTTACTTTCCCTGGGCAACTGCGAACTTTTTATCTGCCAACTTCCTGAAGTTCTCATAGGCCATGTTATAAATGCTTTGGATGAAACTTAGGGGGAAAGGTAGACAGACAAGGAGAAACTGGGAGGGTCCCCTATCTTTGAATGCTGTATTTTAGGAGACCATTGGCTTGCACATTCAACTGAACAGTACTTTTAATCTGTCTCCAGTTTGTTAAATCTCTGACACAGTTTCAGGTGGGAAACCTATCTACCTAATTGATGTCAAATTTTACTTTTTCTTACCTGCTGTTGAATTGTCTCCTGTTTGTGGTGATCTTATGTATAGCAAATAGAATTTTGACTGTCTTGAGTCACCCACATAGTCACCAACACGTTTGAGCCCATTGTTGCTCCTGTTGTGCTTGTCCGTCTCACCGAGGATCTTCCTTGCCCTCATTTTCTCTTCACTTCACTGAGTATGATGTCCTCCTGTAGTTATTAATCCCTCCTGGTGACATCCCTCCTAATGACACATCCAGGGAGATCTGGTGGCCTACTGGTAAGCAGTAGTACTGCCAGCTCAGAGATACACATTTTGAGAGCAGTGACTGTTCTCAGGGAGTAAAGTGGACAGTTTCCTCCTACACAGTTTACAGCCTTTTAAAACCCTGTGGAGGGATACCTTTGAATCAGATCTGACTTGATGGCAAATAACAACAGGTACTCGTCCAAAGTAAGCAAATGGAACAGTGTTTCGTTTTGATCACACAGTCTTCTTCCTAGTATGTCTTGCTCTGAAAGCTCTGTTGAACAGCTCTGGTGGACAGCCGCCGTGGTGACCCTGCTGCGACTTGAAATACCAGTGATGTTGCTTCCAGCGTCATAGCAGCACCACAGCCAGCACCACAACCTGACAAATGAGCATTGGAAGCTTTGCCTGATGGTACAGAAAGAACTCATCCCTTCTCTTTCATTTCCCCCTTTCTTTTACCTTTTAGCATTTACCTCAGCAACCTGTGAGATAGGATTACTGTTACTAACAGTTGCCAAAAAGGAGTCACCAAGACATGAAGTGATTGAGTTATTCAGTATCTGGGTAGAGCTGGGTCTAGAAAGCAAGTCTCCTGAATGCTTCTTTAGCTCTTTTGCTTGTTACCACTTTGTGGGTTGGGGTAGCCATTAACAATAAGCTCTGGGAACATGACAGAGCCCAAGGCTCTTCTTAGCCTGTGATTGAGTTAATTAGAGCTTGGATCTTCTGTTTAGAGCAGGATTGAGTTCCAGGTAGACTGGCCAGCCTCCTGAAGAAAGAGAAACCTTTTCTGTCACGGCTGAGAACACCAGAGCTGCTATGGAAGTTTTGGCTCTGCCTGAAGATGCAGAGCAGCTTTCTGACCATGAATGAACTCTGAACATACACTTTATCCACATATGACACATTACTTATTAAGCTTGTGTCCCTGTACTTTTCTAATTTGCTGGCACCTCGCCCATCAGATAGCAAATCCTTTTATAAGTTAAGTGCCTGTATGGCTGGCTGTTTGGATTTACGTTATGAGTTTTGACTTTTATAAAAAATTTACGACTTGCTTTTCAAGAGACTTAGTTGAATGCAACTGCATGCAGTGGCCATGTTCAGTTTTTGCAAAGCAGAAATGCTAAAGTGGAACCCTATAAAATATGCGTTTCAGTGTCTGTGTGCTTAATTAGTTTATGCTAGATGTTTTATTACCCAAGTAATATATATTCATTGTAGGATGGTTAGAGAATGCAGATTAGCAAAGAGAGCGAGAGGAAAGGAAAGAAACTTCTGCATTCTAAACAGAAGTCCTTTTAGAGAAGCCAGAATGTGGAAGACTTTGAACTTCTCAGAAGGAGGGGCTGGGTCAGTCGGTCCAAGCCATTATCATACCCAGAATCCCTCTTCTCTTCCATTACATACTAGAGATCGAGATGCAAGCTGGGGTGTTTGTGCATTTCCTGGACAAAGTTAAAGTAGCAGTCAGCATGCTTCCATCCCATTTCAGATGTCTTGCTGTTAATCTGCTACCTGCTGGGGGTGGCTGTGAAAAGGGAAAGGCAATAATTTGGAGTCTCTTATATATGTAGTTTCTAGCTCTGGAGCAGCACACAATACACAGAACGATGTATCGCACTGGGCACATCTGCTGTTAAAGACCTCGTTAAAGTTCTGAAAAGCAGAGTTGTCACTTTGATGACTGAAATGTGCCTGACCCACACTGGTTTTTTGATAGCCTCAAGTGAAAGTTGGATAGTGAACCAAAGAATGCAGAAGAAGAATTGATGCTTTTGAATTGTGACATTGGTGAAAAAGATGGAATATTTCCTTCCAAAGTAACTAACAAGACAATCTGAGGAGAAATGCAGTGAGAGTGTTTCCTGAGGTGAGAATGGTGAGACGGTCACCTTGCTTACTTTGAACATACTGTCTGGGAAGGTCCACTGTCTGAAGAGAACATTATATTTGGTAAAGTAGAGGGCTGATGAAAATGAGAGGACCCCCTTTGAGGTGATTTGACACAACAGCTGCAACGATAGAGTCCAGCATTCGTGAAAATGTCACAGGGACAGGCAGCATTTAGTCCTGTGATATGTAAGATTGCTGTGGATAAAAACCCACTTGGTGGCAACTGACAGCAAGTGCTCTGAAGTAGAAAGGTGACTCCTTCCTCCCCGTGGTGAAATAGTTTAAGTGTTTTAGGTGAAATTTTGCACAGTAAATTGGCTTCCCATTCAACGATAATATGTAGATGGTGTATAGCTCCCACACTGTGTCATCCATTGTTTATTGTTGCTGTCATTGGTTATAGGTCACTTTTGGCTCTGGAGATCCAGCGTGAACACAAATAGTCCTTGTTCTGCTGGAGTGTGTGTTGAATTGGTGTGTATCTGGTTCCGTTGCTGCCGTGGCTAACGTCCCGTGAATATGTGGCTAAAGGTGTCCTTTCATTCCCTGTGCAGAGCAGGAGCCTGGAGTTTTGTCCTACAGCTCAGCGCACCCTCGGGTGCATAGCTGACCTGAAACATGATTATCCCTAAACAGGGAAGATGGGGACAAGGCCAGACTGAATTCCCCTGAAAATGAGTCTGTCCTTTTGTCTGGGGAGGGTTAGGGGAGCAGATCACAGAAGAGGGGGTTCTGGCTTTATCTGAGAGAGAAAGCCTTATTGTGTGTTATTTTTGGAACAGGTCCCAGAGACCTTAGTATAATTCTTTGGACAGGCTTAGCTAAGCCACCATGCCATAAAATAATAGCTGAAAGAATCGGTATGGAATTTCGGAGAGTGTGGAAGAGAGCCCTGTGCTGCAGCCCTCCCCAGGCAGAGGCCAGGACTTCAGCCCCAGGTCAAGTCCTGCTTTTGGCTTCCTGATATTGGCTGAGTCTCTTCACCTGGACTTGTTCTCTTTTGTGTATGGTAATTTCTTAAGGGATTTTCATGGAAAATGTAAAACTTGGTTTTTGTAAAGTTTTTTTTTTTTCTTTTTTTAATTTTGGAGCTAAGAAAGGCACACCTGCAGGGATGAGTAATTCAGGAAGGGGGATGTTTGACACAGATACTTTAGGAGGCTCCAGGGAACCTTATTTCCCAAATTTTGTTCGCTCAAACACTTCCATCATGATTTTTGCTACATTGACACAGCCTTTGCTTAATATTTTTCTTTAAATCAGTATACCATTACTTCTTAAAGAAAAAATAATGACAATTGTTCTTCTTTTTTTTTTAAAAAAAACAAACCCCAAACAACAAACCTTTTATAACATCATCGCAGAGAACCAATAAAATGTCCCTAAAATATAAAGTAATAATAAAAATCAATATATAAGTATTAATGCTTATTTTAATGAGCCTAATCAGTACAGAGGTTAGGTGCTTGACTGCAAATAAAAAAATTGGAATTTAAAATTTTTAAAGATGATAGATGTCTTCTTCGGTGAATATTTAGTTTCGGAGGCCCTAGATGATTGACTCTTAAGAGTACTGTGGGCAGTATGTTGAATGACCCAGGAAACATCAAAAGAAGATGGAAGAAGTAATAATATATGATCAAGAGCCTAAGGTGATGAAGAAGGAAGTCCAAGCTGTTTTGAAGGAATTAGCAAAAAACAAGGCTCCAGGAATTGATGACTTATCAAGTGACATACTTCAACAAACAGATGCTGCCTTGGACGTGTTCAACAGGTTGTACCAGGAAATCTGGTCAACTGAGTGGAAGAGATCTATATTTGTTCCCGTTCCAAAAAAAGATGCCCTAATAGAGTCTGAAATATCATTACTATCCCATACAAGCATGATCCTGGTGAAAATTACCCAAAAACAACTGGAACAACATATCAACAGAGAACTGCCAGATGTGCAGGCTGGGTTTAGAAGAGGCTGTGGCAGTAGGAAGAGTACAGCCAAGGTTAGATGGATCTTAGCTGAAAGAGTGTATCGGAGGAATGTCTATCTCTGTTTTATTGACTATGCAATAGTATTTGAGTGTGTGGATCATAACAAACTGTGACTAACTCTGAGAAGAATGTGAATCCCAGAACACTTGATTGTGCTTATGTGAAACCTATACTTGGACCAGGAGGCAGCTGTTAGATCAGAGCAAGGAAACATTTTATGGTTTAAAAACAGGAAAGGTGTACGCCAGGGATGCAGTTTATCTCCATACCTTTTCAATATTTCTTAGGAACAGATCATCTGGGAGACTTAGCTCTGAGGAGGAATGTGGCAACATGATTGGAGGAAGGCTCATTAACAATCTGCATTATGTGGATAACACAACCTTGCTTGAAACTGAAGAAGACCTGAGGCATTTGCTACGGAAGGTCAAGGACTGTGGCCTTCAATATGGATTGAAGCTCAACGTCAAGAAGACAAAGATTCTCACTGCTGGACCAATTGGCAGCATCAGGATGGATGGTGAAGAAATTGAGATTGTTCACAGCTTTAGTTTGCTTGGCTCCACATTCAACACTCTTGGCACCAGTAACCAGGAAATTAAAGACGTATTGCGATGGGAAAGTCTGCTGTTAGGGACCTCTCCAAAGTACTGAAGAGCAATGGTGTCTCTCTGGAGACTAAGGTGCATCTGAAACAGGCCATGGTCTTTGCGGTCACTTGTTATGCATCAAAAGTTAGACAATGACTAAAGAGGATAGAAGGAGAATTGATGCCTTTGAGCTGTGGTGCTGGAGAAGAGTATTGAGGGTATCATGGACTGCTAGGAAAACAAACAGATTCATCCTGGAAAGGGTCAAACCAGGTGGCTCCTTGGAGGCAAGGATTCTGAGGCTCCGTCTAACATACTTTGGACATGTTGTAAGGAAGGGCCGGTCCTTGGAGAGGGACATCATGCTTGGGAGGGTGGAGAGACAGCGCATGAGGGGAAGGCCCTCTATGAGGTAGATTGATTCAGTGACTGGGGTAATAGGGATGGGTGTATCTGAGACGGTGCGATTGTCACAGGACAGAGCAGAGTTTAGAGCTGGTGTACATAGGGTTGCTATGAGTCGCAAGTGACTCTATGGCACATAACAACAACAACAAACAACATCATTTAGTGTATAAATGTTGACCCAAGGTTATGTCTTCTTGATATATTGTGCCTTTAATCAGTATGTAATGCCCTTCCTTATCTTTTATGGTGGTTTTCATTCTGAAGACTATTTTACCACAGATTATTATAGCCACTCCTTTTTTTTTTTTTTTAAAATGCCATTTGTTTGGTAGATTTCACCCTAGCCTTTGATTTTGAGTCTGTTTTTTCCCCCCCCTTTATTTCTTAGATGTGTCTCTTGTAGGTAGCATATTGATGGGCTTTGTTTTTTATCCATTCTGCTACTCTTTTCCTCTTAATTGGCGCATTTAGTCCATTCACATTAAATGTCAGGTCAGGTTTTACCATTGCCATTTTGCTGTGTTTCTTTTTCTGTTGATTATGGTTACTATGGTCCATCCACTTTCATTTGGAGTCTCTGTATGAAAGACTTCACTTAAAATTTCCTGTAGTTCACTTCACCAAAGAAGACAATCAGATGGCGAACAAACACATGAAGAAATGTTCAAAATCCCTAGCTCTAAGAGAGACGAAAATCAAAACAGCTATGAGATATCATCTCACCTCAGTAAGATTAGCAAAATTTGACAGAACAGCAAACAACAAATGCTGGCAAGGTTATGGAGAAATTTGCACCCTTATTCACTGTTGGTGGGAGTGTAAAATGGTGCAACCACTATGGAAGGCTGTATGGCGTTTTCTCAAAAAGTTGAAAATAGAAACACCATTTGACACAGCATTTCCACTACTGGGACTATACCTTAAAGAAACCATAACTGCCACTCAAGCAGATATATGCACACCCATGTTTATTGAGGCTTTGTTCATGATAGCAAAGTGTTAGAAACAACCCAAGTGCCCATCAACAAACGAATGGGTAGAGAAGCTGTGGTATATTCACACAATAGAATATTATGCTGCATTGAAAAATAAGAAACTAATGAAATATTATACAAAATGGGTGACCCTGGAGGATATTATGCTGAGTGAAAAATCTCTGTCAAAGGGACAAACACTGCATAATGACACTGTTATAAAATAGGACTGACATCGGGGTTAGGGGGAATCTAAGAAAAGAGGGTTTAAATAATGTATACTGCATTGAAACAGATGAGGGAGGGAACTGTATTAGATTAGGTATTATTTTCATGACAAAAGTCTGGAATGAAAGCTTCATGGGGGAGTGGACTTGGGGAGCGGGTTGTATAATAATGAAAGCTTTTTTTTTTTTTTTTAACTTTTCAAAGAGAAAAGCCAACTGGGGGTAGGGTGGGCAGGGAGGAAAATGTGCAACAATGAATGAATGTAAATCCAAAGTCTCTCTAAATTTGCATTAAAATATCAATGAAAAATTTTCTGTAGGTTTGATGTGATTTCACAAATTCCTTAAGTTTTTCCTTTTCTGCAAAGGACCTAATTTCTCCTTCATATTTGGTGGATACAGAATCCTTGGCTGGCAATTGTTTTCTTTCAACTTTCTGCACTTGCCATATCCCTTGTCTTCTAGCTTTCCTAGTTTCTGCTGAGAAATCAGAACTTAATCTAATTGTGTCCCCATTGTAGGTGACTCTTTGCCTTTCTTACGATGCTTTTAGTAGTCTATCCCTTTCGTTTAATCATAAAATACATTAAGCCTATCAGTTGCTTACAAAATGCTAGCTGTGTAGTTTTGGTATTTATGTGTCTAGTTTTTCAGTAGGTTTTGTGCTCGCTCTACTTCTATATCAGCTTCCAGAGCACCCAATTGAAACAGTCTTTATTTCTTACTTGTTAAGTTAGTCCTGTAATCCTATTCAAAACAAAACAGACAAAAAAAATCCCCCAAAATTAAGACCCCAACCAACCCACCAAACTCATTGCCATTTAGTGGATTCTGACTAATAGACTGTTGAACCCTAATGATCTGTCTTTAGGAACTAACACTCATTGCTTGGAATCTTCTTACTTAATTCACAGAACTCTGAAAACTTCTAGTCAACCCCTGAAATAAGCTTGCTCATCACCTATATGCTATGATGAGTTGACATTCTGATTTCCTGGATAACATTTTTTGGAAAAGATCTTTTGTCCTTTTGTTAATTGTGAAGATTCCTCCCCCCCCCCCTTTTCTGCCTTTTCCCCCAGTGCTTTCTCCTCTCTTGCCACAGTCCAAGGCTGCCTGGACGGAAATCCTGCCCTGCAGTGGGCTGTGAGCATCTGTGTAATACAATTCTTTATCACCACCTACAGGAAAAGTCCGTGGCAAGCTTGGTTTTAAACAGAGTTAATGAATTATTTTGGGCTTGGCACCTATCTGCAGAGGGGTTAAGTCCATTTTTATTTTATTTCTATATATTTAATAATAATTTATCACTTCTGGGCAATTAGTAAGGAACCCAGGTGGCTTAGTGTATTATGTGTCAGGCTGCTAACAGAAAGGTGGGAAGTTCAAATCCACCAGTTCCACTGTGGAAGAATAATGGGCACTCTCCTCCCATTACAATTTACAGCCCAGTGAAGGAATATTAATGAATTGGAATTTATGCAATGACTATGAATTTTGGGGGCCAGGAATAGTACTTGTCAGCACTGTTCTGCTGAACTCTATAATTGACAACAATAAGGTTTTGTCCTGAAAGACAAAAGCCAGGCCAAGCTACTTTGGCTGTCCATAGCCTGTCTTAAGTTGACATCATGCTCTGTGGCCATGCTGGATGAGCTGACTCCTTCAGAGTAGATAGACCTGCCTGTGTCTCAAAGAGAGAGGCAGGGAATTGGGTGACCAGGCCATTACTTGAAGTCTGGAGTAGTGTGAACAATGTGATTCATGAAATAATTCCTAAAATATACTCATATTACCCAAATCTTGAGTGAGATTCTTAAAAGCCAAGTGGGCTTCTTAAAGATCAAGTAGACAGAAGGGGAGCTAGCTTCAGGCTTGGGCATGGATGGACTCTGCAACTGCCATTACTAGTTTAATGAGATCTTGCTGGTAATTTAGGCAGAGTGGCTAATCCTCCACAGGACTGGCCAGGCTTCAAGTAGTGACAGTTTCATCCACATACAGAAAATAGCTTCTTGTTGTTGTTGCTAAGTGAGTTGAATATGGACTCAGAGCAACCCTGTGGGAAAGATATCTGAAGCCTTTCCTGTCCTCCACAATTCTCTGACATATTTGGAGCCCATTGCTGCAAATGCTTGGAGCCCATTGCTGGACAGTCACTGTGTCAGTTCATTTTATTGAGGATCTTGCTCTCTTTCCCTGACCCCCCCACCTTTCCAAGCATGATGTTTCCCTCCAAGGAATAGCCTCACCTATCAGTATGCCCAAAGTATGCCAGATGAAGCTTCATCATCCTTGTCTACAAGGAGCATTCTGGTTTCACTTTCCCCAAGACATATCTGTTTGTTCTTTTGGCAGTCTGTGGTATATTCAGTACTCTTCCCCAGGACTACAACTCAACGGCATTGATTCTTTCTCTTTCTTCTTTATTCATTGTCCAGCTCTCTAATTCATAGCAAGGGATTGGAAAGACTGGCTTTAATGAGGCAAACCTCAGTCTTTAACTTGACATGATTGCTCTTCAGAACTTTGGTGGAGACTCTGACCACAGACTTTCCTCATACTATACCTCTCCAGACCTCCTGATTGCTGGTACTAAGGGTGGTGTTGATTGTGGGTCCAAGCAAGATGAAATTGTTGACAGTTTCAATCAGAATGTGGAAATTATTGAACAAAATAATGAATATCACATGCAAGCAAAATACTGCTGAAGATCATTAAAAACCAGTTAGAACAGTACATAGATACGAAACTACCAGAAGTTTAGGCTGGATTTAGAAGAGACCATGGCACCAGGGATATCATTGCTGATGCTAGATGGATGCTGGCTGAAAGCAGAAAATATCAGAGAATGTCCATTTTTATTTATTTATTGACAATGCGAAGGCATTTAACTGTGTCAATAATAATAATAATAATTATTATTATTATTATTATTATTATTTTAGGCTAACATTGAGAAGAATGGGAATCCCAGCCCACTTAATTGTGCTTATGCAAAACCCATACCTAGGTTAAGAGGCTGTTGTATAAACAGAGCAAGGGAATGGTACATGATTTAAAATTAAGAAAGGTGTATATCAGGGTTGTATTCTTTTTTCCTACCTTTTCAATCTGTATGCTGGGCAAGTTATTAGAGAAGTTGGGCTCTGTAAAGAAGAATACGGTGTCAGGAATGGAGAAAGACTCATCAGTAACCGCCATATGCAGCTGGCACAACCTTGCTTGCTGAAAGTGAAGAGGACTTGAAGTGCTTGCTGTAGAAAATCAAGGAATATAATCTTCAATATGGATTACTTCTCAACATCAAGAAAACAAAAATTTTCACCACTGGACTGATAGGCAACATCATGATAGATGGAGAAAGATAGGGGTTTCCTGGGTCGTACTCAACTCGGCAGCACCTAACCACAACTTCATCTATCATGATGTTGTCCATTGCCTCACCATAGAGAGGTAAGCTCATTTACCCATGTGTCCTTACCACTGCCAGAAAGAATTTTAGAAGTGGAGAACATTGTTCAGGGAAAGCTTTGTTGAAATTGAAAGTGTGCTATTTCCCTTTAGACAAGACCCACAGCTTTGTCAAGAGTTGGGAAAACTAGGGCCGCAGCTTTCCAGTAATTGAAAGGCCTCTCTCCTTCCGTTTCAGTGTACTGTAAACAGCGGCTGCATACAAGAGTGGTTTGGAGACTGTTGACTTTGGCTGGGATGTCACTGTAGAAGATTCATTGGTTTCTAATTCCTGTTCTCTCAGAATATTAAGTATTTCAATGACATAGAAAACTTTTCTCTATGAAAATTAGAGGAAGAGTCAGAGTGCTTTGAGGGAGACCTGAGACAGGAAGATAACTGAAAACAAAAATTTCATTGCATTCCTTCAGAAATTATTTTATCTTTTTGCATTGTCAGTGTTCTTTAAGTGGCTTAGATCCTTAGGACAACAAGGTGAGGTGAATAAATAAGATCCTGGATGTGCTGACATGCAGTTAGTTCATGAGACAGTTTGGCATCTTGACTAAGGGGACAGGCTCTGGACTTGGGTTCAAATCCTGTTTCTGCTGCTCACCACCTATATGATGTTGAGCTACTTATATAAGGCCTATGAGCTTCAGTTTCTTTATAAATACACTGGGAATGATAATTGGTATCTGCCTTGTAAGATATTGGGAAGATCAAATGCAATAAAAATTGAGTGTTCAGTAATTGTTAGCCAGTTCTTTCGCCTCTGCTGTTATCATTATAGCATACCTCACTAGTCAGGCAGCTAGGTTCTAATTTAAGAAGTAAACAAGATTGTGTTCTTTACAGAGTTGCATGTTTTTACCTTGCCTTGTCTGCTTTTCCATTTCTAGTTAGGAAAGCAAATTTTTAATCTTTTCTTCTTAGAAATAGCAATTGCACCTAAGGTGGAAATTCCTGTCACTTGGATAGTAAGATTTTAGGTGGTTTTTTTGTTTGTTTGTTTTAATTAATTATGTGAACTGTTTTTGCTAAGGTTGAACAGTTTATTTGGTGAAATAAAAGCATGTTGTTTAGGCTATGGGCGTTTGTTGGTATTCACCACCCAAGTCGACTGAGTATGTCCTGTCGTCTTCTTAACATGCCCTTTCCAATCTCTGTTCCCCACACTTCAGTTTCAGTGGCCCTTTCTTCTGATCTAACACGGGATCTTTGCTCACCTTCCCAGTGCACCATATCTCTAAAAAAAAAATTATCTTAACTCATTGCTGTTGAGTCAGACTGACTTATAGCTGACCCTCCAATAGCTTTTCAGAGGCTGTTAATAGCCTGGGAGGAGATTGGGCTCATCTTTCTCCCTTGGAGCAACTACTGGGTCCAGACCACCTGCCTTTGGGTTGACAGTGCCCCTCCTTCTAGTCTCACTTCCTCAGGTTAGTCTTCCTTCCCCTCTCTCCCTGCCTCCCAGGCTTTTATAGAATTTTGATACTTTCCTTCTTCTGTGCAGAGTTGTTGCTACTTATCCTCTCATTTGGGTAGGGTTTGATTAACATGTCTCTTTACCATATGAGAACCTGTTAAAGGTAGAAGCTTTCTCTTTTTACTTGCCGTTGTATACCCACCTCCTCTGCAGCACCTTGGTGCATACCATTGTTGCTCCGTGCCTTCTGGCCGGCTCTTAATGACACTATGATGTGCACCACGTTGAAGCCCTGCCCAATCCTGCTTCATCCTCTCAGTGCCTGCCCTGCATAAGACCATCAGTGCAGTCTCTCTGTCCGTTCATTTTTTGGACGATCTTGTTCTTTTACTTTACCAAGCTTGTTGTCTTTTCCAGGGACTGGCCACTCTTGATAATATACCCAAAGGATGTGAGACAAACTCTCTCACTAGCCTCACTTTTAAGGAGCATTCTGACCGCACTTCTTCCAAGACAATGCTCTTCATTCTTCAAGGAGCCTATGGTATAATTACACAATGTATAATTTTATATATATTTATAGTATAAATAAAATATATAACATAATTATATTCATGGTATTCTCCCAACCATGATTAAAAAAACATCAACTCTTTGATTTTCTTTATTCACTGTCCAACTTTCCCAGGCATATGAAATGGTTTAAAATACCATGGCTTGAATCAGGGGCACCTTAGTCCTCAAAGTGACACCTTATTCTTTAGAACTTCAAAAGAGGACCTGGGAAATGGATTTTTCTGTTATAAGACATTATGTCATCATTTTATTTCTTAGCTCTTCTGCTGTCGGTATTGATGTGAATCAAAATAGAAAATTTACTGTTGAGCGTGCCTTGCATGGAAGCAAGACTAGGGTCAGGGCATTATAGATTGAATTATGGCTTCTGATGGTCCAGTGGGGTAAGGACTTGCACTGCCAAACCACAGGCCCGGTTCGAATCTACCAGCTGCTCTTCAGGAGGAAGATGGGTGGTCTCTCCCCGTGTGTGGTTTATAGCCTCTGGAAACCTGCTAAAGGCTCAGCTATGTGTAGGTACTCACTGGGCGGCAGTGAGTCAGTTTTATTTAAACCATTTGTTGTAAATGCTAATCCCTATAATATGGTTAGAATTGAGTATGGTTAGAATTTTCTTTAATGTGTTAGTGAAGCAATATCAATGTAGGGTGTATTTTAAGACAATTTCTTGTGACATGAAAAGAGTAGATTGAAAAAGTAAGAAGAAAGGTGAGAAACTAAATGTTCCACCGTAAGATCACCAGAGTCAAGAAACACAAGCTAAAGTGACAGGTAGAGAACCAGGACTCTAGAGCTAGCTGGCACTATGAATTCGGACTTCTCCCCGCCTAAAACAATGGGAAAAGATAAAGATGCATGTTAAAGCCATCTACTTGTGGTATTTCTGTTACAGCAGCAATAGATCACTAAGCCATGGGGAGGCCAGATTTGAGAAGAGCGAAGAACAGAACTTAGAGCGAGGCTAGAGAGTGCTGTGTAGGAAGTTTAGGGAGAAGACAGGACAACATGAATGAAGCTTGGTCCCTGGTGAGATTGGGAGCCAGGGCAGAAGGAGAAGACAGAGAGAGTGATGAAACTTTTCATCGTGGGGAACTGAGACTTGAATAATTCCTTTAAGTGAAGGAAGTTGGACAGCACCCAGCTTGGTACCTGGCAGGAGCTGGAAGTTCTGTAAATGTTAGTTCTCTTCTTTGTACCAGAAATAAGGAACTCAGGCAGAGGAGCAGGTGGGCGGGGAGGGAGCGAAATGGAGGTGCCAGCACAGCATCCAGGTGACAGTTTGGCAGGTAGTTGGAGGAGCCAGAGTGGAGTTGATGAGGAAGAGAATGAGTGTCACCTTTACAGAGTCATTGTTAACAGAGAGAAGACGGGGACACAGAGAATGTGGACTCGGGGGGACCATCTCGCTCTGAGGGTGAGAGGAGAAAGCAGGGAATGAAGTGAGAAGGTCAGGGACACAGAGAGGATGCTGCCTTCAAAGATGATCAAAGCGAAACATCCTTAGGCTGGCTGAGATTGGCTGTTGGTCTGGGCCTTTGTTACTCATGGTTCTTGACCACATGCTGCATCACCAACTGACCCTGGTAAATGTCTTCCTACGTTATGGAGAGCTGTGGTGCGTGGCTTACTGTGTGCCTTTAAAGGAAGATACAGCCACACTGACATGAAAATGTTCAAGTGCCTTCTTTAAAATTCCTAGTAGGTCTTGGGATCTCTTGGGAGTGGAGGGAATTAGAGTGTAGTTGTAATAATCAGGGTACCTGTGTAGGCTCTGCAGTTGTAATTAAGGTTCGCTTTCTCCCCTTTAGTGTATCATCTGGTCCCAACCCTGAAGTGTGGTTTCGGTTCCAGTATTTTGTAGGAGTCCTGACAGCTTGTCTCTTGGCAGGTTTCCTTAGCTCTGCATGGTCTGGGAGTGAATCTTCCCTCCTTCTCCATGTGGAACCACAGAGAAGAATTTCAGATCCCAATTGCTATACAAGAAATCACCTCATCTTAGTTCTTTGTGGCCTGGGCCAAAGCCAGAATCCACTGAGCCCTCTCCTGGCCAGCGAAGCCACGTCCAGCTTGGTGGCACACTCTCAGCCGCTGCCACTGCCTTTGCACACCCTTGCTTTCTTGGTGTTGAGCCCAGAGGTGTGGTATTGCTGCCCGTGCCCAGGAACTAAATGGGAGTCAAAGCTTGCTGCTCAGAGTGGGAGAGTGTTGGGTGCCTGCAACTTCTGCCACTCAGACACCAGCTGTGCTTGGAGTCTCTGTGCTTCCCCTTAAATCTCCTTAGTAAAGCCGGACAACATGTTGATGAAGAGCATAGATTTTGGAGTTTGGATTCTACCCCTGGTTGTATCTATCACCTTGGCACTCACTCAGTTTTTCTGAGCTTAGTTTCTTCATCGATAAAATTAGAAAAATGATCTTGCTGCCTTTGTCAGAATCTCACTTGGAACAAAGGAGCTAATAATTGGAGAGAGGTTAGCTCAGATGTTAGCACAGCAGTAAATATGCTCTGGGAGAGATTTCGTCCTTATTCTTTCTCTACCTGGAGCAGGAAGGGAGGCCTCCACTTACCCTTGAGCTTCTGTGCTTTTGCCAAGCAGCTGCCTGGGCCATCTCCATTGTGATTATGTAGAGGGGACACTAATTCTCTGAAGCTTCATGCGCTGTCTTCTGTCGGCTGTGTCTGGGAGGGACACTGCCATGCCTCTTGACCTTCCTTCTACTTCCTGTGGATCTGAGAGCCAGCCTGTCCAGCACAAGATGTTTCAGTGAAACGCTTACAAAGAGCAGCTGCCTGTTCAAACTCACTGAGGCCAAGATGAAAGAAGTGGATTGCAAGGGTGTAGGTATGGCCCAGGGACCCTGAGGGCAGGAGATACAGCTGGCCTGGGACCAGTGTTGCCCTGTCAGTAACTGAGGTTGTACTTCCTTTCTGTTTGGCTTCTTCAAACAAGCTGTCTGCCTCAACGTGGACACCAGGGAGAGGCCGCCTCCACTTAATTCTCCATCCCCCTTGGTTCAAGTGTTTGACATTGATTTACTAACTAGTCCTTTGTGCTTTGATTGCTATTTTCCTAAAGAGTGGGAAATTGGCCCAGCTAGTGTGAAGTCCTTAAAATTGTGTTGTGTGTATTTACTTCTCTGCCTTTTCTTCCTAGGAAACTGGCTAAGGTATTTGTGTGTTGGAATGATCTGGAGGAATATGTGTTAGAAATTGCTTTTTCCACTGCAGAGGTTTGACTTGCCAATTGTGATGGACCTTTGTTGTTATGTGCTGTCGAGTTAACTCTGACCCTTAGTGACCCTATGAACAATGGCTCTGAACCTTGGCCTATCCTGAATTAACCTCACCATCGCCGACACACCCAACTCCATTGCCACAATCACTGTGCCAGTCCTTCTCTCTTTCTCTTTTTTATTTTCAAAAGAGAGAAGTGAAGGAAAGTTCTTTATGTCAGTCCATCTCATCCAGTGTCTTTCTCTCTTTTTACTCTGGCCCTCTGCTTTTGCCGGTATGATGTCTTGCTCTAAGGACTAGCCTCTCCTGACAACACTCCCAAAGTATGTGAGAGAAGTTTCACTATCCTTTCCGCCAGGCAGCACTTGGTTTCACTTTCTCTAGGACAGACCTGGTTGTTCTCTTGGCAGATTGAATCTAGGAGTGTGCATTTTCACAAGGACCTCAGGGGTTAAAAGCAGCAATTCTTGGGCCACAGTTTGAGGAAAACTGCTTAAAGCTGAGAATCCAATTCTAATCCCTCTCTTCTTTCTTTCTTGAAGAATGTGTTCATGCACAGGTGATAGGTGATGCTTTTATATGATATGGTAACACTTTTTTTTAAATGCTGATAATTATAACGTTCTATCTTCATACTTAGGGAATCTAGTGGCCTAGTAGGAATCTTGGTGGCCTAGAGGTAAGAAGCTATGCTTCAATCCTAAAGCCATGTGGTTCAAATCCACCAGTGTTGTTATTGTTGTTAGGTGCCGTTGAGGCAACTATGACTTGTAGCGACCCTATGGGCAAAAGATCTAACTCTGTTCTAACCTGTGCCATCATCACACTTTCTGACACACAAGAGCCCTTCGCAACAGTCACTGTGTCAATCCACTTGTTTGAGGGTCTTCTCCTTTGCTGACCTTCTACCCTTCCTAGCATCATGTCTTTCTCCAAAGAATAATAGCTCCTCCTAGTAACTTGCTCAAAGTATGCTCATCATTCTTGTCTTCAAAGAGCACTATGGTTGTAACCTCTCTAAGACATACCTGTTCTCATGGCCGTAAATGGGAGGAGGTTCAGTGCTCTTCTCCAGCACCACAGCTCAAAGGCATCAGTTCTTCTTTTGTCATCCTTACTCATTGTCCAGCTCTCAGATGCATAGCAAGTAATTGGAAAGACTTTGGCCTGAATCAGACACACCTTAGTACCCAAACTGACATCACTACTCCTCAATAATTTGGAGAGGTCCCTAACTGCAGACTTGTCCAATACAGTGCACCAGCAGTGACTGCTGGTATCAAGAGTGTTAATTGTGGGAGAAGCATGGGCACTGCTAACCCACAGGGATGCGGTGTGAATCCACTGAATGCTCCAAGGGAGAAAGGTGGGTAAACTCCCCCCATGCAATTTACTGTCTCTGAAAAGTCCCTGCATGTTTTTCAACAGCTAAGAATCATTTCTAACTTGACCACATCTGCATATTCAATACACTTAACCTACAGTTTTTCTATAAACTATAAACTGAGATTCTTGTGCAAACTTGTGAAACTTTCTTTGAGTTTTTGAAGTCTTTGGATAAGAAGTTGCTGGATTAATTTTATCATAAGTTATAAAGGATTTTCTAGCAATCTGGCTTTACTTCCTTGGAACAACCATTCTGGGTTTGGATTTAGTCTTGCTAATGACAGATGAGAGAAGTTAAGATTGTAGTGAAAGTTGTGAGCCTGGAGCTGAAGGCTTTGGACAATCTTGCAGACTTGGTGTTGGAGACATACTTGACCGTTTTAGGTTTTAAAAGATAATTACCTACTGACTAATAGTTCTGGTGGCCTTGTGATAAGAAGCTGTGTTGTGATCCTAAAGGCAAGTATTTCAAATCTACCAGCTGCTCCAGAGAAGGACGGACATTCTCCTCTTGTGTGATTTATTGCCTCTGAAAACCTGCTAGAGGGTCAGCTACGAATTGGTTCCAGTTCCACAGTGCTGTATGACTTGATGACACATAACAACAATAGCAACAACAGGAAGAACGAGTAGTACAGGAACCCAGTTCAGTAGTAACAGGAACTCCTTTCCCATGTGTGAATCTAGACTGATGGAAGACCATCACACTCTCTGAGACAGACTGCTGGCATTGTTTGATGGGCTTTCTTTGTACCAGTGAGGTTGGAGGTTACATTTAACCAGTGCAAGCACTTCTTCCAATCTCACTGTTCCAGATGGGAGTGAAAATGGATTTCAGGGAGACAAGATATATGTAAAAATAACAACCAGGTATTTTGAGTGTGGAAAGTGGAGGAAGTGGTGGGGAAGACAGTCACAAGTCTGAGTGGTTCTGGCAGCCACCGTTGTGTTTCTTAGATGAGAGGTTTATGTCTATGCAGCCACCATGGGATGAGTAAATGCTGGGCTTTGCCCCAGAGAAGATTGCATCGCTGTTCTGTTCTTCCTTTGATAAGAGACCTTATCTTTTGAATGCACTCTGATCTGTGCATGGTCCTAAGGCTATACCGTAATAAAATAATTTAAATATTCATTCATTAAACAGGTGCAGCACAGCACATCAGGTCACATGTATATATGCTTCTCTCCCCCCCTCCCCATAGAGTCTATTCTTAATTCTGTTTTACAGATTAGGAAATTGACACTCCAGGTATCTAGGTGGGAGAGCCAGGAGAGGGGGATTAATCTTTTGTCTCTAGTCATAAGCTTTGAAGAAACAAACGATGTAAGGAGGCCTGGCCAAGTAGAGGTGAGGTGCAGCCAATCTCTGCTTTATTGGAAACTGCTAAAAATTCAAGCCAGGCTGAGAAAGAGGAAAGAGGCGATACCATTGCTGACATGAAACAGATTTTTACTGAAAATAGAAAACACCAGAAAAAATATTTTCTTGACTGTGCAGATCATAACATTATGGACAAAATGTCAAAGAATGAGAATTCTAGAACACTTATATGTGCTCATGAGAACCGTGTACATAGACCAATAGGCAGTCATTCAGACAGAACAAGGAATAGTAGTTTAAAAGCAGGCATCGTCTATGTGAGGAGTATATCCTTTCACCACACCACACTTATTCAGTCTGTATGCTGAGCAGGTGATTCAAGAAGTTGGATGTATGAAAGGAATGTAGCATCAGGATGGGAGGAAGAATCCCTCACAAGCTGCAGTATGCATATCACACGGTTGCTGTAAGGGAAACGGCCTTAAAGCACTTACTGATGGAGATTGCATATTAGCACTCTCAGGATGGATTACGTCTCAACATAAAGGAAACAGAAATGTGACAACTAGATCAATAAATAACAAGAGAAAAGATTGAAGTTGTTAGGATTTTGTTTTACCTGGATTTCTAATCAATATGTACAGAAGCAGTGATAAAAAAATAAATTAAAAAATCATATGACATAATGCACTGGGCAGATCTTCTGCGAGGAACAGAGTAGAGATGCCACTTTAAGGGCTAAGATGCCTCTCATCCAAGCCATGCTCGTATATTGCTAAAACTGAGAGTGAATAAGCACGACTAAAGGTGAATTGATGCCATCAGTGTTGCTAAGAATATTGAATATTCAGTGGACTGGCAGAACGACAACAACAATGACAAAATCTGCATGGGTGGAAGTACAGCTAGGATGTTCCTTAGAAGTGATGGTGATGACTTCATCGCAATGCTTTCAGACATGATATCTGGAGAGGCTAGTTCCTGGAGAAGGACATCGTGATTGGTAAAAAAAGAGGATGCCTTTCAATGAGATGGATTGACATAATGAAGACACAGTGAGTTCTAACACAAAACCACCGTGAGGAGTATGTGGAACCTAGCACAGCTTTGTTCTCTGGTACGTTTGTTCACTACCATTTGGAACTGACTTGATGGCACAGACCAACCAACATTCGAGGAAGGAGGTTGCCTTGAATTTGAACTGAAACTGAAGAAGTCAAAGTGGTATTTTGGAGCAGGATACCATACGGTGCTTCCTAACAGTCTATTTTTATTTCCTATTTAGTGACCTGCATCTCAGAGGATCTCAGTTATATTATTATGGACCAAGGAAAAGAATTGCTCACACATGGGCGAAAGTGATTAAAGTAGTACCTATCTCCCTCCACCTACTTAGGCTAGTTTGGTGTGTTTATAACAGAGATTGGCACTCTTCCTGAGGAACCAGTTAATTTGGGATTCATGAACCCCATCATGGCGGTGAAGACACTGCTTCACTGGCTCTATGGAGAAGATTTTTTAATTGCCTGTATATATGTTTGGGGTCTGGGGCCCTGGAGTCTTCCTCTACTTTAGGAGTTGGCTGGCTAGTTAGCATCTTGATAGCAGTCCCATCTTGATGGCAGTCACGTAAGGGAAGTTTCTGGGGTCGTGTTTGTTGTGTGTTACTGTTCTTCCCCCCCCCCAAAAGTGGGTGGCCCTTGAGCATTAGACTAAGGGTGGAGGCCTCCTCAAGGGTATGGCTTTAAAATTGATAATGAGGTGAGGGGTCTATGGCTGGCCTGGTGCCTGGGGCTTTGGAGGCTCCCTCCACTCAAGAAATCTTAGAATCAAATTTGTTAATTTTAGAAAGAATATTCTTTAAAGGACACAGCAACCATTTGTCTATTTGCTGTACTCAACAACTTGGGAGATGCTGGGATGCTGAACAGTGTTCCTTAGTATTGTCAAATACCATAATGATTACCCGTTATGTACAATGTTTGGATGAGCTTCCTGATTGATTCATGTTGGGAAGCAGGAATGGTATCCGCTTCCTAAACTAGATGCCTCTGGAAACTCTACAAACTCTTAAAAATGTACAGAAATGACATAAATTATAGGACAGAGTTCAGGTCTTTTGTGCAGAGCTTACTCTGAGTTGTATTCGACTCAACAACCCTTAACCACTGCTAAATGAGACTAGTGCTGTTTTTATCTGGAGGAACATTCTTCCACTTTGCACATCACTTTTTGTCAGTGTGCTGTATGAAGTAACCTCGGTTTGCTATGATGCTGAACCTTGAGCCATGGGGATAGTAAATACCATAATGATTTCCCATTGTGGACAGTGTTTGGTGGAGCTCCCAGTTGTAAGACAGATTTGGAAGCAGGAATGCCATCCACTTTCTAAACCACCTGCCTCTGGAAACTCTGTGAACTTGGAGAAACAGCAATAGCTATGGAAAGGCATTAGATCTTTTGTTCATAGAGTTGCTATGAGTTAACCTTGACTTGATGGCAATCAACAACAATAAGAACAACAAATGTATATGTCCACATCTGGGAACACAGGTGTGTATTTTTTTGAGTAATATAGTCCATGGCTTCCATTGTCCAGAGCCATCTGGAACCTACTGAGCCGTCTAGCTGCAAGACACGTGTTCATCCTTGCTTCTCATGAATGACCTGTAGCCCAGTGTCATCTGGGAATTTGTTGGAAATGCAATCTTGAGCTGCTCCTTGGACCTATGGAATTAGAATCAGCATTTTGACAGGATACCCAAGTGATTGTGTGTACTTAAATAGTGGGGAAATACTGGATCTAGGGGCCACTTGTTGGGCGAGTCACTTTCTAGTGGCAACTCTGTGTTAGGAAGAATTTTTCATAGGAAGAGTCATATTTCCTTCCAGCCTTGTTCCAGAAATACGGTGCTCCTAAGTGTAATGTAAGGAGTTCTGGTGGCGTAGTTGTTAGACTGCTAACTGATCGACCAGTGGTTTGAACCCACCAGCCACTGCGTGGAAAAAAGATGTGACTGTGCACTTCCATGAAAATGTACAATCTTGGAAACCCTGTGGGATACTTCTCTCTCTTCCAGGGTTGCTATGCATTCAAATTGTCTTGGCAGCAGTGGATTTGGAAGTGTTGTATTTTTCATGTTTTCCCTTTGCTTGTGTTGTGCTCAGCAATTGTGAATCAAGGTAGATCTAGATTAAAGGACTTTGAACCTACACTGACTAATTGGCATGAGTCTACCATTAAATGACATCAGAGCCAGTCCTTTGAGGGAGATGGAAAGTTGGACATGATAGACTGTTGATCTTTTAAACTTAATCCAGCATAAGAAATACTCTTTTCAGAGTATCCTGGTGGGTTCCTCAGACGAAGCTGCTGTCTTTATTTGGAAAGTGAGCTTTGAGCACTGTATTATATTAGCATGCCACTGGTGTCTTGGAGAGGTTCTTACCGGTCCATTTTCTTCTCCTCCTCGCCTTTTGCCCAGAGTTGGCTCACCCTTCATCTTTCTGTTGTACTAACTTTTGATGAACTGTCAACAATAGGCCTTTGAGTCCTCCATCTGGAAAGTTGCCTGGTGACTCATATTCAGAGTTAATAAATGTAGTCAGCTGGACGGCTGTGACTCTTCTGGTTTGTATGTTTTCTGGTGACACGCACCCTTGACTCTGTTCATCATCTCTGAAGGAGAAGGCTGTCTTTTTGGTGAGTGTTGATTGGCAGCTTCCCCAGTTAATACTGAACCTTAACCCACTGCTAACATCAATACTCTGTGATGTGTCAGTGAAAACTCTGCAGGGTTAGATGTCACTGTAATTCCTAGGGAAGGAATAAATACCATGTGGTACCCAAGAAGTAGATTTAACCTTTGTCATAATGAAAATCTTGCGTAAATTTTGATAGGGCATTGTCTTGTGCGTGGTGGGGATTTCTGGGCCCTTATCTGGAACCGCTGGACAACATGCTATAATCGTCTGCTTATGTGAATCTCACCTCAGCGGACTGAACTTGTTGAAGACTGGACACTGTGTTATTCAGTGTTGTATCCATAATCTCTAAGGTCTCAAGTGTAAACATATGGTTTGTGCACAGCTATCTACTAAAATGATAACAGTTTGAACTCACCTGGCGGTGACAGTGAAGTAAAGTCTCCTGAACTACGTCTGTAAGATCGCAGCTAACAAAACCCTGTGGAGCCATTCTGTGCTGTAAAACATGGTGTTGTCATCAGTCAGAATAAACTTGACAGTAATTGTTGTTTAGGTTTTTTTTCCTTTTCTTTTTAAAATAGATGTTAACACTAACCTCTCAAGCATAATACCTAGCACATGTGTATCTTGTTAAGTGCGGTCGAGGCACCTGTGACCCATAGTGAACCTATGTACAGCAACTCTGAAGCCTGCCCTGTCCTGAGCCAGTCTTACTGACTGTGACATACCTACCTCCATTGCCTGTATCAATCCATCTCATCCGGAATCTTCCTCTCCTATTCCATCTCTTCACTCTTCTGAGTGTGATGTCCTTTTCCAAGGATAGGTCTCTCCTGGCCACATGCTCAAAGTCTGTGAGACAGAGTTTCAAAATCCCAGTCTCCAGGTAGAAACTTGGTTTCACTCTCTCCAAGACATACCTGTTTGTTCTCTTGGTGGTCCGTGGTATGTTCAAGTTTCTTCTCCAGCACCACAACTCACAGGCATCGATTCTTCTTCTGTCACCCTTAGTCATTGTCCAGCTCTCTGATACATTGCAAGTAATGGCAAAGACCATGGCCTGGATCAGGTGCATCTTAGTCTCTAGACTGACATCATTGCCTGTTAGCATGAGAATCTAGGCAGTGAATACTTGTTGAGTGATTGAGTAGATTAGAGATCAATACATCTGAGTAGTGGCTCACCAATAAGCTCTATTTATTTTCCTACTGTTCATGATGAGTCTTAGTTGTTTTCAAGTTGGTTTTGACTCATGGTATCTTGCAGAAACAGTAGGTTATAGAATTTTGGCTTCTTCTTGGTTTTAAAATGATGGCTTTATTCAGATGCGCCATGATGACCACCCTGGAGAGGTCAGCACTCGGCATGCCGCTCCTGCTCTGTTTCTCCACGTGCTCTCTGAGGAAATAGACAGCCGAGTTCCACTCCCAGCCCTCCTACCCACCTCACCATGGAGACGTGCTTTTCATTTCTTGTGCCTTGGGTACTGCTTTCTTGCTTTCAAAACTACATCAAAGCACTGGTCATAAGCAATTATTGTGAGAGGAAAAACATATGTTAGCATTCTCGAGATTGAAGGCTGAGAGTGAGATTTAAGATTTTCTATTTTAGATTTAGATTTTAGTAAAGTTTAGGATTATCTTGAAATTCAGGGCTCTGCTGTCTTACTGCAGTGTGAATATCACCATGCACTTGTTCACAGACCAGACAGCAGTCATTACTGTGACGGCGCCTGGCTTCTGTGGGTTATTTAAAGGTAGTTTTTCGTTAGTTGACATCCCTTCACCACTACTTTGATGGAGGGATATAACCTAATTAAAAAAAATATTTTTGGAAGAATGCTTTGTTCTTTTTGAAAGGCCTATGATGGCAGACTGCAACCTTCATTATGGATTGCATCTTAACATTGAGAGAACAAAGGTCCTCACTACAGGACCCACGGTGAGAAACATTATGATAGATGGAGAAAAGACTGAAGCTGTCAATGACTTTATCTTGCTTGGATCAAAAATCAGTCAGCATTCAAGGCATATATTGCATTGGGCAAATCCTCTACCAGGGACCTCTCCAGAATGCGATGATGTAAATTAGACGACTAAGATGTCATGGTCTTCTCAGTTTGCCTGCTTATATATCAGAGAGTCAGACAGAGAATAAGGATGACAGCAGAAGAATTGATGCCTTTGAGCTCTGGTGTTGGAGTAGAGTGCTGAATATCCCATGGACTGCTGAAAGGACAGACAGATAGATGCCTTGGGAAAAGTGTGGCTAGAGTAGTCCTGGAAGCAAAGACAGTGAAGCTTCATCTTCATCCTTTGGATATATAGCTGGATGAGGCTGTTCCTTGGAGAGGGACATCATTCTTGGAAAGATAGAGGATCAGTGAAGGAAAGGATGACCCCAGTGAGATGGATTGGCATGATGACTTCAGCAATGTGTTCTAATGTGTCCGAGATGATGAGGATGGCTCAGGAGAGGACAGGGTTCAGGTTGGCTGTTCATAGGGTCACCATGAGTCATACTCAACTAGATAGCACACAACAACAATAACAACAGAGCAGAATTTTCACATTTTTAATGTGGTGCTCTTATTTGTAACCCTGAAAAGATCCTTCTTTTCAGTGGTTTGGAGATTAATAGCTAAGCAGTAAATGAACATTAAGTAGTGTGAGGAGCATTTTGCCTATTTCTATGCAAATCTAGGGCTGAGTGTGACATATGCATGCTATGGGACTATATATCTAAATAAACAAACTTTCCATACAGCTGGAAGCTTTGTAAAGTGAAAACCTGTCAGAAAAGGAGAACTCAAATATTTTCATTAACTACTTGTTGTTCCTTGGAAGGAGGAGTGGCATCCACTTCTGTAATAGCTTGCCTCCGGAAACCCTATGAACCTGGAGAGAGGATGAAAGGCACCCAAGCGTTGAGGGCTCTCCTTCATAGGATCGCTATGAGTCACCTGCGACTCGACGGCACTTAACAACAACAGCAACAAGAAGTTGTTGTTAGGTTCCATCAAGTTGACTACAACCCTAAGAACAACATTTCTGAACCCTGCCTTCTATACCATCCTCACCCTCTCTGATATTGTGCAAGCCTGTTGCTGCCGTCACTATGCCAGTCCATCTTGTTGAGAGTCTTCCCTTCTTTCTCTTACCGTCCTCCTTTCCCAGCATGATGTCTTTTTTCCTGATGACAAGTCCAAGGTATATAAGATGCGTTTCCCCAGCCTTGCCTCTCAGGGGCACCATGAGTGCATGTCCTCTGAGACAGATGTGTTTGTTCTTTTGGCAGTCCCTGGGCATTCAGTACTCTTCTCTAACACCACAACGCAAAGGCATTGACCCTTCTTCAGTCATCCTATTCATTATCTGGCTAAGAGCTAGAAAAAAAGTGGTTGACTGCATCCTGTCAAAAGTGAAAAACGTGAGGCTAAGAAGAGCAAGACAGTCCTGTCAAGTCCTCTCATAGGCTTCACTATGTAGGATAGGTGTGCCTACAACTGTGTCAAGGTGTATCTATTACATGTATAATACAAAAACATCAAAAAGAATGTGTTTATATATTTTTTTTTCTTTGCTAGGTAGCGGGTTGGCTTGAGGAACTCTGTAAACGTCCAAGTGTTTTTGGTGTATTTTTGCTGCAGGTCTCCTTCCTCTTTCTGTGTGTGTCCACAGATGCGTCCTGGGGTGTTTCTGCAGGCCAGTTTCCTGAGAATATACGTCAGAGCTGTGGGGTAGAGTTGTGTCTGTTAGCATTTGGCTAAGTGAGAATGTTTAAAACGCCCCCAGGAAGCTGTAAATGTGGGATAGGAAGCAGCATCCCCAAGGACGCCCCTTTACGCCCCTTTACCCCTTTACCTCACCTTGATGATCTGTGACAGAACAGAGCTGCAAAGTGCATGGGCCCCGTGAACTGGTACCTGCCGATGTCCATGGGCCGGGGTCCTCGCATTAGCACCTGTGTAAGCTCCAAAGCAGGTGTCCTGGCAGCACAGTGCGACAGGTGATTTGTTAAATTATTGCCCATGGGCAGATTCTGGTCTCCATTGTCAGGCATCACGGAGCTCAGTGGGATTAAAAAGAGGCTGATTACACAGCAGCAAAGGTGAGAAGTGAGACCTTTGGCTGCCACCGATCTTAACTGTGGAGACACTCACGGAAAGCCCCTCTCAGCTGTGTCCCCATAGGACCTCAGAACGTGTCAGGGAGAAGAGAACCAACTACCATGCACTGACTAGAAGAGGACTTCCCAGAAAGTCTTACTAATGGGACAAGGCACCAGGAGAGAGAGATGCAGCAGAAGGAGGCTTTGAGCTCAGTGGTCAGGAACAACCTTGAAGGAATTCGGTAGAAATCAGCTTCCCTGCTTCTTATAATCCTTGCATCCAACACATATTGTTCAACAAACGTTCTTAGGTGCTGTCGCGTTAAGTATGACTCATAACGACCATATGAACAAAAGATCTGAACCCTGTTCTATCCTGCACCATCCTCACACTTCCTGTCACACAAGATCCCATTGCACTGTATCAATCCACCTGGTTGAAGGTCTTCCTCTCCTTTGCTAGCCCTTCACCCTTCCCAGCATCATGTCTTTCTCCAAGGAATAGCCCCTTCTAGCGACGTGTCCAAAGTGTGTGAGGCGAAAGCTCATCAACTTGCCTCCACAGAGCACTGTGGCTGCACCCTCTTCAAGACATATCTGTTTGTTGTTCTCTTGGCTATCCATGGGATGTTTGGTGATTTTCTCCAACACCACAGCTCAGAGACGTGAGTTCTTTTTCTGTCATCCTTATTCATTCTAGCTCTCAGATTCATAACAAGTAATTGGAAAGACTGTGGCCTGAATCAGATGCACCTTAGTCCCCAAACTGACATCATTACTCCTCATTAATTTGGGAAGGTCCCTCACTGTAGATTTTCCCAATGCAATGCATTTCCTGACTGCTAGTGCCAAAGGTGTTAATTGTGGATCCAAGCAAGATGAAGCTGTTGACAATTTCAGTCTCCTCTCCAACCATCATGATGCTGCCTAACAGTACAATGATAAAAACATTTTTTTCCATGACATTTAGATGCACTCTGTGCTGAAGGCTGCATTCCGTGATCTTCTGCAACAAGTGCTTCAATTCCTCCTCACTTTCAGCAAACAAGGTTGTGTCTTCTGCATAGCATTATCGATGAATCTCCCTCCAATCCTGATGCCACACTCCTTTTCATAAAGTCCAGCTTCCTGGATAATTTGCTCAGAAAACAGTTTGAATAAGTATGAAGTGAGAATACAGCCCTGACACACTCTCTTCCCAATTCCACACCATACAGTGTTTTCCTGCTTTGTTCTCACAACAGCCTCCTGGTCCAGGTATAGGTTCTGCATGAGCACAATCAGTTGCTCTGTGATTCCAGTTCTTCTCAATGTAAGCCAGAAACATTGAACAAATGTTAGTGAGGACCTTCTGCTCTCTGCTAGTCCAGAAGGGGAGGAAGAAAATGGCCTGGTCCCTTTAAGTGACATCACAAGTGATGGGGGCCAATTCTCTTTTTCATTCATTTACATTGATTCCCTGTCACCTGTATCAGAGATATTTGTCCTAAAAGTTTTTCTTGGAAGCAAGGATGGTGGAACTTTCTCTTGCATATTTTGGATATGTTGTTGGGAGAAGCTGTTTTTTGGAAAGAGACATTATGCTTGGAAAAGTGGGAGGGTCAGCGAAAGAGAGGAGGACCCTCAACAAGAGGCTTTGACACAGTGACTGCTGCTGTGTGCTTAAGTGTGTCAGAGATTCAAGTGGCACAGCATAGGACAGGGTTCAGATCTGTTGTTCTTAGGGTCACTGTGAGTCACAGTCAGTTCCGTGGCACCTAACCGCCACCACCACGACCACCACCATCACTCTTCAAGCTTGACTTGGCAACTCCCGTGCTACCATTTCCTAGTGTGTGACCTTAGGAATAATTATAGTGCCTCCTTCATAGGGTACTTGTGTGAAGATTTAAACCAGATGATATATTTAAAGGATGCTCTGGCATAATCCTCCTGTGTGTCTGAATTGACAGCTGTCATCAACTGGTGGCATAGTCCTCAGGGTTTTAAACCACAGACCCAGACACCGGGTTTCCCTGGCACTTTGAATCAGTAAATGGCTCTCTGGGAGAAAGATGGGTGATTTCTTCCTGAAAATCCTCTGGAGGGTCAACTATGAGTCAGTTCGGACTTGAAGGCAATAAGAAAGAGAGAAAGAAACTATTTGTAAAGTGCTTACATCAGTATATAGGGAGCTCTGATGGTTTAATCAGCAAAGGAGTGTGCTGCAGACCCAACAGGATGTGGTTCAAATCGACCAGCTGTTTCCTGGGAGAGAAATATGGACTGTGCCCTCCCATGTGATTTACAGCCTCTGAAAACCTGCTGGAGAGTCAGCTGTGAGTCAATTCCAGCTTGACAGCACCTAACAGTAGTAATGTCTCTATAAAGCACACAGTACTCTGTAAGTACTGCTGGTGTCACAGTGGTTAAAACACATGGCTGCCAACCTTAGGCTTAGCACTTTGCACCCACCAGCTGCTCCAAAGAATTTCCACTTTGGAAACTTTAAAGAACTGCTCTTCTCGGTCCCAAACAGTTGTTATGAGTCCATCCGTTTGACAGCAGTAGGTTTGCATACTCTGAATGAGCTGTTGTTATCATAACGAATATTACTCTTGTTAGTTCTAAGCAAGGGCGATCTCAGGAGGTGGCCAGGTGGAGGCCCCTTGTGCCCACCACTGGAGGGGCTGGGGGCTTGCCCAGTGCTTTCCTGCTGGAGGTGCCCCTCCCCCGAGGCTGCCTGGACACCACAGCTCAGTTGGCTCTTCTAGTTCTTAGAGGGCTGATGCATTCCTTCTAGGACATCCCCCCCCCCCTTTAAAAAACAAAACGACTAAGTTGACAGCAGTGGTTGAAAAATAAAGCAGGAGCCAGTGTTGTTGAAAGGCCTCTCTGTGCAGCAGAGATTCCAGGTCACAGGGGAGGAAACTTTTCTTGAGCCAGAAAGTAACATTTTGAGGTGTCCTTGAGGGCTGTTCCCTGCTGGGCTATATGGCAGCCTGTGACAATGTTGCCTTTCTCCCTGAGCCTGGCTGGCCCTGCCTGCATGCATCTCTACACAGGATGCATCTAATACTCAGTTCTGGTGGCCGAGAGAGGAGTTGAGGAGCTGGGTTGGCAAGATCAGTTTTTGATAGCAAATTACTAGCTCACCCGAGAAAATTAGTTATGTACTCTGTGTTATCATTTATAAAGGAGAATACCTTTCTAGCTCACAAAGTTGTTAGTGACAAGGGGACAGTGTTGAATATTTTTCCCCCCCCAAAGGAAGTAAGTATGGTCTTTTCTCAGGTTGCAGTTCATGTATTTGACAGATCCAGGAATCTGGATCTTTAGTACTTCCCTCTTCAGTACTAAAGGGGGTGAGATCTGCCTTCTAGGTTAGCTTTCTGGATACTTGAAAATTCTCCAGGTGTCTTTGTACATCAGGATGGTGTCCAGAACCTGGATGAGCCACATTGCCTCACATTTTTAGTTTGTAAGGGAGCTTTGATGACACAGTTTGTAGGCAGTTGCTCTGCTCACCCAAAGGATATATGTCTCTCTCTCTCTCTCTCTCATCTCTCTCTCTATCTGTATCTCTTATCTCTCTATCTCTAATCTCTTTCTATCTCTTTCTCTATCTCTCTATCATCTCTATCTCTATCTATCATCTCTATCTCTATATATCTATATCTATATATCTATCTTTGGTAGTTCAAATCCACCTATGGCTCTGGGAGAGAAGGATGGGTGGTCTCTTGTATGATTTACACCCTCGTAGACCCTCCACCAAGTGGACTAACACAGTGACTACAGCTTGAGTGTGTTAGAGATTGAGAGGATGGCACAGTTTAGGACAGGGTTCATATCTGTTGTTCACAGGGTCCTATGATTCGTACTCAACGTGACTAAGCCCAACAACAAACCTAATACAGAGAATTCTAGTCAGTTTGAGGATTGAGGTGCGCCTGATTCAGGCCACTGTTTTTTCAGTCACCTGCTGTGCATCTGAGAGCTGGGCAGTGACTAAGGATGACAGAAAATGAATTGGTATCTTTGAGCTGTGGTGTGTGTGGAGAAGAGCACTGATGGACTAGTAAAAGAACAAACTGATGTGTCTTAGAGAAGGTGCAGCCAGAGTGCTCCTTGGAAGCAAAGATGATGAGGCTTCTGCTCACATACTTGGGGCATGTAACTAGAAGTTAGTCTTTAGAGAGGGACATCATGCTTGGGAAGGTGCAGGGACGGCGAAGGAGAGGAAGACACTCAACCCAGTGGGTTGACACAGCCACTGCAGCAATGGGCTCGAGTGCGTCAGAGATTGAGAGGATGGCGCAGGATAGGACAGGCTTCATATCTGTTGTTCCTAGGGTCACTGTGAGCCCTGCTTGACTCGATGGCACCTAATGACAGCCGTAGTAACGAGTTGTGTTGCCAACTCAAAGGCAGGCAATTTGAGCCCACCAGTGACTGTGTGGAAGAAGACAGATAATCATCTTCTGTGCTATTTATGGCCTCTGAAAACCGGCTCAAGGGTTAGCTATGAGTCAGTTCTGACTCCATGGCACTTGCCAACGGCAAACCCAATGGGAGTCAAAGGCAATGAGTTTAAGTTTTTATATCTGAGTTATTTTCTAGGAATGATTACATCCTTTTTTATATCTGAGTTATTTTCTAGGAATGATTACATCCTTTTTATACATAGAAAAACTGAGATTGAAATGGGTCAAATAATTTATTCAAACATGCTCAGTTTCAGTAATTCATGAAATGATTTTCATTATGGTTAATGTGCTTTGCTGGTGATAGAAAAGTTGGTGGTTCAGCTCTATCTAAAGGTGCCTCAGAAGATTAGCCTTGGCTAATCTATTTTTGAAGAATTGGCCTTCAAGAACCTTATAGATGTTTCTACTCTGTCACACACAGGACTGCTGTGTGTCAGACTCCTCTTGATGGCAGCTGGTTAACCAGCTTGTCACATGAACAAATGGACAGGGGTTGACAGTAAGATTTCACCCTCAGAATCACCTCTCTTCAAGGAACATGACTTTTAACACACTGTGACCTTTGTCACCGAATTTGAGGGACAGATTTGTCAGGGAGCCTAACCCCTTGCTGTGCCCACAGGGCTGGGAGGTTTTCTGGGTCCCCACCACAGATCTGGGTGTGGCGGGTGTGGTGCAGGGCTCAGGGCAGACCTCTGTGCCTGTTTCCACCAAGCCCCTCTGCTTTTGACTCCTGCAGATGCCAACACTTGAAAAATTGCAGCACATCTGATAAAAATCTGACTTGAATGTTAGGCATTTCCCTGCTTTCGAAAACAGAGGATGCTTAAGCAGAAGCCAATTATTCTCGGGCTGAGTCAGGCCCATCATTGTGAGCTCCGTCAGTGCACCATGTAATTTGGAGTATGTACTTTCAGTTTTTCATTTTCTACCCTGATGTCAGTTGTCAACCCACCTGCAGGTCACTGAGAACTTCTCACTCCCTTTTCTTTGATTGTCTCTAATCTGCTGTGAAGAAGGAAACTGAGCCCCTGGGCTATTTCTTTCTTTTACAAAATAGAAGGCAGGAAGTGTTGCAGAGTAGGGATGATGGCTCTGTGAGCACAGCTGACTCTGGAGCTGGCTTCAGCGCTGGGCCCTGGGCTGAGGCTGTGGCCCTGGCCTTGCTGTCGTCGTGGACTGTACAGGAGGCATTGAGATTGTACATTCTGGAAACCAACAGACCAGGGCTTAACCACCTGGCTCCACCACTTGTTAGCTTGGGATCTGGGCCAATTTAATGTCTTGAAGCCAGAGTTCTTTTTATTCTGACACAGCAATCCCACCTTCCTTTATGCCCTTTTATTAATGGTGCAAGCAGAGTTGATGGCTGTGGATATAATGGGAGGAGAGAGCAGGGCCAGTGACAGGGTTCAGGTAACTTGTTGAATGTGAGTAAAAGCACGAATTTTATCATATAGGGTTGGTTGCCTAGTGGTAAGAAGCTGCACTGTAATCCCAAATGTGCATGGTTGCGACTCAACAGCACACAAGAAGAAGGAAGTTCTGCTTGCCTAGTGGTGAGGAGCTGTGTTGCGAACATGAAGGTTCTTGTTTCAGATCCACCAGCTGCTTTATGGGAGGAAGATTGACAGTCTCCTCCAGTATAGTTTATTACCTCTGAAAACCTGCTGGAGGGTCAACTGGGAGTTGGTTCTGACTCAAGGGTACATAACAACAAGCACAAGAGCACACTTCGTTAAAAAAAAAGCAAGCATTGATTTTTAGGACCAAGAACCCCTAGAGTTGAGTCCTTACCTTCCCACACACCATTTGGGTGACCGTAGAGCAGTGAACTGAATCTGTGTGAGGCTCTGCCACGTATTCTGTGCATGGGCTGAGTCTCGAAGGTGCTTCAAGCTTCTTGTCTCTAAAGAAAGAATGAATGGTGCCAGGACCTATCTAGCCGCAGGATGGCTGTGGAGGCTTAGCCATGAATGTCCACAAGCATGTACAGTGCTTCACACTTAGCTGGCACAGGTAAGCCTCAGTAAATGTCAGCTCTTAGGAGCTGTTGTTTTTCTTTCCCTAGCAGGGAGGATATTTTGATATTTTGTTCTTTCAGTGTTGCAGTTTATGCTACAGCCTTTCTTCTCAGCACTACAACCTTTCTTTTCAGCACTGTGGTTTATCTCCAGATCATGCTTCCTGGTCTTTGTTTCCTGGCTTTTCTTATTACAGTCTGAAATTGGGCTCAAATTGCCCTTGACTCTGACTCATGTTGACCCTATGTGTATTATAGCCAAACTGTGCTCCATAGTGTTTTCAGTGATTTTTTTCCAGAAGAATATTGCCATACTTTCTTCTGATGTGTCTGTCTCTGGATGGACTTGAACCCCCAACCTTTGATTAGCAGCTCAGCACATTAATAGTTTTTATTACTCAGGAAGCCTGGCATAGGACTCAGTGCAACCTCACTGCTTTTAAGCCAATTTTGACTCATAGTGACTCCAAATGATAAGAGTGTAACTATATGATTTCTAAGGTTATTATATTTACAGAGACAGACAGACTCATCTTCCCCAACCCCCAAAAAAGCAATGAATAGATTTGAACTATTGACCTTTTTATTAGCAGTCCAACTCAGTCCATTGTGCCAGCAGGGCTCCTGGAGTTACCACTAGTAGCTGAATTAACTCTGGGAATAGTTACATATCTGTTCAGGGGAATAGATGCTTGTTTTGTGAGATTTCTTGTACAGGCAATCCCTAGGCTATAAACATCTAGTTTTCAGATTGCTTGTAATTGTCCTGTAATGTTTTGTAAATTTCCCTTATTTTAAATAACTGCACCAAACACTACTACCCACCCCTTCCCAACACATTTGTCTTAATCATCATATGAGGCGCACCAAGCACCCCTTGCTGCTAAGGCAGTGCAGACTCCACAGCACCGAGTCTGCAGTGTAGCTGATCCTACCTTGGGTTTCAAAGACTGTGAATTGTGAGGAGGCGTTTGTTTGCTCGGCTCTCTTGCAGAGCCAGTGGTGGATTTTTCCCCTCCCACTTTAGTTTTATATTAGTTTCAATACAAAATTTGTATACAATATGTGTATCATTCATGTGTATTGCCTTTCACACATTCCTACATTCACATTGTGTTTCAAACGATCCTTTTATATTTTGTATTTTAGAAAATTATCATTGTTCTATGCTGACTGTTAACCTGGTCTTTTCAGGTCCCCATTGGATCGTTCCCAACTTTATTCACATCCCTGCTTCCACCCTCTCTCCCCACTTCTCCTTTGGACTTTTATACACGTCTTACTAGTCATTCTTATATTTTGACACTCAAGGTGTTTGTCCTCATGAAACTCAGTTCTCATCTTTTGAGTTTACATCCTGACTACAGACTATACCACCAGAATTCTAGGCACCAAGCACTTGTTGTTGTGTACCGTCGAGTAGGAACCAACTCATAGTTCATAGCTGACCCTCCGGCAGGTTTTCACAAGCAGTTAATTGCATGGGATAAGATTGTCCATCCTTCTCTTGTGGAGCAGCTGGTGGCTTCAAACTGGGTGGGATTGCTGTGCAGCTCCTTGCCACTCGGTCATGAGAACTCCTTACAAAATCCGATTCACTGCAAAGCTATTGTAGCATGCCCAGGATTGACTGGGGATCAGACCATTGTGGTCCATAGGTTTTCATTGGCTGATTTTCAGGAGTAGATTGCCAGCCCTTTCTTCCTAAACCAGGAGACTAGAAATTACTAGTGCTCACCAAGATCCAGTTATCCTCTGTTTTTAGGAGGGCTCTGGATATGTCCTATTTCCATATCTTTTCAATCTATATGCTGAACAAATCATCCAGAGGCTGGGCTCTATGAGGAGGAATGTGGCATCAGGATTGGAGGAAGACTCATCAACAACCTGCATTATGCAGGTAACACAACTTTGCTTGCTGAAACTGAGGAGGACCTGATATCAAGGACTGCAGCCTTCAATATGGATTGAAGCTCAACATCAAGAAAACAAAGATTCTCACCAGTGGGCTAATTGGCAGCATCATGATAGAAGGTGAAGATATTGAGATTATTAACAGTTTCAGTTTGCTTGGCTCCACAATCAACACTCTTAGTACCAGCAGCCAGGAAATCAAAAGATGAATTGCACTGGGAAAGTCAGCAGAGTACTGGAGAGCGAACATGTCCGTCTGGAGACTAAGATGCGCCTGATCTGGGCCATAGTCTTCACAGTTACTTGCTATGTGTCAGAGAGCCGGACAATGATTAGGGATGGTAGAAGGAGAATTGATGCCTTTGAGCTGTGGTGCTGGAGAAGCGTATTGAATATACCATGGACTCCCAGGAGAACAAACAGGTTTGTCTTGGAGAGGGTGAAACTGGGCTGCTCTTTGGTGGCAAGGATTCTTTAGCTTCATCTGACATACATTGGGCATGGTGCAAGGAGGGACCAGTCCTTGGAGAGGGACATGTTGCTTGGAATGGTGGAAGGACAGCACAAGAGAGGAAGACCCTCCATGAGATTGATTCAGTGACTGGGGTAATGAGAGTAGGTGTGTGAGAGACAGTAAGGTTGGCACAGTGTGGAGCAGGGGTTGGCAGTTTGAATACACCAGCTTTAGGGGAAAGATGAGGCGTTTCCTCCTGCAGAGAGCTCCCATGGATGGTCTCTGTGTGTTGGAATTAACTCGAGGGCAACAAATTAGTCCAGAGAACTTTTTGAGCCTGTGTGGTTAAGTCATTTCCCTAGAATGTTGGCCACATCTCTGGAGCACAGCACGTGGGGATGTTATTCATGCTCAATAAATGTCAAACAGCATCCACAGATTTATGGGTTTGTAAATCCAAAGAAACTCTCTATTTTAGAGTTTCTTGCCAGACCAGAATTGGCAGCGCTTTTTAAAAAATTGCTTCCAATCACAATTTTGAACTGGTTTATTCTGGGCAAACCCTTGCTGAGAATTTGCATTTCTACTCTAGGTATATTGAATCACAATCGACCTTTTATACATTTTAACACAGTTCCATGTATACTTAAAGTCTGGGAATCTGTAGCAGTCACTTGAGGCTCTTGTTAAAATGTAGATTCCTGTTCAAAACAGGACAAGAGATATTGTTAGCAGGTGGTTGAACTGGAATAACCTTTTGAAGCCATGGTTGTAATAAGGTAGCTTGTTGCTACCAAGTGTGGCTTAAAAAACTGGGTGAGAGAAACAGAGATGATTTTTAATCTCTCTTTTAATTAGTGTAGTTGAAGTAACTGTGACAATGATTACAAATTCTTTTGTGGCGAATAAGGAGTTGTCGTGAAAGGTAGGAATGGGAACGGAAAGATTTTCGATACCTCCCATTTTCCTTTTTGTATTACATTTCCACAGGTTTGAGAGATTCCTGAGACCATGTTTCAGTAACCACTCTGTTTTTTTCCATAATTATAAACTCTCATTCAGGTTTTAGTTTGTTAATTAGTAATATGGTGAACTCAGGTGCTTTAATTAGTATAGCTGAGCAGGTGGATTAAAAAAGAAATCAGCCTTAAAAAAAAAAAAAGATGAAGTATTACTGGTATTGCTGATTTGCACTGGAGTTAATTGACCAGAAGGGTATGGTTTTGTTTTTCTCTCTAGAAAATCCTGTGGGTGGGGAGAAGAGAGAGGGTGAGGGACTGGGAGAGAGAGTAAAAGAGAAAGAAAGAGAAAGGAAGTAGATCCACTAAGAATTCGCTCTGGCCTTGTTTTTGTACTGGATGGCTAGTTGAAAGGTCTGTGGTTTGGGTGCCTCAGTCACATACATGGCTCTCTGTTCCTGCTAAAATTTACATCCTTGGAGGCTCAATGGAAGCTCTCCACAAGTCCGGATCAAATCCACAGTAGTGGGTTTGGTTTTTTAAAAAATTTGCCGTCATGAATACTCTGACCATTGTGATGAGTCACCCAGCCATGCAACACCATCCACCCCCTCTACTTTGTATCCTTTTCCTGATAACTGATTCCACCTACATGCCTGCTCTCAAATCTCCATAGCTACATCAAAATATGTCTGAGAAGTTTGCTTAGCAGACAGGCAGATATGACCTTGTAGACATGTGCCTTTCATGATTAACTTTTAAGCAAAATGCTCTGAATACAAATTGTAACAGCACCCACCTTGATGGAGGTGCTCTTGTGAGGTTTAAAGTGGATGTGCTTTACACTCCTATCACAATGCCTGGCACATGTGTTAAGTAGTTGACCTATCAGACCTATCAGCTCCTGTCTCTTGGTTTCTGTGAATTCCCGATTTGCTGTTCCTATGCAGTTGAAATAGCAATCTGGAGGGTCGCAATTATCACACAGAAGGCAGACATTCAGTGTTTCTCTGCCATGTTCTGGTGCTGAATACTCAGTCTGTGCTGGAAACTCTCATTTTCTGGCTTTAATGACATCTGACCAATCTCTATTTCTTTTCTTCTGCTCTCTGGCCTGTTTTTACCTCCAGTTGCTCTAAGAAGATTGTGTCTGAATATACATGGTCAGTTCATTTATTTGTTTCGTAGTTTCGTAGTTCTGTTTATTAGCAAGGGTGGCAGTCAGCTCGACACGTGTGGCTTACTTCTCGGCTCCTATATATTCATTTTTAACTGCCCCGCCTGAATGTTTCCTGGCAGCTCCCATTCAGTAGATCTCAAATGCAAACCACTCTCCCCTTCTGCAAATCATCTTCTCTATCCATTGAAATCTGCCCCAAAAGATACAGTGAAGTGTTACCCCCGACGGGTGCCTATGACCTTGCTTGGAAACAGGGTGTTTGAAGGTGTTCTCAGTTAAGATGAAGTTATATCCTAGCAAACCCACTGCATGAAGTCAATTTTGACTCATAGCAATGCAGCTAGACAGAGTAGGATTTCTGAGGCTGAAAATCTTAACAGAAGCAAGGTGCCTCATCTTTTGTGAAGTGGCAAATCTTCACGGGTTTGAAGATGGGTTTGAACTTCTGACCGTTTGGTTAGCAGCTGAATACCTTAACTGCAGCATCTCCAGGACTCCTCAGTCCTAATCCCACAGGAGTGGTGTCTCTATATAAGAGACATTGAAATCCTGGGGCCACTTATCGTAGTTCTCACTTCTGTGTTCCTTCATCTGAGTCCTGCCTTCCTATTTCTGATTCATCCTCCAAAAGCACAGATTCAACACATCACATTCTTACTCTCTATTAGGAAAAGATGCACTAACTTCTGTCTGTCCTTGGTTACGCTTCATCATTTGACATGAAGGATGACGTTTTCAGGCCATTGTTTTGATGACTACAGAGAGTAGTCTTTGGGTTTTCATATCAGTGGTTCATGGGTGAGATGAAATGTCAGTTTTCATTTAATAACAAATATTTATTTTTGGACTTTTCCTGGGATGAGGCATGCAGGGAAATGCAGTCTCTGCTGCTGTGCTCTTTAGGTGACTCTCCTTGTCCTTATCTTCATATCCAGCAGCTTTCAGGCAAGACTCTGTGTTGGGCATTGAGTTTACAAAGACAATTAAGAGCTCAGAGTCTAGAAGGAAAAAATGATTCCAATTCACTAGAAATTGAGTCTGGTAAAATGGCTAAGATATGTTTATTATTAAAGTGATGATTTCAGGTAAGTGATGCAGGTAATTGATAAATGAGAGTAAAATGAAAGTTCATTTATCCCCATGGCTGTGTGGTTAGAGCTGACCCTCCACTGGATTTCTGAGACTGTAAATTACACGAGAGAAGACGGCTCATCATTTTCTTGAGAAGCTGCCTGTGGATTGGAATGGCCAGATAGGCATGACTTTTGGGCGATCTGCATAGCTCCCTATGCACTATGGCACCAGAACACCCTACAATAAAAATATTGTTGTTGTGTACTGTTGAGTCATAATCGACTCATAGCTGGCCCTGCACTGGGCTTCCAGATGCAGTAAATAGCACGGGGGCAGGATGCCTTTCTTTCTCTTGCTGAGCAGCTTGTGTTGAAAACTTCCTTTGGGTTTGCACCGCAGTTCTTTACTGCTAAGCCACCAGAACACCCTAAAATAAAAATAGATTATAATCTTAAAATACACACACACACACATTAATGGAGCTCTGCTGGTCTAGTGGTAAGAAGCCATATGCTGCAGTCTCAAGTGCATGTGGTTCAAACTGACCAGCTACTCTGTGAGGAAAGATGGGTGATCTCCTGCTGTCCAGTGTACTGCCTCTGAAAACCTGCTAGAGGGTCAGCTGTGAGTTAGTTCTGACTCAGTGGCATACACCAGCAACAGCATACACTGGAAATACTTTTTAATGTTTTACACACACATACACACACTCACGCATGCACACATGCGTTAGAGTTCTGGTGACCTAGTGAGAAGAGAGTTGCGCAGCCAATACTAAGATAGGCAATTCAAATCCACTAGCTGCTCCTTGGGGGAAAGATGGGCAATCTACCCTGATGCTATTTAAAGCCTCTAAAAACCCAGTGGAAGGTCAACTATGAGTCATCTCTGACTCGATGAGGAACAACAATAATAATAAATAATTCATAATAAAATATGAATATGAATATAAATATAAATGCTGTTGAGTTGCCTGTGACACTGTGCCCAATAGCTCTGAAGCCTGCCCTGTCCTAAGCCAATCCCACCGTTGCTGATATGCTTACCTCTATTACACTGGTCACTGTGTCATTCCAGCTCATCCAAAAGCTTCCGCTCCTGTACTGTCCCTTCACCCTTCCAATTATATCCTTTCCCAAGGATTGGTCCCTCCTGGAAAAATGCCCAAAGTATGTGAGACAGAGCCTCAAAATCTTTGTCTCCAAGGAACAGCTTGGCTTCACCCTCTCCAAGGTGAAGTTCTCTTGGCAGTCCATGGTATGCTCAGTACTTTTCTCCAGCACCACAACTCAAAGACATCAGTTCTTCTATTATCCTTAGTCATTGTCCAGATCTGTGATGCATAACAAGTAATTGTGAAGACTATAGCTTGGATCAGGTGAATGTTAGTCCCGAGAGTGACATCTTTGCTCTTCAGCATTCTGGAGAGGTCCCTGACAGAAACTTTCCTAATCTAATTTGTCTTTTGATTTCCTGGCTGCTGGTGCCAAGAGTGTTGATTGTGGACCTGAGCAAGCTTAAATTATTAATAATCTCAATCTCATCTCCATCCATCGTGGTGCTGCCAGTTGGCCCAGTGGTGATAATCTTTGATGCTGAGCTTCAATCCACATTGAGGACTGCAGTCCTTGACCTTCTGCAGCAGATGGTTTAAGCCTTCTCAGTTTCAGCGAAAAAGGTTGTATCATCCGTATAAGACAAATTATTGAGTCTTCCCCATATGTATGTGTGTGTATAAAATAGTCTGTATTTCTTCAGATCACATTGTTCTAATTTTAAATTTTTCTTCCCTGATTGTAAAAGTGAAAAATACTTGACACTTTGTAAAAAATTTGAAATTAATAATTCTAAAGAAATAGGAGGAAAGACCCATAATCCTATCACAAAGGGAGAACTTTTATTTCCTTTATGGAAAAAAATTATATTGGTGTAATTTTATATATTTCTATATACATTTATTATTTTCCCTTTGGGCTTGAAGCCGATGCTGCCTTCAACCCAAGGCCAAGCCTGGCTTTCCTGGCTCCTGGAGGCAGAGTAATCCTGCGACTCAATGGCCCTTAACAACAACTACAACAACATGTACCTTTATACCCTATGGGTATAGTATTTAATTTTCTAATCTTCTAGCTTTACTGTTTAGTGTGTTTTTAAAATTTTGTTTGGCTACTCTAATGTTGATGGACATTTTTATACATAAATCTTTGTCTCCATTTAAAATAATTTCCTTTGACCAGACTCCTCTAAAAGCAATTAAATAGTCAAAGAGTATAAATCTTTTTTCAGAGCTTTGGGAGGATTCTCAAATATGTGCATCTGTTGAATCTTCATTATGTGAACTCTGATGGTTTAGTGCTTTACATGTTTTGCTGCAAATGGAAACATAGACATTTCTCACCTGACTGCCCCATGAGAGAGGTAGGCAGTTTCCTCTTGTTAAGATTTATAGCCTCCGAGACATGATGGAGATTTTCATGAGTCAGAATTTGACTACATAGCATTGAACTTGGTTTTGATTTATTAATGTGAAAAAGAAATTTATCTTGACCTTGACTTTGAGGAGAGGGAAGAGCAAAGCGGAATGAGGTGTGGTATTTACCCTCAGGAATGTCATTCAGTTGCTGACTGAACTTTGAGGATGTCTTCCTCTGCATACAGTTTACACCTGTGAACAGTTCTGCTTTGATGCGTATGGGATCGCCATGAGGCAGAACTAACCAGAGGCAACTGATAATATTTTATTTTCTGAAATGACATGAACATTTCAAGTCAGCATCTAAAAATATCTGACGGAGGCATTAGTAAACTCTCTGAGATCCTGGGGTCATCTCTAGATTTAGAAATAGGGCACTGAGAATTTTGGCAGGGAAAAAAAACATACTTGTATTTAACATGTGATGTTCAGAGTTTAAGGAGATTTGTATGTGTTAAGTGCTTCTCCTTATCTGAAGAAATTTTGGTCCTTTGACAAAAAATTCTAACTATTATAGTTTGTTTCATTTAGCCATATCTCCCTTTTTCCCCCCTGAGTGAAATATTGCCAACGGAGGCTTATTTTAAACTTTAAAAAATGTTAACATCTAGCCAGAATATAACTGCCACAAGTGTCTGGCTTGATAAATTATCACCCAATTTGCTCACCGATGTCACCACTATAGAGCTCAGAGAAGAAAAATTATTAGTGTCTCATAGAGCTCTCTTCTTCCCACCTCTTCTAAGCAGAGTCCTAGTATTCTAGATTTTGGCTAAGGGTTGAGTTTAGGAAAAGTTTTTCATTGTTTTGGAAACTTATTTTGAAAAGAAAGAAAGAAAGAAAAAAAAAACAACCCAGTTAATCTATTTGTATCATTGATCCATTACTACACGATAAATCATCCCCAAGCTTTCGAACTGAAAATGACAGCAGTGTTCATTTCTTGGGATTCTGTGGATTGGCCAGATGGTTCTGTTGGCGTGTTTACACAGCTGTATCCTGGGCGGGTTCTGCTGGGACAGCAGGACCCTCTCCATGTAAGTGTGCATTCTGTGCCGCTCCTTGCTGTGCCAGGCTTGGGCCAGTGGTCCAAAAGGACAAAGATGGATACCTGAAGGCCTCTTGTGACCTTGGCTCTAGAATTGGCACAGTATAACTTCTGACTCATTCTGTAGCCTCAGCCTTACCAGGTTAGCCTGGATTGAAGGGAGTGGAGAACTTGACCCCACTTCTGGATGAGAAAAACAAAGTCACATTGCTAAGGAGTTTGTGCATACTAGGATAGCAGATGTTCATGACCATTAAACAGTCTCTTACCCCATTCAAAGAGTGCTACTACTACTGTGTAGACCAGGATTTCTCAGGCGGATCTAGGCTCTGTGCTGTGGCTGGTTCACTTTGAACACAAGTGGCAGAGCAGAATAGGCTGAGGTGGGTGAAGGATGGATTTTGTGTTTGTGTCTAATAAAGAGTGTCAAATCAGAAAGAAGGACTTTTGGGATTTTCTTCTTTTTTTGACTAAGATTCAACTTTACCAAAATAATTTTTTCTTGTTTATTCTTTCATTGTTCGAAATAGCTTCTGCTTGCCTCATTAAGCGTTCTCAGGTTAATGTTTTGCTAAAAGCAGAACGTCTCCGGAGTTGAAATGGCACTGTACCTGGAATCATCAGAGGTAGAATCTGGAGCTGGTACCCCTACTCTTGTCTTCTGACTTAACAGAGCAAGATTTTGTTTCAGGTCTCTTGTTTATTTAACTCTGGAATCCTTTTGATCAAAGTAATAAATAGGTAGTATGAACACTTTCATATAAGAAGTCTCTATCTTATTAAAAATACTCGGTATATATCAGCAAGGGTAAATTCCAGATTCTAAGTAAATTCTTTTATCCAGCCCTCTTTTTTGGAACTAAGTGAGGTGGTATTTGGATTTGACTTGTTTATTTGGTAGTGATTATAGTAAGGGGTGAACCCTCTTTACTGAGCATTGTTGGAGTTTAGGGAAACCATTGAACTTAGTGCTGTACAATACAAGGTCTCCCTGAGCTTTTCAGACTAAAGCAGTTCATGGTTGTGAATGCCATCAAGTCAGAACTGACCCATAGCTGACCATGTAGTGGGCTTTCAGAGACAGTTAATTGCATGGCAGGAGATTAGCAATCCTTCTGCAGAGCAGCTGGTGGATTCGAACTGTGTGCCTTTGGGATTGCAGTGCAGATTATTACCACTGGGTCACCAGAGCTCCACTGATGAGCATATAATATATAGTATGAAGCTCAGAAATGGTTGGTCAGTTACACAGTCAAGTATGTACTAATACCATTTTATTGTTGTTGTTGTTGTTGTGTGCCGTTGAGTCACTTGTGACTCATAGCGACCCTATGTACAACAGCCCTAAACCCTGCTCTATCCTGTGCCAATCGCACTGTCTCCGACACACCCATCCTGATTACCCCAGTCACTGAATCAGTCCACCTTATAGAGGGTCTTCCTCTCCTGTGCTGTTCCTCCACCCTCCCAAGCATGATGTCCCTCTCCAAGGACCGGTCCCTCCTTACAACAATGTCCAAAGTATGTTAGACGGAGCCTCAGAATCCTTGCCTCCAAGGAGTCGCCCGGTTTAACCCTCTCTAGGATCAACCTGTTCGTTTTCTTAGCAGTCCATAGTACACTCAACTCCAGCACCACAGCTCAAAGGCATCCATTCTCCTTCTATCCTCCCTAGTCATTGTCCAACTCTCTGATGCATAACAAGTGATTGCAAAGATCATGGCCTGAATCAAACGCACCTTAGTCTCCAAAGAGACACCATTTCAGTTGATCTTAATATGATCTGAGTTCTTTCTCTACTTTCACTTGCTCATTGACATTGAGTTGGAACCCACTCATAGCTGACCCTCTAGCAGGTTTTCAGAGGTTGTAAATCGCCTGGGAGGAGGGAGGTGGCCCGTCTTTCTGCTGGGAGGAGGCAGTGCTAATTTATATAATCCTCACCAATTCTTTACAGTTGGTTCTGTTATGCTTGAGTGCTAATTGAGTGATTGGTGGTTTGAATCTATTCAGAGGCATCTTGGAGAAAGGACCTGATGATAATACCCCAATCCCCATGCCACTGTAGTCATTCCATCAGCAGTCTATCCATAGTATAGAACTTAGGGTTTCCGTGGCTGTCAATCTTTACAGGAGCTGACTGCCTCATCTTTCTCTCCTGGAGGAGCTGACGGATTTAAACTGTTCACCATGAGCTTAGCAGCTAGTCACTTCAATCATTATGCTTTTATGGTTCCTACCGAAAACCCGATGGTTCCCAGTTGTACTCGGAAATACATGGCATTGCCATGAATCAGAATTGACTTGATGGCAGCTGATTATTTATTTTTATGACCATTTTACAGATCAGGAAGTCACTGAACTAATTCACATTTCATTTAAATGATGAAGCCAGGATTTAAAACTGGTTTCATTTAAGAGCCACAAACTCTTCTCAGAATCCTTCCTTGCATCTATTAGGAATTGTATCGTTGTGTACATCGATGGATTCCAGGGGAGGGAGCAAAGGCAGGATTTCCGGCTCAGTTCCACAGACCATTGTCCTCTTCTGTTTCATTTCATCTGCCTCGCCTGCTAGACACCCCTGCCAGTGGTAAAGTCACAGCACCTCAGAACTGGGCAGGCCAAATGGCTGCTTCGTTTGCTTAATGATCTTTCTAGAGTTTTGGCTTCTTCATCTAGGATTCATTCTTCCACTATGAAGTGAGGAACTGGCTTCTTTAAGAACTGACAGCTTTTTTCCGACGTGATGAACCAATCACATAAATAATTTACAACATACTCTATAAAGAAATTGTTGCTGCAGACCCTGGAGTCGACCCCGACTCTTAGCAACCCGGAGCAAAACAGAACGCAACCCTGCCCGCCGCCATGCCGTCCTCAGTCTCAGCTCATCCACCCATTTACTTTGCCAGTCCAGCCCTGTCTGGCTGACTCTCCTTTTCCAAGCATGGGGTCCTTTTCCAGACACTGGCTCTTCTTGGATAACATCCTCGAAGTATATGACATGAAACTTGGCCATTTTTGCTTCTAAGGAGCTCTCCAGCTGTACTTCATCCAGGGTAGGGTTTTTTTGTTTTGCTTTGTTCTTTTAGTAGCCTTTCCATGGTACATTCAGTGTTCCTTACCACCTCCACAATTCAAAAGCATGCATTCTGAGTGGGTTAACCTTATTTCTTGTCCAGCTTTTCACATGCCTATGAAACAATTGTCGATACCATGATTTGGGTCAGGCATACCTTAGTGTTTAAAGTGACATTCTTGCTCTGTATAGCAATCCTTGGCAGCAGATGAGTGCAAATAGTTTATGCCACGCAGAGGCCTATTATTCTTTAAACCCAATTAAAATATTACCAAATCCACTGCCAGAAAGTCTCTTCTGACTCAATGATCCTTGTAGGCCAGAGAGAACTGCCACATAGGGGTTTCCAAGGCTATAAATATTTATAGAAGCCAACTGCTTCATTTCTTGCCCACAGAGCTGCTGGAGAATTCAAAACATGGACCTTTTGGTCAGTCGTGTAGTGCTTTAATCACAGGATGATCATAGCTCCTTTACAATCCGTAACAATTCAGTGCTGTCAAGTTGGAACTGACTCATAGCTGATCCTTCAGTGGGTTTTCAGAGGAGATAAATAGCGTAGGAAGAGACTATTCGTTTTCTCCTCCCATGACTACACCACTGTAGCTCCCTTAAAATCTACAAGGAAGGAGTTAAATACTCTTAAATGGGGTTACATTTATTAGACTGCCTTTTCTCCATTTTGGGCTTCTCATACGCTCTTTGTGAAGTAATTTTTATTACATTCCGTAGAATCAATGGGTACTTGGACTCATTTCAAGGATCTTTGGTTTCTCAGGAAAATTGGTCTCTGGTTCAGTTAGGATAGTGAAAAGTGGACTAATATTGCAGGATAAATCCTGTCTGTCTTTGGGCTCTCACCATGTAGTTTGACATTGTTGTTCTGTGCCATTGAGTTGCCTGCAACTCATAGTGACCCTGTGTGTGGTAGCTCCAAATCCCACCCTATCCTAAACCAGTTTCACTGACCCTGACACTTCTACCCCCATAACCTCAGTTACTGTATCAATCCATCTCATCTGGGGTCTGCCTCTCCTGCACTGTCCCTCCACCCGTTCTAGCAAGATGTCCTTCTCCAATGATTCGTCCCTCCTGGCCACGTTCCCAAACTATGTGAGACTGAGCGTCAAAATCCTTACCTTCAAGGAGAAACTTGGTATCATCCTCTTTAAGACAGACCTGTTTTGTTTTTTTGGCGGTCCATGGTATGTTCAAGACTCTTTTCCAGCACTACAATTTAACGGCATTCATTCTTCTTCTGTCATCCTTAGCCATTGTCCAACTCTGATGCATAGGAATTAATTGTGAAGGCCAGGGCCTGGATCAGGCATACCTTAGTCTCTTGTTTGTTGTTGTTGGGTGCTGTCAAGTTGAGTACCACTCATAGTGACTCTATGAACAAAAGATCTGAACCCTGTTTTATGAACAAAAGATCTGAACAGTGTTCTATGAACAAAAGATCCGAACCGTGTTCTGTCCTGTGCCATCCTCATACTTCCTGACATACAAGATCCCATTACAGCAGTCACCATTTCAAATATAAAGGAGGATTTTCTGGCTCCCCCCCCTTTTCCTAATTGGAGAAACTTTGGATCAGATACCTTGTTAGGCATATTGCATACATCATTTCATTTATTCTTTTTTTTTTTAAAATTTTATTATTTGTGTGTGCTGTCAAATCAGATCTGACTGGTACAGGAGGAGATTGTCCCTCCTTCCTCGACAGAGCATCTGGTGGATTCGAACTGTGCGCCTCTGGGATTGCAGTGCAGCTTCTTGCCACTAGGCCACCAGAGCTCCCCTCATTTCATTTATTCTTGTAGACGGTTCTGTATGGTTTGTATTATTGCCTTAAAGTCACAGATTTGTAAACAGAGGAAGCTCATGTAACCTGCCTGCGGACATGGCAGAAGGCCTCACAGGGGGTGTTGGGATCAGAACCCAGGTTTTTCTGTTTTCTAATCCTGTGCTATTTCCTGTACAATTTACCCCATACCGTGTGTTTTAAAGCACTTTCTAATCCTCTCACATAAGAAATTTGGAAACTAAACATTTTGTTTCCTAAAATCCATTATCTGGAACTTGCAGTGGTTAATGTTCTTTCTCCTCCTACTCTTCTCCATGCTCTTTCTATTTTTCCTTGGAGTCCTTGAGATGAAGTAATGAAGTTTGGAGGCAGAAGGGCCCCAGATTATGTTCTTTGTTGTAACTTGCTTGGCAAGAGAAAACAAAAGGGTAGACGACGTCATGAGAAACTTTCCCATTGTATCTCTTAAGCTCTGCAGAGGATACTCTGTCGGAAAGTTCTGTCCTTCCCATGAGAGGAATTAGGAAAGGGAGGAGAAGAGAGTTTGGCCAAGTTCTGCTTTTGTTTTTTTCTTTACCCTCTCCAGCTGACCAACCTCAGTCCTTTGCATTCATGTCTCTGCTCTTTTTTACTACCTCCCGCCCTGCAGTTCCTCATGCCGAACCTGTTTCTGATAAGGTGTCTTGTTCCTCTCAGTTCTCAGTTGAGCTTATTTTTGAGATGATGAGAATTCACAGCCTTTAGGTTTCCTAGGCTGTGAAGGTTTACCCAAGGAGACTGCCCATCTTTTGGGAAGCTGCTGGTGGGTTTGAACTGCTGAATTTTCATTTAGCAGGCCAATATGTAACATACAAAACCAACAGAACTCCGTGAGATGATAAAAAGGCCTAATTTTTTTGGTTTTGCAGTGTCCACCTAGGTCTACATCTCCTGCCTCATTTCTGTATTTTGACTCTTGGCTGAACTGAATATGTGAGGAGTGAGCTAATTTTTCTTTGCATTAAATAGTGATCCTGCCTCCCTAAGTTTTTTCCGTGTGTGTGTGTGTGTGTGTGTGTGTGTGTGTGTGTGTGTGTGTATGTGCGTGTGTGCGCGCGCGCGCATGCGCGCACACTTTGCATGTAAGTTTATAAAGCAAATTTGTTTTCTGTGTAATAATTCATACCGATTTTGTTTTATGATGCTAGTTACCGCCTCTCCACTTTTACAGCACTCTTTGTTTCCTCCCAGTGATCCTCATTTTCTTCCATATCCCTTCCTGCATTATAGCTTAAACTCTGGGACAATACTGCCCTTTTGATCTTGTATGGTTGATTTTGATCTTACTTGGTTGTTAGTACTTTCCTGTGTTACTTTCACAGTATAGGCCTGTTTTTTGGCTGAAGTTGAGTCACAGAGGTGAGGTTGGTCTGTGGCTAAAAGGGTGCTTAAGGGTCACAGTCTTGGGGATTCCAGCAGGTGTTATTAGAACAATAAGCCTGACTATACTATTTTCATTACTTAGAGTTTTGTTCCCTATTTTCCGCCCACTCTGTCCAGGCGCCTGTGTTATTGCTTTATGCCATAGAGTTAACTACAGCTCATAATGACCCTATGAACAGTGCCTCGGAACCCTGCCCTAACCTGAGCCAATCACACCATATCTGACATACCTGCCCCCATTGCCACAGTCACTGTGTCAATCCATCTCATCCAGGGCCTTCCTCTTTTTTGCTGACCCTCTACCCTTCCAAGCACTATGTCTTTCTCCAAGTTCTGGTCCCTCCTGGCAACATACTTAAAGTATGTGAGACAGAATTTCAAAATCCTTCTATCCAAGGAACAAATTGGTTTCACTTTCTCCAAGACGGACCAATTTGTTCTCTTGGCAGTCCATGGTATGTTCAAGAAAGACTCTTCTCTACCACTTTAACTCAAAGGCATCTATTCTTCTTTTATTATCCTTATTCATTGTCTAGCTTTTAGATACATAGCAGGCGATTCAGAAGACCATGGCTTGGATCAGGTGCATGCTACTCTCTAAATTGACATTGTTACTCTTTAACACTCTGGAAAGATCCTTGACCTTATAGTAGAGGCTGATTTTAAATGTACAGTCAGCCTTATTTGTCAGATCCCTAGATTCTCCCATTTCTTTTTGGGCATCATAGTTTATATGAGAAACTCTGGATAACAGTCTTTGGTAAAAATCTTTATATCATTAAATCTCAACTCATTCTTCTTCCTAAGGATTAAGTCAGGTAGTACAGAAGTTTCAGAAGAAATTAGAATTAAAGATTAATTGCCGATTTATTTCTCAGTAGTATCTAGAGCTTTCATTTATCCTGGAATCAATATTTTACAGACACAAGTTTAAGTATATGTAAATATGAAATAGTGAAATAAGATATTGATCAATCCTGCATATCTCTCTCTCTCTCTCTCTCTCTCTCTCTCTCTCTCTCTCTCTCTCTCTCCCCTCCCTCCCTCATTCTATGGTGTCAGAAATCTTAATTTTTCTATCCATTACATTAGCCCCTCTTGGAGGAATGATCTCTAGCTACCTTAACTGTGAACACATGGTCTTACAAATCATCAACAGCTTTGTGACCAATAGTGTAGAGAGACAGTGAAGAGACTGTGGCGCTGCTGTAAAAAGACTGTGGCAAGGTGCAACTAGAGGAACCTTGGAGATAAAGGCCACGGTTAAAGGGTTTATTGTTGGATAATTGAAGGGAAGGTTGACATGTAACTACTCTTTAGATAAAGTTTGCTGGACAATTGAAGAAGTAAGAGACTTCTTGAAATTGTGCTACTGAACTGAAACCTGGACTTTTTTAGGAATTATGTGCTGCTGTTAATCTGGTTTGACAGTTGGATCTGGACTTGGGTTGGTGATATTCTTTGCCTCCCTAACTTCCCTATTTCTGTAATAAACCCCACAATTGTAAGTAAAGTCTGTGGGTCAGTTTACAAGAAACATTGAACCCAATGATTCGTAGAAATAAGTGCAGGAACATGTGGGGTGGCATGTCTGATCATGTAGCTATTTGTATGGTATTATGGATATTATTGATAGGGACAGTTCCCCTTCATAAAGCTCAGGTAGAAGTCAGACTTGGCCTTACCCATATTACCATTCTTCCTTTTACACGTGCCCTAGTTAGGTTTTGCATTTTCTCCCTCTTTTGCCCTCATTAAATGGAAAGCATATGTCCAAACCTTTATTATCTTTAAATTGAAATTGAACAAAAATAAATATAAAGAAAAGGAATTTTATAGTTAAATGGCTCAGGGCATTATGGTATAACATTGCAGGTGAACCTGGGATAGATTCAAGGCTTTGTCACTTCTACCTACACTTCAAGATAAACATCCAGGACAATGTTTTATGTAGAGAAGGAAGCTTAATAAGTGAGAACTCTTATTTTGATATAAGTGCACAAAACAAGATGGTCCCACGGATGTGCATCCAATTGACAGGTTATAGGATCATACAATAAAAGGCTGTTTAGAGATGTCCCTTGCCCAAGATCACATAGCTATCAAGTAATAGAGCTAATATTTGAATTCATTTTTCTCATCTAAAACGCATGAGGAATAACACACACACACACACACACACACACACACACACACACACGATTCTTTCCTTCCCTCCATTAAATGTTGAAACTTAAAGGGCTGTTGTTCTTGTTAAAAGAATACTGCTTCAAGTTTGGTTGAACTTAGGCTAGAACTATTCTATCTTATTCACAGCAAAAAAAGTTCTAGATTGAGGAAAAAAAATCTGGTGAAAAATTTTTTCAAAAGAGATGTTAGTTCTTACTTGTTGAAAATTATTATTGTTAGGTACCATTCTAACAATCTGTGAATAATAGATCTGAACCTGGCCCTATCCCGTGCCATCCTCACCGTCCCTGACACATTCAAGCCCATTGTTATAGTCACTGTCCACTCATTTTGTTGCTACTCTTTTTTTGTTCACCCTCTCCTTTTCTGAGCATGATGTCTTTTTACAAGAACTGGCCCCACATAACAACATTCTCCAAGCATGTGAAACCAAGTTTCACTATCCTTGCATCTAGGGAGCCCTCTGGTTGCACTTTTTCCAAGACTTCATTCTTTCTTTACTCCATGGAGTATGGACTCTTCTCTGAAACCACAACTCAGAGACATCGAGTCTTCTGTCATCCTTCCTTATTGCCCACATTTCAGATGCACAGCAAATAATTGAGACATCTGTGGTTTGGACCAGGCACATCTTTGTGTTTAAACTGACATCATAACTCTTTAGCACTTTGGAATATTCCTTGACAGCAGATTTTCCCATTGTAATATGTGTTTTGATTTTAGTGTCTGTGAAAATGAGACAAGGAAATTAGAAAGTGGAAGAGCCAGACTCAGTTTCTTTGAGTTCCAAAGAGCTCAAAGATTGGAGAAACTGGCAAAGCTGCATGTGCTTTGAAGCTTTGTTATTTTTTTCTTTGTTTTATTACATTCCTCCCCAAAGTTGTGCACTTTTAACACTGATCCTACCAACTACGTGAAAGGCTACATAGGGCTGTTGCTACTCTATTTTGTTCCAGGTACCGTGATTTAATGACAAAACTTCCCCAAACCTAATGGTTTAAAAGCAACAGCATTTATTCATTTTTTTCTCATGAATTACTAATTCAGGTTGGACAGAGCAGGGGCAACTAGTTTCAGTTGACACCTTGGCATCATACAAGCTGGTTGGAATGCTGGCACCTAATACCCGAAACTTCATTCCCTCACATACCTGATATTATGGGCAAGGAAGATGAGCACATGTTGCATCTCCTTATCTCTCTGTGACCTTTCCATGTGTCCAGCATGGTGGCTTCAGGGTAGCTAGGTTTTCTTAGGGCTTCAGGCCTCTAAAACTGGACTTTGAATCAGTTCTTCCCAGTTCAGTCAGCTGATGCAGCGAACCCAGAATGGACATAAAATGTGTGGTTATGTGTCATCGAGTTGGCTGTGACTCACAGTGACCTTAAGAACAATGGATCTGAACCTTGTTCTGTCTTGTGCTATCCTCACCATCTCTGATATACTTGACCCTACTGTATCAATCCTTATTCAGGACCTTCCTCTCTTACATTATCTTTCCATTTTTCCAAGCATGATATTCTTCTCCAAAGACTGGCAGAATAGTCAACTACCACCTTTGAGCAGGACACCGTTTTCAACTCTGCTGTTGAATAGATATGGGTGCAATGCAATATATACTGTACCCTTGTTTTGTAAAGTGAAGATACTAAGTTTCTAGTATAGCATCAACCTGTAATTCCTCCCCTTCCTCTTATTCCAGTTATTGTTAATACCTTGTTGTTACATGCAGTTGAGGTGCTTGCGACTCATAGCGACTTCCCTCCATTCTCGTCGACTCATAGCGACTTCCCTCCATTCTCGTCCTGAGCCAGTCTAACTGCCTCTGACACACTTACCCCATTACCCCAGTTACTGTGTCAATCCATCTCATCCAGGGTCTTCCTCTCCTGCACTGTCCCTTCACCCTTCTGAGCATGTTATCCTTCTCCAAGTCTCAAAATCCTTCCCTCCAAGGAACAACTTGGTTTTACCCTTTCCAAGACAAACCTATATGTTCTCCTGTCAGTCCATGGTATGTTTAATAGTCTTTCCCAGCACCACAACTCAAAGGCATCAATTCTTC
>NW_006399845.1:6845127-6862948 GCF_000299155.1 Elephantulus edwardii | reverse complement strand
TTTTCTTTTTGATGTTGAACTTCAATTTATGTTGAAGACTACAGTCTTTGTCCTTCTTCAGCAAACACTTAAGGTCCTCCTCAGTTCTGGCAAACAAGGTTGTGTCATCTACATTCTACGCATTTTATTTTGGTAAAGTCTAGGTATACAGCAGTAGTAACTAGAATGAGGGGAGAGGATAGGGAATTACTGGTTGAAGCCTTGCTAGAAATTTAGTCTCATCTTTAGAAAACAAAGGCATGTTTGTGTTGCATAAAAACCAAATCTCAACAGCAAACTTGGAAACAAGTGGTGGTGCCTTGCTAAAAAAAAAAAGATGGCTGACTATACTACTTTGAATGTGTCACTTTCTGTAGTTTTAGTAATAAATTCATCTCTTGCCATAGGCTCCTGAAAGAGTTTACTATGCCTTTTTTGAAACCTCTCATTTCAGGGCCTTGGTCCATAATTTTTTTGTTCTGACATTTGGATCTATTGCAGTTTTACTGCATCAGTTTTAAGCCCTTCTTCAAAGATATGTAACTCAAGGAAGGGTGTAAAGGAGAGAGTCTGAGCAATCACATAGTGTCATCCTTTTTTTTTAAAGGCTAAAACAGTTGGAATAATCCACTCAGGTTCAGGGGGAGGGAATAAAGACCCCAGCGCTCACTGGGAGAGTAACAGTATTTCAGTGTCAGGAGAGAGGATGGGATGGGGTATGCTGAGGTGGTCATCTTTTGGAAAATCTTATTTACTGTTCGTCTGTTGATGCCTGTGATAAATAGGTTCCTTCAAGACCGAGATAGTTTATTGAATTCTTTTACCCTCCTTGTGATTTATGAATCTGCAGATGTGAAAATGGCTAAATTTAAACAACTTTTGGGTGGAACCTTAAGCAGGCTTCCTTAGAGTCAAGTGAATATATGATGGGTTTTGGCTGCAAAGCCTTACCTCATCAGGGGGAATAATCCATAGATTATTACTGCTGTGGTTTTTTTTTCCCTTCTTTGGAGAGAACAAATTACGGTTAGTCAATACAGTCTCTTTTGACAGCTGTTTGTTAGAATGTAAAATGCTTGCAGGACTTTTGAGCAAGACAGAAGTTTCATGCTCTCAGGAAACTTAGATTCATGTGGAAAAGACAGACAAAAAAATAAGTCAATGGTAAGAATTTCAGATAGTTAAGAAGTCGCTTGGTAACATGCAGGCAGTGGTAGAGTGTTGTTGTCTTCTGTGCCAGAGATCCACCGTCATTTCTTGGCCAACACACTCAGGTACTACCAGCACGTGCTTGTTTTGAAGGTGTACCTGCTGCTATGGTGCTGAGCAAGTTCCAGTCAAGATTCTAGAGTGATGTGGACTACAAGGAAAGGTCTTGTAATCCATTTCCAAAAATTAGCCAAAAGAAACCTTATAGATTGTAATGATCTGATCTGTAATCAATCCCAGGTATGATGACAAACCAGACATATTTCCTTGCATTGTACATGGTGTCATAGTGTGTCAGGGGTTGACTTGATGGCAGCTAACAAGAGTTGCTGTCAGTAAACACTTGGCTCCATGGTAAGTGTTGTGGTTATTAGGTGCCAGCAAGTCGAATATGACTCACAGTGACCCTATGAACAAAACATCGAACCCAGTCCTGTCCTGCGCCATCCTCACACTTCCTGACACACAAGAGCCCACTGTAGAAGTCACTGTGTCAGTCCACCTGGTTGAGGGTCTTCCTCGCCTAAGCCGAGACTTCACTCTTCCCAACATCATGTCCCTCTCAAAGGAATAGCCCCTCCTAGCAACATGCCCAAAGTATGTGAGGTGAAGCTGCATCATTTTTGCCTCCAAAGAGCATTCCGGCTGCACCCTTTCCGAGACATATCTATTCATTTTCTTAGCTGTCCATGGGATGTTCCGTTCTCTTTTATAACACCACAGCTCAAAGGCATTCTTTTTCTGTCATCCTTTTTTTTTTAATTCAATAATTTTATTATGGAAATATTTGTTACTACAGTAATAGATAATAAAAGACATGAACAGGGATTTACTTTCTTTTTTTAACTTTTGTTTACATTTTATTTTTCCTTTAATTTTGTCCATTGTTTCAATGTGACACTAACCTCTTTATTTTATACTAGTTTATTTACAAAATTCAATTACATTGTTTTTGAGAACAGATTCTTTCAGTTTTCCTCATGCCCCCAACATTGTCCAGGTCTCAGATGCTTGGCTAGTAATCGGAAAGACTATATGGCCTGAATCACCTTCACCTTAATCCTCAAAGTGTCATCACTACTCCAGAATAATTTGGAAAGGTCCCTACCTGCAGATTTTCTCATTGCAATGTGTCTCTTTATTTCCTGACTGCTCATACCAAGAGTGTTAATTGTGGATCCAAGCAAGATGCAGCTGTCAACACTGCCTATTGGTCCAGTGGTAAGAATCTTTGTTTTCTTAATATTGAGACACAATCTACAATGAAGGCTGCGTTTCTTGCTCTTCTGTAACAAGTGCTTCAAATCCTCCTCACTTTCAGCAAGTAAGTTTGTGTCATCTGCATAATGCAGATTATTGATGGGTCCACTCCAATCCTGATGCCACACTCCTCTTCATAGAGCCCAGCTCCTTGGATAATTTGCTTAGCATATAGACTGAACAGGAATTGAGATAGAATACATCCCTGACACACTCCCTTCCCAAACCATGCTGTAGTGAAGGTTGTTTGAGCCTTTCTGGACAACACAGAGCTATCAAAGACATGTGAGTCATTTCACTGAACCCACCTCTCCAGGGGCCCTGGGTGTGCTCTCCATTTGTAATTGGAGACAAAATTGTCAGGGAAATTAAGGTAAGTACAGACTTGCTCACAAAATCCTAGAATAATAGTTGGATTAGCCACTCTTTCAATCCCTAACTATTCTTCTTCTCCCTTCTCCCCTAAACAACAACAACAACAACAACAACAAAACCCAACAAAGTTTCAGTAGAGATAATTTAGGAATATAAAAGGGAAGTATTATTTTTACTTGGTAAATAGTAAACACATGAATTTGTTTTCCCTGGAACTGAAATATGAAAAGATAGATTTTATAAATTCATGAAAATAGCATCTATAACAGGTGATTCAGAGGGACACTAGTAGTATTATGGTGCCTCTCATCATTTAAGGATTATAGGGCCTTCGTGTGATTGCCTTCTATCTTGCCCGTAACCACACAATACATATTTAGTGTATTCCTGTTTTGTATCAGCCTCTGGGTCCTGAGGATAACATGATAATAAGCAAGGACTCTGCCTTTAGGTGAGCTCTGGTGGTTTAGTGGTAAGGAGTTGCATTGCCAACCCAAAGGCACATGGTTCGATGTATCCTTTGATAAGAGAGACACACTCTTCCTCTGTGATTTACAGCTTCTGAAAAGCTGTTGAAGGGTCAGCTGTGAGTCTGTTCACACTTGATGGTAACAACCATCAGCATTGCCTTTAGGGACTCAGTCAAAAAAGACTGTTACTGTAAATCGTTAAAATCCAACCCAGGAAAGAAACAAATCATGATCAGTAGGGAGGGACTGGCTATTAGGGTTAAAGGAACTGAGGAAGTAGGGTGTCAAACAAAAAGGGGACTAAACAGGGCTCGTTGGCTGGAAGATATATTGGGCCAAATCATTGGCTGGCCCAGAGGATGTCATTGCTTGTGTACTGACAGTCTTCGAGGAAAGATTGAGAGCAGGAAGATGCAGGGTTCTGCAGTATATTGAGTCCTTATAGCATAAACGTTTTATTAAGACTCCTTTGCCTTGGCTGATGCTATCCAGGGTGATATTCAGTAACCCTGAACAAGGGGTCCTCTGTAAAGGTCCTTAGCCTCCAAGCCCGAGGTCTGATTGAAACTATAGATTTCTTGGCTATGCTGAAGGCTTGCTGCTTGAGTACTAGGGAGCAAGAGATGTCAATAGCCTGACTTCATCTTGGCTCTGATTTTTGTTGGAGAGGAGTTGTTAAGAGATTCCTCCCACAGGAGAAAAGGTGATGGCCAAATGAGCAGGGTGGAGGCAAACAGAATAGTGCTGAGTTGTGTTGAAGGATGACTTCGAGGAACAAAATTCCATAGAGAGAAAAAGTTCTTTTCCAGAGGGAGGGCCTGTTGTAAACTTTCCCACATTCATTGTGTCTACTTCTCATTATGACTTCTGCTCTTGGTGTGAGGCTCTTAGACGATGCGGGTCTAGTCAGAGCCATGCGGACCTTGGGGTCTGGTGGTGATTACTGGATTGAGGCGGCCTGGTGTGTGTGAATGCATTTTCTTCTGCAGAACACTGCGCAACGGACTCTTCAAGGAGGAAAGGGCTTTAACTGGGAACATTTGGTTCAAATTATTTTGATTTGTGTTAATGGGTTGGTTCCAAAGTCATGACTTGCTTTGGGAAATCTAATGGAGAACACTTGGAGGGTGTTTGTTGTAGATGTTGGTTTTTTCCAAATGATATTTCCTCTACATTCTTCTGTGACTCCTTATGCTACAGATACTCAGCTAGTATCTTGAGAATTCTTTTTTTTTCTATAAGAACACTTTGTTTAATTGAAATTATTCTTGAATGTTTGGGTATGTCAGCCTGCAGACGGCTGGTGGTCCCAACCTCCCTTTTACTTGTTAAGATCATCACATTGCAGGTGGCCTAGTGGATAAGGAGTTGAAATGCCAAGAGCCTATAAAAACCTTTTGGAAGGTCAGCTAGGAGTCAGTTCTGTCTCAATGGCAGTGTGTTATTTGTTGTTGCACCCTTTTCGTGTAATTTATATCCCCATCTCAGGTAAGCATGGCTTACCCTCAGGTAACCATCCAGAAAAATATATTTCCATTAGGGTCAAATTAAAAAACTCAAGCTTAAGGCAGTCCAGTCAGAACTAAGGCCTAGCTGACTCTCATGGGTTGTCATTCTCCTGAGGAGCTACTGGTGGATTCAGTCCACAAGAGAGGTGCCACCTTTGGGCTAATTGCATAACTCTCCACAGGTTACATTACCAGCACTCCCTTTAGTTAGGGTACATCTCGTCTCAAGAAGATAACATTCTAACCAATAACCCAATAGGCAACGTCATGCTAGATGGAGAAAAGATTGAAATTATCAATGATTTTATTACTTGGATCCACAGGCAGCACCTTTGGTATAGTAGCAACTATGAAATTAAAAGGTGTGTTGTATTGGGGAAATAAAAAGGGCTAAAGAGCGATGATGTCGGCTTGAAGACTTAAGGTGCACTTCATCAAAGCCATGATCTTTTCAGTTACTTCCTCTACATCTGAAAGTTGGACAGTGAATAAGGATGACAGTAGAAGAATTGATGTCTTTGAATTGTGGTGCCTGAGAAGAGTATAGAACATCCCAAAGACTACCATAAGAATAAACAAATATGCCTTGGAGATAATGCAACTAGAGTGTGCTCCTTGGAGGCAAGGTGGTAAAACTTGGTCTCATGTATTTTGGCCTTATTGTTACGAGGGGCCAGTCCTTGGAAAAAGACATCACGCTTAGAAATGTGGAAGGTTAGCAAAAGAGAGGAAGATCCCCAACAAGGTGGATCGATATATTTTTAACAATGGGCTCTAGCATATTAGAAATAGTGAGGATGGCTCAGGATAGGTCAAGCTTCAGATTCACTGTTTATAGAGTCACTATGAGTTGGCACCAGCCTGATGACACCTAACAGTAAGAATAAGTTCATGCTAAAGAAGAAAGTCAGCAAAAATGAGAGACTCCTTCAGTGAGATGGATTGACATTAACTGCAACAATGGGCTCACTATGATCATGATGATGGTTCTGGCCTGGGGAATCTTTCATTCTATTATGCATTGGATTATTATGAGTTGTGTAATGTTAGTTGTTTAGGCCACTAAAAAAAATGTACCTCTTGGAAGACCAGGAGGAAGAGATTCTTAGTGACTGCAATAGATAAAACCTAGTAGTTGATACTAAAATGCCTGGACGTTAACTCATTGCTACTCAGAGTAGACACTCCTGCAGATTTTGAGAGGCTGTAAATCTCCACGGAGGAGACTGCCCATCTTTTTTTTTTAAGTAAACAAATGGCACATTCCATTTTTATTTTTTTTTTCCCTCTACTGGACCAGTTCACAGCATCAGGATGCATGGTGAAGAGATTAAGATTGTTCACAGCTTTAGTTTGCTTGGCTCCACAGTCAACACGGTTGGCACCAGTAGCCAGGAAATTACAAGTCGTATTGCCATGGGAAAGTCTGCTGTTAGGGACCTCTCCAAAGTACTGAAGAGCAATGGTGTCTCTCTGGAGACTAAGGTGCGTCTGATACAGGCCATGGTCTTTGCAATCACTTGTTATGCATCAGAGAGCTGGACAATGACTAAGGAGGATAGAAGGAGAATTGATGCCTTTGAGCTGTGGTGCTGGAGAAGAGTATTGAGAATACCATGGACTGCTAGGAAAACAAACAGATTCATTCTGGAAAGGGTTAAACCAGGTGGCTCCCTGGAGGCAAGGATTCTGAGGCTCCATTTAACATACTTTGGACATGTTGTGAGGAGAGACTGGTCCTTGGAGAGGGACATCATGTTTGGGAGGGTGGAGGGACAGCACAGGAGGGGAAGGCCCTCTATGAGGTGGATTGATTCAGTGACTGGGGTAACCGGGATGGGAGTGTCAGAGACAGTGCGATTGGCACAGGACAGAGCGGAGTTTAGGGCTATTGTACAAAGGGTCGCTATGAGTCGCAAGCTACTCGACGGCACATAACAACAACAACAAACAACTAGTTTATTTACAGAACTTGAATAGAAATTTGAACAAATTCTTTCCATTTTCCTCACCCTCCCCGTTGCCCTTCCCCCTACACATTCACATCCATCTGCTTCCAGCCTCTCCCACTCCTCCTGGATCCTTATGCTCATTCTACAGTAATGTTTTTATACAATATTTATCCTTGTGGGACTGAGTTAGTTCACTCCATTCCCTCCCAAGTTAACAATGTTACTGCTCTTGTGTGCTGCATAGTATTCCATTGTGTGAATGTATCATAATTTCTCAATCCATTCGTTTGCTGCCCATCTTTATCCTTCAGAAAAAGTTACTTAAGAACATGAGATTTAGCAATCTGTCTTTGTCATCTGCTAGTCCTATGACGTTAGGCAGACTTGCTTTCTTTCTGAGGCAAATTTCTCCTCTGTGAAATGGGGAAACCAGTTTTCGCAGAATTTCTTTTTGCGTATTAGATGAAACGTGTAAAGGGCTTAGCGTTTGATACAGACCGTGGTCTTCACAATCACCTGTTATGCATCTGAGAGTTGGACAATGACCAAGGAGGATAGAAGGAGAATCGATGCCTTTGAGCTGTGGTGCTGGAGAAGAGTATTGAGAATACCATGGACTGCTAGGAAAACAAACAGATTTGTTCTGGAAAGGGTTAAACCGAGTGGCTCCTTGGAGGCAAGGATTCTGAGGCTCCGTCTAACATACTTTGAACATGTTGTGAGGAGAGACCAGTCCTTGGAGAAGGACATCTGCTTGGGAGGGTGGAGGGACAGCGCAGGAGGGGAAGGCCCTCTATGAGGTGGATTGATTCAGTTACTGGGATAATCGGGATGGGACTGTCAGAGACAGTGCAATTGGAACAGGACAGAGCAGAGTTTAGGCTGTTGTACATAGGGTTGCTATGAGTTGCAAGCGACTTGACGGCACATAAAAACAACAACATATACTCAAAAAACCTCTAATTCATTGCTTTCTAGTTGAAGATCACTCAGCTGACCCTCCACTGGGTTTTCCAAGAATGTAAATTACTCGAGAGGAAATTTCCAGTCTTCTTGTTAATTTTGTGTATCGAGATTTCATAGATTATGCTAGAAGTAGTGTATTTTGGCTGTGAAAAATTCATGAAAATTATAATTCTAAGGGAATCACATTGATCAGATTGAATTGCTTATAGAGATGAAGGCACTATGGGCCAAAGGCTTCCCAAGCTGGCTCCGCTAACTTAGTCTGGCCACCAGACCCTGGCTCAGAGGTGGGCCTACCCCACCTTTGGTAGCTTCTTATCCTTATCTCCCTGGTTTATATCTGTGTCTGGAGAAGCTTGCCATGAATATTCCCTACCTTCTGTATCACCCCTGAGGCTTCCAAGACCTCTCGACACCTCAGATGATGTCGAATAGTTGGCTCTGTGACCCAGGCATGCACCCAAGTCCTGTTGGCTGCCGCTGCTGGCTTCCTGAGCATGCAGCTGGGGGAAAATTGTGATCACTCACGGAGTCAAATCCAGGCCTTTCTCACCGGCATTTGAGTGGAATTCGGGGTTGCGGGGAGATGAGTTCATGGAAATAATGTGGAGCTCATCAACATAAAGATAGTACTCACTCACTCTTTGTTTGCCTTTGGAACCGAGTCATGACTGACTGACTACCCAGGAGATATTTAGAGACTTCAAATGGCAGAGGAGGAAATTGTGCATCTTTCTTTTGTGGAGCCGTTGATGAAGTCAAACTACCAGAGAGAAACTACCATTGAGTTAGTCGTGCAACCCAGCCACACCTGAGCACCCTTCAAAGATATTGTTATGTGCCATCAAGTTGGAACTGACTTATCATATATGCCTCTCCAGTGAGTTTTCAGAGGCTGTAAATCATACAGGAGTAGAAAGCCCGTCTATCTCCCACAGAATAGCAGATTTGAACTGCGTATCTTTGAATTGCAACAGAAATCCTTCCCACTAGGCCACCAGAACTCCCTAAAATATTAGGATATGGTATTTCACTGTAAAAATCACATTTATGTCTACTATTAATTTTTTCTCCCCCAAGGAGCTCTAGTCAGCCATGAGCCAATACCTACTCAAAGGCAATGAATTGAGTTTAAGTTTTATTAATCTTACCAGATATGTCAGATTAAGCTAAGTGCTTTACACATTTTACCTCAATCGATCCCAGTAATATTCTGATTAGGTGGTACTCTCTACAGGGTACTGAATATCCCATGGACTGCCTAAAGAACTATAAGGTATATTTTTGGTAAAGGCGCAGCTGGAGTGCTTCTTGGTGATGAGGATAGTGAAACTTTGTCTCTCCTGCTTTGACCCTTTTGGTAGGAGAGGCTTTTTTCTGGAAAATGATATTATGTTTCGAAGAGTGAGGGGTCAGTGAGAGAGAAGAAGACCCCATCAAATTGACTTGACACGATGCCCGCAGTAATGGGCCCAAGTGTATCAGAGATGGTGAAGATAGGCCAGGATAGAACAGGGTTCAAAATTGTTGTTCATAGGAGCACTATGAATGGTATTTGACTCGTCGACATCTCACAACAACAACAACAATTATGAAGGCTTATAGTCGTAAATGTAACCTGTCTAACTTTATACATTTTCTTGTACATTTTTCTTTCATTCCTGATGGCTGGATGGTTTTTATACGTTTTCTTGTACATTTTTCTTTCATTCCTAATGGCTGGATGGTTTTTAAGTACCAATTGCGTGGAGATACAGGGCAGGGATGAGTGTAGTGGAAAGTATTAAACTGTAGAGAAGGCCTCACCGTGTTGTGGGGAATCAGATCAGGGCTCAGACATCACACAGCCTCGGGCTGCGTCCTGGCTTAGTCATTCGCTGGTCATGGGACTTTGGGAAGTAATGTGCTTCTCTGAGTCTCAGTTTCCTCATCTGGGAGTGGACTGTCCCTTTTTGCTCCTGTGGAGACTCAGTGGGATAATACAAGCTGATGAAATGCCTGGTAAGTTTCATTACATGGAGGCTAAAAAAGTAGAGGTTGTACTGTATTTTGCTTTTATTTTTCTCAAACATTCTTGTTTTCCCTGAATGAGGTGATAGTTTTAAGGTGTGGGTTTTCTTTTCTTTTTTTTTTTTTTCTTTCTTTTTTTTTAGGGTAGTGTCAAAGACAATGCTAAGAAACTGATGAAAAATCATGGCTTTTCTCCCATGAAAACCCCCATTTACCTAAAACCCACATTCAATTTCCAAGAGTTCAGGACATTCTAAAGCCCTTATTTGTGAACTCGAATAAGAACCCTGTCAATCAATTGGAGTGACTCTTCCAGTCTTGCTTCACCTTCCTGGAAGCCTCAGCTTAGCGCAGGCCAGGCAGGGAGCCCCTCAGAGAACAGTCTGCCTGGTGCCTTGTCTTCTGTCCCTGCCCCCAGTTACCACCCAGCAGCCTTGTGATCCCTGACATTGCCGTCCCGGGCAGGCATTGGGAATGTTCCTCTGGATCTGTTGCTCTCTAGAAAGGGTGCCAGAGAGCAGAGAAGATTGACCTTTTTTCTTCATGATGGATCATTTTTGGGGGTGAGAGAAAATTATGAGAGAAATGGGAGCAGAAGAGACAGGGATTTCAGAAATAACAGCACTGCAGCTCTGTGCCAAGAACTGTCCTAGGTGTTTTGCATTTGTTTGTAATCCTTACAAGACGGAGCTCTAGTGGCAAGAGACTGCACTGCAATCCTAAAGGCACACGGTTCGAGGCCACCAGCTCCTCTGCTGGAAAAGGATGGGCAGTCTCCTCGCCTGTGATTAACTGCCTCTGAAAACCCGTTGGAGGTTCAGCTGTTGGTTGGTTCCAATTCTGTGGTACACAACAACAACAATCCTTACAGGAATATAGGGAGCTAGGTAGTATTATTCCCTGCCGCTTCCTTGCCTTTACCGGAAACTGAATCTCAGACAGGTTATTAAGACTAGTGAGTGGCAGAAACGGGAGTCCAGTCAAGCCTGCCTCACTTAGATTGCTGTGCTGTTCTTCTCGGTGCTGTTTCCCGATGAGCGTGCCTCTGGGGTGAAGGGTAGCTTCAAGCCCTTTGCTGTTGGTAAAGGAAATGCTTTTCCTCCTAGTGACCAGACATCCGCTGATATGGTCTTTGTTATGTGCTCTGGATAGTCTTCTCAATGCTGAGCTGCAGACATGTATTTTTAGAAAAGGAAGAAGCTTCTGTGGGTACTGTTCATGCTGTGAGACATGAGGCCTAACTGTGTGAATACTGAAACCTGCTGAAGCAGCCAAGTGTCAGTTCTGCTGATGTCCGAAGGCTGCCCCTGGCCAGCAGATACTTGCCATACTTCAAGGATGCAATGGAACCCCATCTCTTCATCACAAATGAAGCCAGGTGTCCCCACGGGGATCTGCTTCTACTTTCCCTCATGTCTAGACTTGTCACCAGCAAAGCTCTTGGCTTATTAACAGCACACCCGTGAATGCCCTTTTCTTCCAGGTCTTTGCTTGTAAGCCTGTTTACCTCCCTGGTTTCTTCATCTCTATATTCTCCCCACCCCCCTCTGAGACCAGCTAAATTGAGTTCTTACTATTGTTGTCCAAGAGTTTGATTTTGGGTAGCATGCTGAAATGCAGTCCTGAGGCATCCTAGTATGAAGACCAGGCTTGGATTCGTAGAGCTGCAACGAGAAGGACCGTGTGTGGTCACACTAAGGGCCCTCCACACCTCCACAGTGGTGCCGCGTTGCACCACCTGGCTCACGTGTCCAGTCTAGCCCACACTGTTTACCATGTGCCAGACACTGGCTGTGTTTATTCTTTATCGAGTCATCCCAGCAGCACTGGAAACGTGACTCTGGCGTTTATGGATTTAGCAGATGAGGAGACTGGGAACTGGTGTAGGACCACATAGCTGGAGCTGTCCCTGAGCTCAGGTGGGAGCTGAGGTACATGTGTGCAGAGAGAACACCTCACCACAGAACTGGAGGGCGGGCAGGGCATCCTCTTTTGATGCCTGTGATCGTGCTTCCAGGAGGTTGTCCTTTGGTGTGGCCAGGAAAGCCAGAATTTCAGGTCCTCTTAAGGATTATTCTCCTTGACCTTCTTCTCCACTGCTTCAGGGAACACTTAATGCCAGTCATCCACCGACAAAGAGGATTTGGATGAGATTTCTCTTCAGTGGGGATTTTGCCATGGTGAGGGTTGCATAGTTGGGCCTGCTGCTTCTAGGATGTGCCATGTCACTCCTGTACTTGTACCTGCTCTTGCTGCCCTCACCTCTTCCTCTCTATCTCAGTGGGTGACGATTGCCTCTGAGAGACAGTGGGGAGACAACAAAGACTTACATGTTTGCCATCCTGTGTGTAACACACACACACACACACACACACACACACACACACACACGTAACTGACTTATAAGACTGCTTTTTAAATTTAGTAATTTATCAGATTCCCTTACTCATCGTTTTCATCATCTATCATTAGCTGTAGATTAGTATGTTCAGAAGATAGATTCCTTGAACAACTCTCCCTTAGTGGAGGTTACCATGGAGATACTAAGATCCAGGAGCACACAGGGTGCAAAGGACTTTTCATGGAGCTTCTTATAACTACCCTGTGAGGCAGGTATGAGAAGGAAACGAAGGAAAAGTGAGGAATAGGAAATGGTGATTCAGAGAGACCTCTAGTATGAGCCTGTCAGAGTGATCATTTCACCTGTGGTATTTGGGGCCAGTGGATTGTGGGCACATTACTTTTCCTCTCTGATCTTCTGTTTTTTCATCTGTGAAATGTAAATAATGGGGTCAGCCTTAGAGCTTTTGAGGTTAAATGAGATAATACTTGTAAACTTTATAGCCTTTCATAGCACAGAATCAGACCGCAGTGGTGTTGTTGTTAGGTGCTGTTGAGTTGAGTATGACTCCTAACGACCCTATGAACAACAAGGTCTGAACCTTGTTCTGTCCTGTGCCTTCCTCCCACTTCCTGACACCCAAAAGAACCCATTGTGGCAGCCATCGTGGTCAGTTCACCTGTTGAAGGGTCCTCCTCTCCTTCGCTGACCCTCCACCCTTCCCAGGCTATTTTTGCGAAATTATAAGCTTGACTGTTAACTGAAAGGCCAGCAATTTGACTACAATAGCTTCTTCTTTCATAAAGGTTACATACAGTCTTGAGACCTCTGCAGGACAGCTCCACTTTGTCCTATCGGTCAGAATGTTGTAATTGACTCGATGATACGGGTTTTAATTTTTTTTTTCTTTCTGTTATTATTATTTAGCATTCCTGCCTCCTTGGCTTAATGATCTAGCATCCATGCCTTGAAGAAGCCTTTTCTGGCCTGTCTTAGAGCTAATATAGCAAAAGATGATAACACATTAGTGCCACACTACCTAAGTACAACTAGCGTGGCATGAAGGGATAAGGAAAGAAAGGAGCACTTTTGGTGGGTAGAAGGAAGCAAGCTTACACAGGACCGAGGAGGACTTGATGAGAGAACTGGCTTTGAAAGGCCCATGTGGACAAGCGGAGGTGGAAAAGTGTCAGTTGAAAATAATATGGACAGATCCTCAGCAATGAGAAATAGGTGGTGTATAATTGCAGCAGCAGCTGGACTATCTAAGCCTCATGAGGGTGGAGGCTGAGCTGGCCTTGGCCTGGCTTTTAATAGTGCCTGTCACTGGGGAAGGACTCAGTGCATATTTGTTGGATCGAATTAATGTGGAGACGGTAAAGCTTTAGCTGGTAAAAGAGAGTGATTTGAGAGAAAGGAATTTTGAAAAATTGGCATCTTCTCACAGTTAGACCTGGGATTATTTATTTCTGCAACAAAAGGTCAACCTTCTTGACCACCTGCAAGTTTCTCCAGACATTAGCCTTAGTTTTAGCTGGATTGTGAATCAGATACTTCCTGAGCTACTGGTCAGCATTGCTGATGGTAATATGAGATCATAGGACTGCATGACCATCTCTGGCCCCAGGGATCATTTAAATATGAGACTATACAATCTTGAACCAAAGAAAAGGTGGGTTGAAGTAAGTATTTTGTGTGATTTTTAAAGTCTTGTTTTCCTTCTCTACTCTTTCCTGGCTCTCTCTTGTTTTGAGTCAGTTTCTCACCAGTCAAGCTAGGGGCAGGCGTTGCTCATGAGAACTCTCGCTTGTAGATAAATCCATGTTGTATAGATGGTGCGAACGATGGTAAGGTGAGCACATTTCCTGAATCCTGCCAACATACAGTGAGAAGTAAATGCACTTTAGTTTTGAACATTTGCTCCCTAACATAAGATTGATTCTGTCTTTGCTTTTCATAAATTGGATTTTTCCAGAGCAAGCTACACAGTTGGAAGGCCTGGAGAGCAGGGACCCGCTCCCACACAGCCAGCCCAGTCAGCAAAGTCTCTGCTTGTGGGATTAACCTGTGGGCTTTTGATTTATGGTGCAGGCAGCTCCCTCCTTCCCTCCTGCTTGGTTTCTTGGCCATATTATGCAGTGGCTGTCAGAGGACAGATATGGGTGTGCTAGGGGTCCCTGAGCAATTAGTTATCTTTGTATTAAATTGGTTTTAAGCTGGAAGTAATGATTCAGATCATCATGTATTGAAATACTCTGCTTTGCTGTTTATTGGTGCTATGGCAGTTCCGTTCCCAATTCTTAACTTGATCCAAAGAGAAAAACAGTTTTACAATTAGTTCTCCCTGAGCTACAAATGATTATACTGAGGGAAAAAAAGTGAGAGGACATGGTCATGAAGGCCTGCAGTTTTTTTGGGGGGGAAGGACTGTAAAAGGTTGTAACTTTTGAAAAGACAAGATAATTTTCATCTTCTTGTGTATCAGGGAGCTTTGGTTGCACGGTCTATAGGGAGTTGAGGTGCTAACCCAGTGGTGGCGTCTCTGACCATTAGCTACTTTGCAGGAGAAAGATGGGTAAACCCTCTCGAAGGCAAGCTCTGAGGCAGGTCCGACTGGACAGCAGGGAGTGAGTTTTGAGTTGTTAGCTGCCGTGGAATCAGCCTCCAATTCGCAGTAACTCAGTGCACAATGTGATCAGACCATTGCAATCCATAGGTTTATGATTCTCATTGGCTGTGATACTGAACAGCAGCACTGAAGGCTGTTCAGTGTCAAAGCAGCACACAAGCCTCTTCTGACAGAGATGGGTAGTGCACCGGCTGGGAAGTGAATCCAGGGCTCTTGCATGGAATGTGAGATGCTATCATTAAACCATCATTGTCTCCAGAATTTACCTTCCTTTTCTTTCATAGTTAAATGAAGCTATTCCTTGAAAAGGGACATCATGCCTGGAAAGACAAAGGTCAGCAAAGGAGAGGAAGATGCTCTATGAGATGGATTGACACAGTGACTTAAGCAGTGGGCTTTATCTAGGGGGTCAGAAACTGTGAAGTTGGCCCAGGATAGCAGGGGGTTCAGGTTGGCTGTTCATAGGGTCACTGTGAGTCCTAGGACTTCATGGCACCTAACCATACTACAACAAAACAATTTGAGTTGACTTCCACTGTGAAGTAGGTATGGACTCTCTTTTTAACCCAGACGTCCCCAGAATATCCCATGAGACTTCACAGCTGGTGAAGCAATACCTTTTATCTCTCCTCCCAAAGCACTCCGGTTTGTATACAGCTTTTCTTTTACAAAGAGGAGTGGTGCTTGGAAAGGTTTGTATTTTCTACAAGTCTTATTTGCCACGAGGTGTTTGAACGTCTAATGCTGGATGGTTGGAGGGGAAAAAAGGAGCTATCTGCTGTCTGATTATCAGTAGACAGAGCAGCTACCCTCCTCTCTAGGTGCTTTTTTTTTTTTAAGTATTGTCTTGGTTTTCATTCAACAATTCTACACAGATTATTAGGTGACATAGATTATATTTTTTTAACCATGTGTGAACATGCTCAGTACTTTGTTCTAGTTGTTCTGTTTCTATTAATCACATTTCCATGCCCCTTTACTTTCTGACCTTTGTTTTGAAGTAACTGTTTACTCGTATGGTTTCAGATATATTGAAATCTGGGAGAACTGGAATTCAGTAGGATGGCCTGGTTTTTTGTTCCAGGCCTCAGAGGTTTTCCATCTTTGACAGGATACAATGTTAATGTTTTGTGGTTTTTTTAAATTGCTCAGTTCAGTGGGAAATGTTTGAACTTTGCTTCTTTGGCAGGTGTCTGTCTTACCCAGGTTCTGACTTTCACAGATTTTTCTGGAAAGGTAGTGCAGTACCTCCTACAACTCTTGATATATCTATCGTTCTTCCTGCTTTTCTGAAACCTTGCTCCTTATCTCAATATTCTTTTTTTTTTTTTTTTACTTCAATATTCTTAATAGCACTCCTAAGGTATCCTGGTGACACTGGGGCTAAGCACTTGGCAGCTAACTGAAAGCTGGCAGGAGAAAGCCGAGGTAGTCTCCTTTCATGAAGATGGCAGCCGTGAGACCATGGGGGGCAGTTCTGCTCGGTCCTGTAGGGTCGCTGTGAGTCAGGATCAGCTCAGCAGCACGTTTGGTTTTTTGGTTAGAGGAAGCCTCAGTCCCCAGTGCACCATTAGATTCTTCTTCCTTTCCAGTGGCAAACTTTCCTCTTTGTCTGCAAACCTGCTGAAGTCTTCTCTGTCTTTAAAAGAGGTGGAGGGGGAAGCAGCAAACCCAGTCAAATAGCCCTTTGTCTTCCTCCTGCTGGTGTGCTGTATTGTGCTTGAAAAAAAATATATTTATAGTCATCGCCTCTATTTAGTTACCTCTCAGGTCCGTGAAGTCTGGCGTCTGGTCCCAGTTCTCTTAAGAACCTGCTGTCTCAGAGGTCCCAGGGAGCCCCTCAGTGAATCGTGATTTTTCCCAGCACCCTGCTTTCTTGGAACTCTCTCTTCCTGTGGCTTCGTTGGCAGTGCTCTCCTTTCTTCCCTTCCTTTGTTGCTCGCCTTCTTTATCCTGTGAGTCTTCTCCGAGTTCTCTCTCTGGCCCTTTTCTCCCACTCCTTTACTCATCCACCCCATCCCTGGCTTCTGCTGTCACCCACTTGGGCATGGTTCCCAGACTGCTCTGCAGCAGCCCCTGCCCCCTGCCAGTTCTTAGCTTTCCTGAGGTCTGCCAGCATCTCTGCCCTGGATGTCTTGCTAAAGCTTCAAATCTGTCAAGTCCCTGTTTTCCTTCCTCAAGCCTGTTTCTCCTGTGGTCACTGTGTCTCTTAAAGATGAAAATGACATCTCAGTCACCCAGGCTCGATTTCTAAACTGTATATGATGATGAGGATTTGTTCCCCTTAGTCAGTTAGTTCCCAAACCCCACTGATACTCCTCTGCATTTCCTGTTTTCATCGTTCCCTCCTCTGCTCTTCTGACTCTAGCTAGCTGTAACCTGCACGCCCCACACACAGAGCCTGACTTGAATCTGTACACCTCTAGCCTGTGCACAGTGGGGACCATGGCTGTGTGCTGCCCCTCTCAGAAGCCCCTCCCCTGCCGACTTTGCCCAAGCCGCCTCAGAGGCACCAGCCTACCTTTTCCACTTGCATCTATGCCATCTTCCTTTCTTGGTCTTCCTCCGTGCTTTAGTGTAATACCTCATTTCAGTGCTTTCCAGGTGCTCTCTCTCCCTCCCTGGTTTATTTCCCACATCTTAATTTAGCAATTAATAATCCCACGGTCCAGAGATACTAGAGGAGACTTGTTTGAAATCTTAACAGTGTGTGTTTCCAGGGTCCCTTCTCCCCTTGGAAAAAGGATTATCTTTGGTTCAAGAGATCAAAATGAAACTGCACTTTGGCAGCAGTTTGGGTTTACTAGCTGCCCCGCTTCCTCCAAAGCTTGAAGCAATGGTGATAGAGCAGTTGTGCTGGAGGAGCTCTTGTGGCCTATTGGTAAGAAGTTGCACCTACAGGCAGATGGTTTGAATACACCAGCTGCTCTGTGGGAAAGGATGGGTAGTCTATTCTTGTGTGGGGTTGCCCTGAGTTGGTTCTAAGCTGACGACACACAACAACAACAACAACAACAACAACAACAGCTGTGCTTCTTCCTCCAAAGCTTGATGGAAAGGTGATTGTGTTGACACTTCCATGGGTTCTCACTGAAAGGGCAGGAAGTGCTGAGCCAAATGTG
>NW_006399845.1:6843182-6845027 GCF_000299155.1 Elephantulus edwardii | reverse complement strand
GGGGGGGGGGGGATATGATGGTTTGCTAGGTAGAGTCTCTGAGTGGCATGATGTCATTTGGAAGAGGCGTGTCTTAGGTGGGAGTCACTTGCCCTTTGAAGAGTTGTGTGGGGTGTTCACAGATGTTAGTGGATGTTGTTGAGGGGACCCTATCATCCTCTTTGAACTCTGTGGACCCGGGACCTATTCTTCTCACAGGGGTTGGTGGATTCTGTGCCTTGTGCTTCTGCTGGCTAAGGTCAAAGGCATTCTTGGGAAAGAAAGTCAGTGGGGTAAGAGCTAGATTTTTCAAACTGTCCTTGTAGTTGTCACGAAATTCAGAGTTTGGTTTCTTTAGAGAGTCTGTGCTGGAGCAGATTTATTTTCTTTCGTTTTTTCCTCCTAAATGACTCTAATTATAGCAGTCGTGCTATTAATACGGATGCCTGTGGCTGGTAGCCACAAGGATTTTTTATCCACTCACATGCATTCTCACACGCTGATGCGTTCTGGCTGCTTGCTGCCTGTGCACTGCCAGCACGTGGCTTGGCTTTACATGATGTGTGGTTGAATGTCCTGGACAGGGGAGAATGGGAAGGTCCTTGTATCTAGAGAAGAGCTCTGTGGTTTCCCTGGACTCCCTGCCATCATTACAATCATGAGCTCGCCCAGTTTGATTCTTTCTTGGGTTTTAAAAGATGAGCAAAGCAGAAACCTTCACCAGTCAGCAGCCTCATCCGCGCATCACACTGCCTGCAGCTGGAGGTTTGAGCTGTCATCTCTGTTTGTCTCACAGAAATGCTATGACATGAACTTTTCCTTTGGCACAGAAAGATGTCAAGAGCCTTTTTTTTTTCTCGTGGAAATCTTTAATTTCCCTCACCTCTGAGCTCTGCTTTTGTTTAGAGCTCAAGACCCTGGTCATAGTACTGATGGAAGGTCAGAGAGTCTGCTTAGCTAAGAATAGTGTTTGAGCCCATGAGAGTCTCTCAGAATAAAAAGTGGATTTCTAGGGTAATTGATGGACAATTTACTACATGTTTGCATAGCTTAAAATTTGAGTTCTATTGCCTGGTCCCTGGGTTTATAGCTTGATTCCATAATTTCTTTCCTGGCGATTTTCCCATTTGTAATTTGGTCTTAAATAGTTGTACCCCTCTTAAATGAGAACATAAAAAGGTTTAGTGCAGAATTCTTGTCTTCCATGGAGGAGGTACGAGTATGACGCTGGCCAATGCACCTCAGGTGCAGCTTCTATCTATCTATCTATCTATCTATCATCTATCTATCTATCTATCTATCTATCTATCAACTATTAGTGGTGGCTTATATGCTGTCATGATACAGAACCGGTTTCTCAGAGCTTCTAGACTAAGGTAGATTAACAAAGAACTAGTGATCTGCTTATAAAAATCAGCTAGTGAAACTCAAGGGTAAATGGAAACAGGTTTGGTAGATGATATTTCTATAATTATATTAGCATATACTGTAAATAAATACATGTATAAAGCAGAACCGATAGGGAATAGTGCTCCATAGGCTTTTTAATTATAACCCAATACCCTGAGGGCATGAGTTACTGGCCCTGGGGCTTTGGGACCATGTTGTTGTTGTTGTTATGTGCCTTCGAGTCGCTTGTGACTCATGGCGACCCAATGTACAACAGCCCTAAACTCCGCTCTGTCCTGTGCCAATCACACCATCTCCGATACACCCATCTCAATTGCCCCAGTCACTGAATCAATCCACCTCATAGAGGGCCTTCCCCTCCTGTGCTGTCCGTCCACCCTACCAAGCATGATGTCCCTCTCTAACATGTCCAAAGTATGTTAGACGGAGACTCAGAATCCTGGCCTCCAAGGAGCC
>NW_006399845.1:6794578-6841202 GCF_000299155.1 Elephantulus edwardii | reverse complement strand
AACTGGGAGGAGGGTAGAGAGAATAGTGCAACAATGAATGAGTGGAAGCCCAAAATCTCTGTAAATGTTTATGAAAATTAATAAAATATAATTTAAGAAAAAAAAGATTGGTGGAAGATCTATCAACAATTTGCGATATGCAGATGACACAACACAACCTTGGGACCATAGTCTTAGAATATATCAAGGTTATTTGGCTTATCAAAGTCTACAAAGACACTGTTTCCATCCTACTTGGGTGCTTATCAGTTGGAGTCTTCAGAGCTTGTGAATGATCATGGAAGGTACAGATACAGTTGTCTTTTCCTGTCCAAAACAAGAAAAGAGGAAAGAAAAACAGAGATATAGCAGAAAAACAGTTAGTTCAAAGGCCTAATGAACTATGCAAAATTCAACTTCCAAGGTTTTGAAACCAGAGGAGCTAGATGGTGCCAGGCTCCCACCTCTGACTCCTGTAAAAGATCTTGAATAGGGGAAAATGTGACACAGTAATAAAAAGCATTTTTAAAAAAATTTAAGTATTCTGTCATAGCAGTTTAAAGAAATTTGGGTTTTGGCTCATCCTTTTCCTATTTCAGGTCCCTATTGAACACTCCAAGAGTAGTAGCAGTTAAGTTAGTTTGAATTATACTGGGGGCTTAGGGCCTTTTTCTCAGGTTTCTAACATCAGGGACAGATTGATTGATGATGAAATAGGAATTTGTTACTATTCTTTCGTTATGACACTTAGGATCTAAGTTAGTTAATTTTAAAAGTTATTTTGTGTTATTTCTGCTAATTGAGAGTAGTTTACAGGTACTACCTGACTTTTAAGCCTGGAAGCAGGAGTGGCATCCACTTTCTAAATGGCTTGCCTCCGGAAACTCTATGTATGAAGAGTGCTCAGGCCATTCGCTCATACGATTGCTGTGAGTTGTCTACGACTCGACGGCATCAAACAACAACAACAACAACAACAAGGCTTACTTGTCTGACAGAGTCTTATAGAACCTCCAAGAATATGTCCTGCAGCCATTTTTCCAACCTGGAGCAAAACACAATCCTGTGAGATAAATTTTAGCCAAGTAATAAACAGGTCTTTGGAGAGCTCTGATGGCCTAGTGGAAAGAAGCTATGCTGCAAACCCGAAGGCACGCAGTTCAAGGTCACCAGCTGCTCCACGGGAGGAGAAGGATGGGCAGTCTCCTCCATGCAATTAACTGCCTCTGAAAACCTGCTGGAGGGTCAGCTAGGGGTCAGTTCCGACTATGGAACACAACAAAAACAACAACAACAACAACAACGGAGGAGTAGTAACACCAACTAAGTACTCATTTCTTAGAATGACAACTATATATGGTCAGGAGAGCAGCATTTTTCCAAGAATACCTGAAGGCAGAAAGAGGTTGCGTAGAAGAATTAATGGAAATGAGAATAAGAGATGAAGTAGGTTAAACATGGTTACACTGTGATGATTTATGTTATAAAACAAAATGTGTCTAAATGATTGAATTAAAAACCAATATGCTTTCTAAAATTTCAGTCAAATTAAAAAAATACACACTTAAATAGAAGAAAAAGCTCCCTATGAATTGCAGTGTTCAGTTCATGACCCAACAGTGTTTTGTGTGTTGTTCGTGGTGTTGACCTGTGTTGAGGGTTCATTTGATGGCAGCTAACAACAATGATCTTTCTTCTTAAAGGGTTTTTTTGAGAATCACATGATAGTGTCTTTAGTTTGTGAGTAGAGTGAAAGTTAGCAAAGCACACTGGATTGTTATGCAATCACAAAATACACTATCTTTAAAAATGAAGTCAGGGTACTCCTTAGAAGCGAGAATGGGGAGATTTAGTCTCATATACACATTTCCAGGAAGGGCCAGTCCTTGGAGAGGACATTGTGTTTAGGAAATCGGAGGGTCAGTGATGGCGAGGAAGGCCCTCGGTAAGAGGGACTGACACTGCTGCTGCAGCGGTGGACGTGAGCGTGGCAGAGACTAGCAGGGTGGCGCAGGACTGGGCAGGATTTCATTCTGTCACACATAGGGACACTATGTTGTTCTTAGGTGCCACCAAGTTGAGTACGACTCCTAGAGACCCTCTGAGCAGCCAGCCTGAAACGTGTCCTATTCTGTGCCATCTTGTCAGTCTCTCACACACTAGAGCCCATTGCTGAAGTCACAGTGTTAATCCATCTCATTGGGGGTCTTCTTTTCCTTTGCTGACCCTCCATCTTTCCAAGGAATAGCCTCACCTCACGACATGTCCAAAATATGAGAGACGAAGCTTCATCATCTTTGCCTCCAAGGAGCACTCTGGCCACTATGAGTTGGAGTCAACTCAAAGACATATATATGGCAGTGACATTAACAGGGACCAGGAACGTAACAAGTGTTTAGTAAATTGTTGGCCATTGTTGAGAATCCTTAACCTAACCTAAGACTAAATTAACTTAGTCTAATCTGTAGACTAACCTTAAAAATCCATGTCTTAACAAATGTTGAGGATCTTTCTCAGTTTGTAGGAGACATATTTTATGCTTGGGTTCACATTGGCATGAAACTGTAAGCTCCCAGAGAGCTGGGTTATGCACTCTGGTGATCCTAGTGTTGTTATGTGCTATCGAGTCAGAATGAACTTGTGGCTGATCTTCCAGTGGGTTTTCAGAGACTGTAAATTGCACGAGTGGAGATGGCTTATCTTTCTCCCACAGAGCAACAGGTAAATTTGAACCATGTGCCTTTGAGTTGGCAGTTCAGCCCTTTACCCACTAGGCCACTAAAGCATTCTCATAATATCATAGGAAAAACCAAAATGGCCCAGAACCAGAACCTGTTGCCATCAAGTAGATTCTGAGGATGAGCAGCTGATCAGATAGATGAATGGTTTGGAGCACCCAGCTTTTCTATTTGTCCCATAAAAAGAACAAGAAGAAAATCAGGAAACTTCACTGCCATCAAGTTGATTCTGACTCATAGAACCATTGTAGGAGAGAGTGTAGGGGTTTTGAGACTGTAAAGGCTTAGCTGGTGTAGATGACTTCATCTTTCTCTTGTGGTATGGCTGGTAGATTCAGACCATTAACCTTTTGTTTAACAGCCCAACACCTGTCCTCACTGATAAGGACGTCTGAGATGTTAAAGAGCAATGCTTTAAGTTTAAAGACTAAGGTGCATCTTAATCAAGCTGTGATCTTTTTAATTACTTGTTATGCATTCGAAAGTTGGACTAGGAAAGACAGAAGAATCAGTATCTTTGATTTGTGGTATTGGAGAAGACAGCAAACAAATATGTCATGGACAAAGTATAGCCAGGGTGCTTCTTGGAGGCATGGGTATTGAAACTCCGTTTCACATAATTTGGCCATGTTGCTAGAAGTGATTGGGCCTTCGAAAAGAATATTATCTTTGGAAAGATGGTAGGTCAGTGAAAAGCCAGTCGTATTCTCAACAAGATGGAATGACACAGTGATTTTAACAATGGGCTTGAGTGTATCAGAGATGGTGAAGGATAGCACAGGACAGAACAAAGTTCAGATCCACTGTTCCTAGGTAGCTATGCCTTGCAGTTGATTTGACTGCACCTAACAACAACTAATTGCTTACTGAATGCTTGTTAGATGGACGAACGAAGCCATCAGCACTCCACAAAAAATTTGAGAGCTGGTGGAATGCTAGGCCATTTTTGTTCACTTTCAGCTTTTTTTGTTTGTTTTGTTAGCAGAATCAACTTTAACTAACCCTTCAGTGGATTTTCAGAGGCAGGAAATTTCATGGGAGGAGATTGTCCATCTTTCTCCCATGGAGCAGCTTTTGGATTCGAACCAGCTGCCATTAGGTGGACAGGGCAGCTCTTTAGCACTAAGCCTATTGCGCCAGAGATCATGAGAGGAGGTAGCACTTTATGAGGGAAGAATTAGCTATTTTTTAAACAGTTTAGTTGACACATAGTAAGCATGTGTTCCAATTGTAGTTGTTGATATGGTTTTGACATTTGTGTGCTTCCATGAAGCTTCTGAGACCACAATGGGTGTAGGGTGGGTGTTAATATCTGTCTTGAAAGTTTTTCTCTGTAGCCAATAAACTGCTTCCACTGTGACTTTGGGTGTGCCTTGCTTCCTTTGCATGAAGGTAGTGGGAATATCCTTTGCTTGCTACTCTTGGCATTATTCCTCTCTTGCCTTCCTCTGTATTTTTGTATTCTGGCTCCTGAACTGTCAATGAGTGTAGTGTTAGCGTATTTATTTGTTTCAGGATCTGTCTCCATGAGGTTGCAGGGCTGGGAGGGTAAGGGCTGTGTCTGTTTTGTCCTGGTTTTTCTCTCGCTGCCTCCTTTGGTTCCTGGCCCACAGCAGGTGCTCAATGAGTAGCTGAAAGATCCATGAATGAACCTATTGCCAGAATGCTGATCCTGACTTGGAAGCAGAGACAACGGCGTGGTTATTCTCAGAGATTGAAATTTATTATTTCCTTCTGCAGACAGAGATCAAGGGAAAAAGAGACCTCCTCTTTTCTGAGTTGTTTAAACTCACATATGAGAGGCCAAGCAAACCCTGGAAATGCAGATCCTCCAATGTGACAGAAGCCAGATCCAGGATGAGGCATGTGTGCCTCTGAGACCAGCTGTTCTTTGGAAGGCTAAATGTCTTGGGTTACGGCTTCTGGTTTGTTGGTGTGGTAAATGCCCTACCACAGGCTGCCATAGAAGAGAGGTTTTGAGGGGTTTGCCGTGAGAAGGAGCCCCAGGTCTCTCCCACCCAGAGTCCCCTTCAGCTCATTGGGTTGTTTTTATTTTCGCTCTCCTTCTCTTGCCAGAAGTGACAATGAAATTCTTAGAGTCAGCTCAAAATCCCTCAGAGAAAAATCTCTCCAAGGCTTTCAAAAATAATAATTAAAAATGACACAACCAGGCAGTAGTCTGTGGTGTGCATTTAGGCAGGAGCGAAATTACCATTTTAGCAGTAAATATTCTCTGTGTGGTGCTGAAAGATAGATTTCCAGATACCACACTACTGGAGGAGGGACAGGAAACAGCATAGAGCATATTTGTGTTGAGAAAGCTGTTTTTCTCCTGAATGCTTAGAGATGAAGTGGAATTTCAAATTCACGTAAAGTTTTGTTTGTTTTAGATGCTAGGAGGCAGCTAGCTGGTTTGGGATATGAAATACAGTGGAAGTTCTAGAGATGCCATATGAGAGGGCTCTAGATAGTCTTAAAAGCAAAGGTGGTGAGACGTCATCTCACATACTTTGGCCGTGTTGTCAGCAGGGGCCCGTTCTCAGAAGAAGCCGTTATGGTTGGAAAAATGCAAGATCAGTGAGGTGTCGGAAGACTGTCAAGGAAAGGTATCGACGCAGTGACTGTACCAATCGGTTGAGCACAAAGAGGTGGAGAGGTTGGCAGAGTGTCAGGCAGAGTTTTGTTCTGTTTGTATATAGGTTGCTAGAAGTTAGGGTAACATAATTTAACAGCAATAACATGCTTCCATCCAGCTTTCTATTGGTCCATCTGTTCATCCCTGCATCGACTATTCTTGCTTAACTAGAAGTTCCACACAATGTACTCATCTGTTTATCTACTTACGTCTCTATTATAATTATCTGCTCCTTATGTACCAGGCATTATTCTTCCCTCTCTTGCATCTATACTTTGTTTACCTCTTCATTCTTTTGTCATTCCATCCATCCGTCGGTCCATCCATCATTACTGACTGTTACGTGAATATAGGCCTTAGCACTGCAGAATAGGACACAATTTAGCAGAGGAGATAAGGTGTAAACAAGATTGTTTTATAGGGAAGTAGTATTAATGATGGATTTCCAGTCTCTACCCCTGTCTGCAGTGCCCTGAAGGCAGGGGCTATGCCTACTTTAAGGTTATCTCTAGCTCATTGATGACTATTTTATTGGGCTCATAGGTGTTCACAATGTAGTTTACTGAATGAATAACAGAATCTGTATAGAGTGAACTGTACACTGTGGGGAACACCTTGACAAGAGTATAATCAAAGGCATGGGGAGTCACACAGAAGACAGAGTTATGGACACAGCTCCTGTTTCTTGGCCAAGTGATGGAGAGGGAAATCTCCGAATGATCCTGACTAGACACTTGCAATCTATTTGAGCTGATGCCATTGAGCTCTGCTGAGCACTGGAGCTGCTCATATTGAGAAGGGATGGAAAGTGGATGAGGTAATCCAGGTACCATGGGGTCCTTCTAGGCCAATGGAGGGTGCTAGGAAGTGTGAGCAGCTGTGATGTTAATGTCTGTGGACGGAATGGAAGAGGGCGTCTTTGGCCACAGATAATGTGTAAAATGTGGAAATGGAAAGGAAGCGTGTATGGCCCATGTGTTCCAAGCTGGAAGGAGAGCGGCCGTCAGTGAGGTCAGGGCCAGAATATCTACTGAGTCAGGATGGGTATATTGCTGCAGAGCACCTAGATTTTGGTAACAGTATGACTTTAAGTGACTAATGCCACTTAAATCAGTAAGGTTGGCATTTCAAGTCTACCCAGCAGCTCTATGGCAGAAAGACCTGGTGATCTGCTTCTGTAAAGATGACAGCCCAGAAAACCTGCTGGGCAGTTCTGCTGTGTCACATGGGGCAGCTGTGAAACCTGCCACATGGAATTGGCTTGACATATAACAACAGCATAGCTTCAGGGCTCTGGCTTCCTCAGGAAAGAGGGGACAGTGGAGGAGCACTGCAGGATTCCTCCAGTTGTCTTGTTCCTCAGGCTTTCTGGGCTGACAAGAGGCAGAGAAGCTTGCTGGAAGTAAGCGAGGCCAGCAGTGGCTAGCTGTCAGTCTCCAGTGTGAGCTCCTGGGCACAGGATTCTCCCCAGAGGCAAAAAAAAATTAGCTGTGAAACTTCGAGCAGTGGTTCTGCTCGTGCAGTTCCGGCTACGGCTCACCCAGCCTTCCTGTGGGGAGAATGTCAGAGCTTACTGACCGTCCGGGAGACCTCAGGAGAGGAGGAAGTGTCCTCTACAGTAAAACACCCTCAGTAATTAATGACCCCGCGAACAATGGCCTAGGGTTTTTCCATGGTCCCTCTTTCCTCTGGGAACAGCTTCCTTCTGCTGTCTTGGAGGCTGGCAGCCAGGGACTTTCCGGGTCTACAGGACTTGGTTGTCCTTTTCTTGTTTCTCTGCTTCTTTCTTAGGTGCAGAATTATGAATGTGGCTTCTTCCAGGTCCTCTGGTGTTTAAATATTGCCCAGAAGTGTCTTTCTGTGGGCAATCCAGCAGTATCCAGTTGCTGTGGAGTTGATTTCAACCCAGGTGACCCCGTGTGTGTGGTAGAGTTGAGCTGCACTCCACAGGGCTCAGTGGCCTGTTTCTCGGAAGTAGGCTACCAGGCCTTTCTTCCTAGGCACCTCAGGGTTGACTCTAAACCACTAACCTTTTGGTTAGCACTCAACAGATAGCCATTGGTACCACCCTGGGTTTTCTTTCCTAGAGTATTGGCCCTTAAATGTGTGAGTAGCATCACGGCAGCTTGTTGGAAAGGCAAATTTCCATATTTATTTCCCAGAACTTCCAATTCAGTATATCTGGGGCAATCTGCCTGAGGTGACTTTCCAAAGCTAAATTGAGAAACACTTTCCAAAAAAAAAAAAAAATGTCTTTTTTAACATACTTTTAAAAAAAAATAAATTCCCCTCAAGTGACATGTAATGTGTCAGAAGAGGTAGCTTCTTCATTTACATGATGTAAATTGTCATAATTGCTAAAATGCTGTGATCCATCAGATTATGTATTTAAATTGTAGGATACCAGTATTATCTAGATAGACACACACAACCTTTCCTGCTATTTGCCTTTAGGCCAAGTGATTTTTAAGTAGGTTTAGTGGTACCTTAAAAACATAGGCACCTTACTGAAGGAATAGAAAGAAAGTGGATGGAGAATGTGGTTAAACTTAAGAAATGGCATTTGGATCAGGGTGTGTGTGTGTGTGTGTGTGTGTGTGTGTGTGTGTGTGTGTGAGAATGAGATGATAGTTTTTAGCTTCCTTTCTGTGACACACGCTTTCCTTTTCTGCAAAAAGGGAATTGCGCGGTTTACTCCTTAGAGAACTCTTAGGAAGAGTCATGTTCATATCCATGTACCTAATTATTTAATTAAAAACAGTTACTGAGGACTTCAGACATGCTTAGAATGGTGATGGACATTCCTTCATGAACTAAATAGACTTGGCTGCAGCCTCACAGGGTTTACAGTGTGATTGGGGTGGTGCATCAAAATAAAAGGAAATTACCCTCTGTGTCAAGGCAGGTAAAGGGAGCTTTGAGAGTTCACAACTGGGGGTGAGTTGCGGGTGGCCAACCAGATCTGGGGGATTAGAGGAGGTTGCTTTCCTGTGGAAGTGACCCTTTAACTGGAAGGATCAAAAGGGCACTGACTTAGGTGGAAAGAGGGTGGGGGTGTTCCAGACCAAGGGAACACGATGTGCCAGGCTCTGTGGCTGGAGAGGTCCCAGGACATTTGCGGATGTGAAAGTCAGCTGGTGGGGCTGGAAGCGCAGAGAGGGATTGGTTGGTGGGGCGTGCAGACCACACCAGTTTGTAGGCATTGGTGAGGTTTGAGAAAAACGGAAAGAGAGCCATATGTAAGAAGGATACAGAGCTAGCTGGTGTCAATACAGATCTACCTTTTGAAAAATCATCCTGGACCAGTGAGGCACAATGGTCTGGAGGGACAGAGAGACAGCGAGGTTTGGTCTTGGGAGTACAGTGGGGATAGAGGGCTCCCGGTCCAGGACATGAGAGAGCGTGGAGTGAGACTTCACAGCAATCTCAGCTGTTCTGTTCTCATGAGAGGTGGGACCCAATGCAAAATGTAAATGTGGGCCCCCTCCCCCTTGTGCAAAACACTACCAGCAAGCAAGCAGACACTGGGAAAGGTGCTGATGAAGACAGTACACATATATTTCATGAACTCTTTGTCAGGAAAAGGCCTTTTGCATTTAATATCATTCTAAGTTACAAACCCCCTAACATTTCCAATTACTGATTTGAATTTTACCCCAAGTCCTTACTATTGTTTGGTGGCAATTCTCGGTGTAGGTATCAGAGCATTTATGCAGAATAGCTGACATCACACAGGTCATGTTTTGGAGTTTGTTCGGGTGTGTTTATTTCGTTCTTACCAAAACAGTGGAAATACTGCATGGAATTAATGCAACTGTTTTTATTTCACTTCTTGATACGCATCTCCTCACACTCAGCCTCCAGCTTACTGGTAAGAAGGAAGCACTGGGAGGAGAAGGAACTAGGGGCTGGCCGACTTTTCCTTTCCTTCTCTGTCAGTATTTTCAGCAGTAGGTTGGCTAATACAGAGAAGTAACACGAGTAAGGACGACGTAACAGAGCTCCTTGGCTGTTCCTGTTTCTTAGCCTTCTTTCTTCATTGGAAGCAAGTTCTGGTTCGAATGGAAAGCGTGGCCACTGGGGCAGGTCCACAGACTCAGCTGTACATAGTACATGTTTACCATGTCCTTGCTAACTCAGGTATAGACATTACACACTTAGATTGTACCTGTCTTGTGTTTCCTGTACATCATGACTCCAAAATTCTGTGCTTGTGGGCACACAGGTCAGCAAGTAACCATATTTGACACGCAGGACACACTTGATATATGGATCTCCTGTGCTCGTGTCCATGCTTCTCTGTCCCACCCAATACTGCTTGCAAAACATAGGTTCCAAAGATGACATTATATATAATATTGCAGGGTAGTGATGGCAGAGCATTAAGCTGAGTTAAACCTTTCAGTGTGCGTGAATCTGTGCCAGTGCACAGGTTTCATGCCCACTTCTCAGCTGCCCTGTGGTCACTATTCTTAGATCCCTCGATGCTGTGTGCAGGCTCAGAGAAGACTGGGCAGAGCTTGTGTGCTGGCAGCCCCAGCCTGTGGCTTTGGGAGTGCTTGTGTTTCCCCGCGCTGAAAGCAGCTGCCCCTGCGTGTGGGAAGCCTGGTTTCCGGATGGGTTTCTGGGCGCTCAGCAGCAGGTCCATTCATCAGCCCCAGGTGCTGTGATCGGGCTCTGTGCACGTCAGACCATAAACAGAGCCGCGCTCCATGAGCTATGTGGGCTTTAGAATGAGAAGCATGATCAAGAGCAAGTTGGAAGAGATTCAGGGCTGGGAATTTGTGATTTTTCGAGCTGAATTGTGGTGTTCACTCCTCCTACCTTGACTGTCACCTAGTGTTTTCCTCTGCTACGAGCATTAATTGCCCACTTTGAGGACATGTGTAAGCCTACTCAGGAATTAGAGGTTCCAGCTTGCGCTGTGGGGTTTTACCTCCATAGTTTGGAGAGCTTTCATTACTAGCATTTAGTACTGGATGTTCTGAAGGTTTACTGTTAGGTGCCATCAAATTGACTACCACTGTGAACAACAAAATAGATCCGAACCTTGCCCGGTCCTGCGCCGTCCTTATGATTTCTACCATGTTCAAGCCCATTGTCACAGAGTCGGTCTATCTCTGAAGAGCTTCCTCTCTTTCACGGACCCTCTACCTTTTTTATAGACTATCTCCTCTTGATTCTTGGAAGGAGGAGTGGCATCCACTTCCATAATAACTTGCCTCCGGAATCCTTATGAACCTGGAGAGAGAATGAAAGACTCCCAAGCGTCGAGGACTCTCCTTCATAGGGTCGCTATGAGTCGCCTGCGACTCGACGGCACTTAACAACAACAACAACCTCCTGATTACATGCTCTAAGTATGTGACATGGAGTTTCACCATCCTTCCCTCTATGGAGCACACTGGTTGCACTCTCTCCAAGATTTGTTTGTTCAGTCCATGGAATGGATATTCATTATCTTCAACAATTCAAAGACACTAGTTCTTTGGTTTTCCTTATTCGTTGTCCAACTTTCAGATGCACAGGGAACAATTGATAATACTGTGCCTTAGATCAGGCACACCTTAGTCCTTAAACAGACATCTCTGCGCTTCAGAACTTTAGAGAGGTTTGTAGCTGTTGTTGTGTAATATTTAGTCATAGCTGACCCTCCAGAAGATTTTCAGAGGCAGTAAATCCCACAGGAGGCGCTTGCCATCTTTCTCCTGTGGGACACCTGGTGGATTTGAGCCATGTGCCTTTGAGTTGGCAGCACAGCTCCTTACCACCAAGCCACCACAGGTCCTTGAGAGGTTTGTTGTTGTTGTTGTTGTGTACCACTGAGTTTAAACTGACTCATAGCTGACCCTCCAACAGGTATTCAGAAGCATTTTTTTTTAATTGTAAAAGATTGCCTTCCTTCTCCTGTGAAGCAGCTGGTAGATTCAAACTGAGTGTATTACCATTTCTCAAACTTGAGTATGTATTAAAAACTGCCTGGCAAGCCTGGATCCCCAGGCTCCAACTCCAGACATTTTTTTGTTGAAGTGGTTGGGTAAGGGTACCCAGGCGAGCAGGGCACAGCTGTAATTCTTGGATGGTCAGGAGCAAGGCGGTAGGCGCTTGTGGTCCCTGGCTGAAGCGCGGTTCTTATTTGGACTGTGGGTTGGAGATAAGCTGGCACTGCCGAGTAAACACCACCAAATGAAACCTGTAGCCATTGAATCGATTTTAACTTAAAAGAACTCCATGTGTTGCAGACTAGAACTGTTCGATTGGGTGTTCTTGGCTATAATCTTTACGGAAGCACACTGTAGCCTTCTTTCTTTCATGGCACCACTAGGAAGGAGGCAGTAAATTGAGGAACGTAGGGAGGGAACCTGGAAGGAGGGGGACCATCTGCCCACCTGGCACTCCCTGTTAGTCCAGAGAGCACAGCATGTGCTGAGTTGCAGCAGGGAAGATAAGAGGATAAAAGAAAGTGAAACTAATTTCTGAGGCTGTTATTAGGTGTGGCTCTCTTCTGAATAGCTCAGTCCTTTTTCTTTCTTTCTTTTTCAGGAAGCACTAATTTAATCCAGGGGGAGACAAACAGGTTTTCCTTTTCTAATTGAGTTTCTTCTGGTGCTGAGGAATCACTACCTTGCTTCCTGTGGTATTAACAGCAAGGAGTTCTGCATTTGCCCAGGAAGTATGCTGATTCCTTTTAGATCTTACTAATGCAGCTTCAAGCAGGGTGACAGGGAGGGTGATGGGAGGTCAGCAGGGTGGTGGGGCCCAGGGCACGCAGAATGGGTGCCCAGGAGACCAGGTGGCTTGGCTCCTCTCCTGTCTTTATGCAGAAATACGTTAGCCTGGGGATTTATCTGTTGCATTATTATGGAAAACTCCATAATATTAACGGTCTTATTTGCTTTGGAGTTGCATGTGATTCATGGCTACTCCTTGCATTATGCAATAAGACTGCTCCATAGAGATTTCGAGGTTGCTCTCGTGGCCTCGTGACACTGCACTGTAATCCTAAAGAGACGTGGTTCAAGGCCACCAGCTGCTCCGCGCGAGAAGTATGGGCAGTTTCCTCCCATGTGATTAACTGTTTCTGAAAACCCGCAAGAGGGTCAGCTATCGGTCATTTCCAACTCAATGGTATACTACAATAGCAACAACAACAACAACAACAACAATCTTAAAAGAAGCAGATCACCTTTTCTTAGGTGCTACTTGTTGGGAATCTTCCAACTTCTTGGTTACTAGCAAGTACCACCAGTGCCACCCAGGGACCTTATAGTATCAATATTGTAATGGGAGTAAGTGAGTCAGAGATAGTGAGCATAGGGCAGGGTTCAAAGCTACTGTACATTAGCACTATTAAGTTGCAGGCAACTTGGCGGCACATAACAACAGCAGTAACATTTTTCATTGACAGCCTGGCCAGGTTCTGTACTAAGCACTGCTATTTGTCATGTTCCTTCTCACAGGAACTGGAAGTAGGTTTCCTTTTATCGTTACTCCACACAGGTGGAACTGAGTACAGAGAGGCAGTAAGTTGTTCAGGAGGGATTCTGAGCACCGGAAGTCTGTTTCCTGACCTCCAGCTCTTGACCAGAATTCTGTGCTTATGTGGCTGCTTGGAGATACTGATTTATACCTTGTCTTATTCTTGGTTACACTCAAATCCATCTTGCCTATTGAGAAGCAGACTAGAAATACAGTTGTTCTTGTGTCTATGACCAGGCTCTGCTGCCTCTGATTCTGAGTCAGTAACTGTTGAATATATACTCTAGGAAGCTCTGGTGCTGTAGGTTTTGGAATGTTGCATGAATAACCAAAGGCTTCATGCGTCCAGAGGTCTGAACCCATGAACAGCTCTGCAGAAGAAGGATGAACAGTCTCCTTCCCTTAAGATTACAGCCTCAGAAATCTGATGGAGCTTGTGGGAGGTCCCATGGCGGGCGCAGTGCCTTCAGGCCTCCAGTGCTGTGACCTGTAGCAGGGGATGGCTGCGTCCTTTCAGCATGGCCACCCAGAGGACCACTGGTGAGGATTGCAGCTCTGAGGACCCCCTGGTGAGCTTGGGCCCTCTCTGGCCAAATGAGCCTAAAGGCTAAAAGCTGTTAAACTGGAGAAGGAAGTCCAAGACTTAACAGTGTGATACCAGAGAGCTGTGATTGATTCCGAAAACATAAGGCAGCAGACCCAGGGATGTGTGGAAGATGCCAAGATGTTCGGAATCTAGAGTTTCTATAAGGACTTGGTGGAGGTGGCAGATATTTTAGAGAAGACTACAGAATGTAGTCTTTTTTTTTTTTTTAATTTTTACGTGTACCGTCAAATCAGATCTGACTGGTACAGGAGGAGATTGCCCCCTCCTTCTCCAGCAGAGCATCTGGTGGATTTGAACCGTGTACCTCTGGGATTGCAGTGCAGCGTCTTGCCACTAGGCCACCAGAGCTCCCTTCAGAATGTATTTCTGAAGAAGCAGAACCTGAGGACCAGAAGCTCACTCTGAAGAAGGTCTTCCGAGGGTTGTCACTTTTAGAAGCAAAGCTGAAAAGTGTACTTGCCAAGCATGGCCTGGAAAAGATGACACCCATTGGAGACAACTATGACCCTCGTGAGCATGAACTTATCTGTCATGTGCCAGCCGGTGTTGGGGTGCAGCCAGGCACTGTGGCATTGGTAAGGCAGGATGGCTACAAACTCCAAGGCCGCATCATTAGACTGGCCCGAGTGGAAGTGGCAGTGTAGTGTGTAGTCCCAGAGAAGACTCTGAGTGGGCCCTCAAGAACTGGGTATTCTCCTGGAGAACAGTCACCTGTGTTTCTATTATTTATTAAACTAGGTTTGTAATGTTAACAAAAAAAAAAATTCTGATAGACGGTCACTTGAGTTTGATTTTTAAATGTAAGTAAATTTCTGAATGTCAGGCTGAGTTTTGGGTTTGTTTGTTGTGTTTATTTTTTTGTGTGTGATAAATTAGAAAAATGTAGGGATTACAAAAAGATAGTTGGCCTTGACTTCTGTTTTCTAGCAAACTGGAATTAGGAAATCAGTGGGATCCCAATTGACATGTTTCAACTAACATGTGTGACCCTGGAGGTGCTCTAGGCCAGGAAATTTGGAAGAAATTTCCAAAGACTGGAACAGATCCTTAATTGTTCCCATTCCCAGGAAAGGTGATCCAGCAGAATATGGAAAATATAGTGTTGTGGGAAGATGAGACCAGAGGGAGAGAAAACCCTGCATTTTAAAGAGGGGCAGGACTGTTGACCAGAAATGGCTGTGCTCCTCAAACCCCTTTATCCTGGGCTTTTTGTAGTAGACAAAGGAACAATTGTGGGGTTTTCTCATTGGTGGTTTCAAAGCGCTGATGGGAGTTGACAGAGTTCTCTCATTGGTAGTACAGAACATTGGTGGGAATTTATAGAAGCAGAAGTGCGTGTTAGTCTCTTCGTTTAGGGAAACTTGGGGGGTGTCTTACCATGTTACAGCCCCTCTGGCCTTTAGATACAGAGGCATTCCTGCTGACCCTCTCCCATTCCTCTCCCATTCCCCTCTCAATAGGACCATGTCATTAATGACCCATGCAAGCATATTGCTAAAGGTAATTCAAAATCAACTAGAACAGTGCATAGACAAATGCCAGAAGTTTAAGAGGGGTGTAAAAGAGGCCATGGCACCAGGGACATCATTGCCTAGGTGAGTTTGATCCTGGCTAAAAGCAGAGAATACCAGAAGAATGCCTATTGGTGCTTTATTGAGTATGCAAAGACATTTGACTGTAGATCATAACGAATTATAGCTAAATGAGAAGAATGGAAATCCCAAAACACTTTATTGTATTCATGTTAAACCTGTACCTAGACAGAGATTCTTGTGCCAAACAGAACAAGGGAATACCATTTGGTTTAGAATTAAGAAGGGAAAGTGTCAGGGTTGTATCCTCTCCCCATACCTATTCATTCTGTATGCTGAGCAAATTATTTGAGAAACTGGACTCTGAAGAAGAATGTGGCATCAGGATTGGAAGAAGACTCATCGATAATCTCTGTTAAGAAGAACACAACCTTGCTTGCTGAAAGTCAGGAGGACTTGAAGGACTTGCTGAAGAAGATCAGAGAACTACAGCTTTCAATATGGATTGCATGTCAAGATCAAGAAAGCAAAAATTCTCACCACTGGTCATGAAAGATGGTGAAAATAATTGAAAGTCTGAATACCTTCATCTTACTTGGATCCATACTAGAATTCAGGAGATCAGGAAGCATAATATACTGCAAAAGTGTGGATTCAACAGCCCTCCAAATTGTTGGGGAGCTATATTAGATTGAAGATGAAAGTGTGCCTGATTCAGGCCATGGTCTTTTATATCACTTGCTATGCATCTGAGAGCTGGACCCAGCATAAGGATGACAGAATGACACCTTTAACCTTTGGTGTTGGAAAAGAGTACTGAATATTCTGTAGACTACCAAAAGAACAAACAGATATGTCTTGGAGAAAGTGAAGCCAGAGTGTTCCTCGGAGGCAAAGAAGACACAGCTTCGTCCCACATACTTGAGGCATGTTACTAGCAGAGGCTATTTCTTGGAAAGGGACATCATGCTTGGAAAGGTGGAGGGTCAGTGAAACAGAGTTTCACTGTTAGATGAATTTAGATGAATTTGCACAGTGACTGCTGCTTTGGGCTCAACTGTGTCAGAGATGATGGGAATGGAGCAGAACAGGCCAGGGTTCAGATTTGCTGTTTGTAGGGTTGCTGTGAGGTGTGCTCTCCTCGGTGATGCCCAACAACAACAATGACAACAACAAGTGAGCTTCTTGCTTATCGTCATTTGTTGAGAGCATCTGTGATTTTACAGACTCAGCAAGAGACAGATCTGATGGAATTGGTAGAAAAAATATTTTATAGATTTTGTAGGTATCATATTTCTCATTCACAGTTTTCTCGTCCAAAAACCAATGTACCCAAAGATTTATTTTCCCACAGTGACCTATGGAACGTGAATGTTGGTAGAAATCTGTTGTTGTTACGTGCCGTCGACTCACCTGTGACTCATAGTGACCCTGTGTACAACAGCTCTGAAGTTGCCCTGTCCTGAGCAAGTCTGACTGATTCCAACACACCTACCTCCATTGTCCCAGTTACTGTGTCAATACATCTCATTCGGGGTCTTTCTTTCCTGCTTTGTCATCTACCCTTCAGAGCATGATACTCTTCCTCCAATGATTGATTGGTCTCTCCTGGTCACATGTCCAAAACATGTAGAGAGAGCTTCAAAATCCTAGCCTCCAAGGAGAAACTTGGTTTTACCTTCTCTAAGACAGACCTATTTGTTATCTTGGCAGTACATGATATGTTTAAGACTCTTCTCCAGAACCACAACTCAAAGACATCAATTCTTCTTCTGTCATCCTTAATCATCATCCAGCTCTCTGATTTATAGCAAGTATTTGTGAAGACCATGGATCAGGTGCAACTTAGTCTCTAGACTGATATCGTTACTTCTCAGTACTCTGGAAATTGTCCCTGACAGCAGATTTACCTAATTCAAGTCGCCTTTTGGTTTCCTGTCTGCTGATACCCAGAGTGTTGATTGTGGACCTGAGCAAGCTGTAAATGTTAACAGCCTCGTTCTCTTCTCCATCCATCATTATGCTGCTAATTGGCAATAATTACCAATTGGTGGTGGGTATCTTTGTCTTCTTTATGTTGAGTTTCAATCCATAAGACTATAGTCCATGACCTTTTGCAGCAAGTGCTTCAGGCAGGTCCAAGCAAGGTTGTATCATCTGCATAATGTAGATTGTTGATGAGTCTTCCTTCATTCCTGATGCCACATTCCTCCTCATAATGCTCAATCTCACAAATGATCTGCTCTGCATATAGATTGAAAAGATATGGAGATAGGATGCATCCCTGACACACTGCTTTCCTGATTTTGAATCATGCAGTTTCCTTGTTCTGTTCTGAGGACTGCTCCCTGTTCCAAGTATAGATTTTGAATAAGCACAATCAAGTGTTCTGGGATTCTCATTCTTTTCAAGGTTATCCAGAATATGTTGTGATCCACACAATCAAATTGCCTTTGCATAGTCAATGAAACGCAGGTAGATATCCTTCTGGTACTCTTTGCTTTCTGTCAAGATCCATCTGACATAGATTATAATGTCTCTAGTGCCATGGCCTCTTCTAAACCCAGCTTGTATTTCTGATAGTTCTCTGTCATTTCTGGATAATCTGAAGCAGGATTTTGCTTGTTTGTGATATGAGCGATATTGTACAAGAATTTCCACACTCTGTTGAGTCACCTTATTTTGCAATGGAAATAAATATGCACCAGGTAAAGTTCGATGTTTCGGTTGTTGTAGTTGTTGTGTACCATCGAGTTGGGACCGACCCGTAGCTGACCCTCTAGTAGGTTTTCAGAGGCAGTTAATTGTGTGGGAGGAGATTGCTCATCCTTCTCTCGATTTCTTTTACTGAAGTATTTGAGTATTTTCCAGTTTTCTCCTTTTCCATTTTAAATACTGCTCTCTGAAGACTTTTCTGAGAGTGATGGAAGGAGTCTACTGGCATCGACAATTAAGGGCTTAGCTGCTAATGAGAGGTTAGTTCGAACTCTCCCAGCAGCTCTTTGGGATCTGCTTCCACAAAGACTTCCATTGCCAATTAATTACTGCTCCATGGGTTTTGAAGGCTGTTATCTTTACAGAAGCGGGCGGAGGCATCTTTCTCCTGTTTAAGAGCTGGTAGAGTCAAATGGCTAATCTTTTGGCAACTTAGTGCTTTAACAGTCATACCACCAGGACTCCTTTCATAAATACTACTCTTTAGTTGATTGTGACTCATAGTCACCTTCCATTGGGTTTTCAAAGTTTTCCCAACCCTTACTGGAGGAGATTGGCCATCTTTCTTCCATGGAGTACTTGGTGAGTTTGAACCGTTTTATGTTGGTTGCATAGTAGTCTGATACCTTATGCCCTACCCCGCCAGGTCTACTCTATAAATATTGTAGTCTAGGAAATTCTGTGAGATAGTTCAGCTCTGTAACTGACCAATAGGCAACATCATGATAGATGGAGAAAAATTGATCATGGTTGTCAAGGACTTAATTTTATTTCCATCCACAAAGAACACCCATGGTAGCAGCACTCAAGAAATCAAAACATTGCATTGGGAAAGTCTGCTTTCAAGACCTCTACAAAGTACAAAATCGGATGCCGATTTAAAGGCTAAGGCACTCTGGATCTGAGCCATGGTATTACGACTTGCGTCCTGTGCATCTCAAAGTTGGACAGTGAATAAGAATTAATGAAGAGGAATTGATGCCTTTGGATTGCAGTCTTGTTGAAGAGTACTGACTGTCCCATGGACTGCCAAAAGCAACCAAACAAACCCAAGTTGGAGAAAGTGAAACCAGGGTACTCTTTGGAGGCAAAGGATGATGAAGCTTGGAGAAAAGGCATCATACTGGGAGAGGTAAAGGGTCGGAGAAAGAAAGGATGATTCTCAGCAAGGTGGTTTGACACAAGGACTGAAAAATGGGCTCACGCTTGTTGGAAATCAAGATGATGGCACAAGGTAGGGCTTCCCCTCTGTTGTTCTTAGGGTCACTGTGAGTGCTAGTTGACTCAGTGACACCTAACAACAATAAGAACAGCACTTTGTAATGTGTGAAGTTGCTTGGGTCAAAGATTCACTTGATGGCACCTCGTATCACCAGATTGGCAGAACTCAAATTTGCAAGTTCTTTAACCCGGTGTCTGTGCTTAGTGTTGGCCTGTTGGTGTGAACCTGTGCGAGGCCCAGCAGTGAGGCTCCAGTCCCCCTGTTGCACTAATTTCCTGGCTTCCTGCCTTTTCTTCATTTTGTTGGCAAGGCCTTTCACTTAGAAACCTCTTCCAAGAAGGTCTGGCTTTTGCTATAAGTTTATGACCGTAAATTTTCAGATGGTACACGTCACCCTCTTAATCTAATTGAGCCAGCACATCATGCTGAAGACATCATTCAATTTGGGGGGTATTAGTTGCTATGGTTACACGTGGAGACTTAACAGCGTGTGCATTCTCTCAATTAGATTTTTGTGAATTGCCTCCAGAGAGAGACATTGAGGTGTTCCTTGTGGTAGAAATTTCCAGTATATCCCCACATCATTTAACAAACAAACAAAAAAGTATAAGAAAATCCTTTGGATGAAATTTTGGTGCCGGGAGGACTTGGATGGCTCGGGCCCCTGTCTTCAAGCTCTGTACCACCAAGTGCTTCGTGATGTTCCTGGGGTCCTTACACAGACTGAGGCTGAGCAAGGACATAGCCATTTTAATTCTTATTTTAGATTCCTGCGATAGACGGGCCTGGTAATCTGTTGCTGATAGATGCCAGCCTTGAAAACCTTAGGAAACATTTTGCTTTATATCCATGAGTCTGCATCAGTGGCGGTTATAAACAACAACATTCTAGGTTTCTGTCTGCACCAGTTGAAGTTCTCCTTAGAATTAATTTATTCACCCCTCCATTAGTAATAGAGGGGAGCTTGGGTAGCTTAGTGGAAAGGAGTTGACTGTCAGCCTAAAGACATGTAAATCCACCAGCTGCCCTGTGGGGAAAAGATGTCCAGTGTCTTCCCATACCATTTACTGCACCTAAAAACTTACTGGAGGGTCAGCTATCGGCTGGTCCCGTCGCGAGGTACATAATGACATTACTAATAGAAGTGCCGTCTGCTCTAGGCTTTGTGCTAGAGGGGTAAAGCAGCTGCCATCTTTGCTCTCAGGGGTCTAGACCCTCATAGAATGGACCCCTGAGCCAGCAGCATTGGGCATTAACTGGAAGCTGGTTAGAAATGTGTGGGTTCCACGCGGACCTCCTGAAGCTGCATCTGCAGTGTGACCAGCAGCTCCCTGGGCTCTTTGTGTGCGCACTGGGATTTGAGGAGTCCTGCTCCCTACAAGGAAGGACATTCCAGAAGCAAAAGCTAAACCTTGGTGCCCAAGCCAGGATCGCTACCCTCTCCCTCCTTCATCTGCTGGTCTCCCCTTGGCATTGATAACTAGATGTCCTTGATGTCCCACGCGTCCCTGACTTTTCTTCCAAGGCACCTCTGGGTAGTCGAGAACCTCCAACCTTTCTGCTAGCCCCTTGGTACATGAATCAGTTGCTCTATCCAGGGACTCCATTTGGCATTGGGCGCGATCGCAATGCTGTGGTGTAGAGAGGGACGTTTCTGCCATTTCGGCCCTTCTGAACCCCCATCCTCAGCTGGCCCTATCCCTTCTCGGCCTTTGTCTGACCCACTCACCCTGCAGACCCTTTGATCTGACTTGTGTGGTCTCCTTTTATGCCTCTACCCTCCCTAAAACATGCCTATTTTCAGGGCTTCTTAGAAGCACCAGCTTCTTAGCAGGAAGCACAGCAGCTTCATGCCTGCAAACCCTGTAAATGGCATTAATCTTGGATTTCATGTATGCACTGTCATTCGTTTATCTGTTTCATCTGGTGCTGGCCTGGCTCCCCCAGTCAGTTGACAAAAAGCATTTGATTGTACCATTCTTTCCCCACTGCACTGAAAGATACTTTCTTGAGTCTCATAAACACAAGGAGCCACCCATACTGCTTCAAGCTAGTTTGGTTGAAAAATAAGAATATTATTTGCTTTTCCTTTCATCTGCCAGAAGGGTGAAAGAAAATTTTAAATTTGTGGCTGTGATAAGGTCTTCTAAGCATCTGCGGAAAACCCTTAAGGATTCAAAATGTGATTCAAAACAGTTAACTGATAGGGAGCTCTGGTGGCCTAGTGTGGCAAAAAGTTGTACTGCAATCCCAGAGGTACACGGTTTGAATCCACCAAAGGCTCTGCTGGAGAAGGAGGGGCAATCTCCTCCTGTACTAGTCAGATTCTATTTGATGGTACACACACCAAAACAAACAAACAAACAAACAAACAAACAAAACAAAACAACCACCAAAAAACCCAACCAACCAACCAAACAAAAAACAAACAAAATAGTCAGCTGATGTTGTTAGGTACCTTCTGGGCGATTCTGACTCGTAGCGATCCTATATATGAGAGGACAACACACTGCCCAGCCTGGCAGGCTCACACTGTGCGCCTGTGTCCATCCATCTCCTGGGGGCCTTCCTTTTTATGCCCTGACCTTCTAGTTTAGAGAGGCGCTTGTGTTGAATCATTCTCTAGGGACTGGCTTCTTCTGATAACATGTGCTTAACTGAAATAGGATTATGTGATTAGTTTGGTGACTCAATGAGGCAAACATTTCCTTAATTATTAGGCTAATTAAGATTATTTTGTTGATTTTTCTTATCTCCTACCTACAAGTAAACCTCAGCTCTGTTTGTGAGAAGGAAAGGCTGCTATGAGAGCGAGGCTTGGTGGCTTGGTGGTAAGCACTTGAGCCGCCAGCTCAAAGATTTGAATCCACTAGTTTCTCCCTGGAAGAAAGATAGGCAGTCTCCTCCAGTGCGATTTACCACCTCTAGAAACCTGCAGGAGAGGAAGACCCTCGATGAGATGGATCGATTCTGTGAGTAGAGTGGTGGGAATGAATGTGTTTGAGATGGCGAGGTTGGCACAGGATAGAATGGCGTTTAGGGCTCTTGTACATAGGGTCGCTATGAGTCACAAACAACTCGATGGCACATAACAACAACAGCAACAACAACAACAACAGAAGCTTGCTTTAGAGTCAGCTCTGGGTCGCTTCCAACTCAGTGGTATAAGACAACAGCATGTGGGGGTAGCTCTGGTGGCCTAGTGGTAAGGAGCTATGCTGCCAAGCCAAAGGCACACGATGGACAGTTAATTCCCAGGTGATTCCCTGCCTCTGAAAATCTGCTGAAGAGTCAACTCTGAGTCAGTTCTGACTTGACAGCACTTAACACCCATGTGTGAAGGGCCAATCCTTGGAAAAAGTCATCTTGTCATCATGCTTGGAAAGGGAGGGTCAGTGAAGGAGAAAGACCCTCAACAAGATGGATTGACACAGTGACTGCAGCAATGGGTTTCAAGTATGTCAGAGATGATGAGGATGGCACAGGAATAGGACAGGGTTCAGATCTGTTGTTCTTAGAATCACTGTTATGTCGTAGTCCACATCTAATAACAGCAGCACGTATACCTTGATCTTCTGTAATTGGATTTTTCTTGTTTATTTTTAATTCCTGTGACAACTTGTGAGAATTACCCAGGAAGTAAGTGGATGGCCACTTGGTAAGGCTGAGGAATTTGCCCATATCCACACAACCAGTTAGGAGTCTATTTGAACTCATGTCTCCAGGGTTTGAACCCATGTCTACTGAATCCATGCACATCATACACTCTCATTTTCCCTTGACTCTGTGTGCATATGTGTATGTTTTCTTGAGCAGCCTGGAAATACCCATCCTCAATTGTTTCTCACTTTAGTCTCTTTGTAAATGGTATTGTTTTTTTTAGCACATCAAGTCTCCACTGTCTTCTTTGAGGTAGTTTTTCCTGCTTTGACCTTCTGCTGCCTTACGACATGAGTGCATGTGTTGTAAATACCTCCGTATTCTGTCCATGCTCTGCTCTGCGGTAGTGCTGAGCCAGTCAAGTATAGGGCTGGCCTCTTGCTCTTTGTTTTTTTTATCATTGATCAAATGCTGACTCACAGTAAGCACTTACTTTGTGACATGCCAAGGCACTGTGGTTTGGTGATAGAATTCGTGCTGTACCTTAGAGAGACCCTGGGTTCGATTCCTGGCTGTTGTTTCTTATGAACAGATACCACCCTTATATCAGTATAAGATTGTGTGTTACTCTGATGTTGAACAAGTTTTAGTGGATCAGCCTAGGTAAGAGTAGGAAGAAAAGCCTAGCAATCTATTTCTGAAATTAGTGAGTAAAAACCATATGGATGTTAGTAATTCAGTCTTCATCTGATTACAGAGATGATATAAGACTGACATTGCTTCATTCCATGTGTCACATGCTACCATTAGCTACTATCAGGTCACCTCTTTAGGACTTCATGCATAATGGAACGAAGCAGTGTCAGTCTTGTGTCATCTCTGTAATCAGATGTAGACTGGATTGTTGACATCCACAGGGTTTTTACTGACCAGTTTTGAGAAATAGATTGTTAGGCTTTTCTTCCTACTCTTAGCCTGATCCACTGAAACTTCTTCAACATCAAAGCAACATGCAAGCCTACACTGACAAAAAGGTGCTGGCTGTGCCCTTGGCTCCACAACCAACAATCTTGGTACCAGCAGCCAGGAAATCAAATGATGAATTGCATTGGGAAAGTCTCTTGTCAGGGACCTCTCCAGAGTACTGAAGAACAATCATGTCTTTCTGGAGACCAGTGTGCACCTGATCCAGGTCATGGTCTTCGCAGTTACTTGCTATGCGTCAGAAGGCTGGACAGTGACTAGGGATGATAGAAGGAGAATTGATGCCTTTGAGCTGTGGTGCTGGAGAAGAGTATTGAATATACCATGGACTGCTAGGAGAATAAACAGGTTCATGCTAGAGAGGGTGAAGCCAGGTTGCTCCTTGGAGGCAAGGATTTTGAAGCTCTGTCTGACATACTCTGGGCATGTTGCAAGGAGGGACCATTCCTTGCAGAGGGATGTCATATTTGGGGGTGAGCAGGGACAGCGCAAGAGAGGAAGACCCTGGATGAGACAGATTGACTCAGACTGACTAAGGTAATGAGGGTGAATGTGTTGGAGATGATGAGATTGGCTCAGGATAGAGCAGGGTTCAGAGCTGTAGTACATAGGGTCACTATGAGCTGCAAATTACTTGACGGCACATAACAACATTAAATGGTGGGAAGCTTTAGAAATCAGATACAATAAGAATTTTTCAGTGTTCATGTTGACTCCATCAAGTTGACTCCAACTCATAGATATATAGAATGAAACCCTATTTGATCCTGTGCTGTTTGCACAGTGCCGGCTGTGCTTTGGCCTGTTGTTGTAGTCATTCTATCAATCTATCTCATTGAGGGTCTTCCCCTTTCCTGAAACCATATGGGGCAGTTCTGTTCTGTATTGGACCACTATGAATTGATGGCCTGGAGCTCCAGTGGTTTAGTGATCGGAAGTTACACTGCCAGCCCGAAGGCAGGACTTTTGGATTGACCTGAAGAAAGAAGACAGACAGTCTCCTCCCTCGTGATTTACAGCCTGTGTAAGGGTCAGTTCAGCTCTGAGTCAGTTCTGACTCAACGAGATGTAACAACATGAATCGATGAGAACAGGGGGCTCTGTGGGTAGAGGGCTGCCAGCTCTTTGTCTTCTGCATCCCCTGGGTGAGTTTGAATGTCAAAACTTTTGGTTAGGACTGAATGCTTAACTGTTCCACCATCAGGACTCCTTTTAGGATATACATTCCTATCTCTTTTGAGTACTTCAGTTCCAGATTCTTAAATATATGTATAAACTAGGAAATGAAAAAGAAAACACAACCTAACTTGTTGCCATTGAGTTGGAACTGATGCATAGCTGACCCTCCAGACGGTTTTGGGAGACTGTAAATCTGAGGGAGGAGATTGCCCATTTTTCTCCCAGGAAGCAGTTGGCAGATTCGACCTGCCTGCCTTTGGGTTGATGGCAAAAATGTCCTTACCATGAAGCCACCAGAAATATTTATACTACCACTTACTAGCTTATGTAGATTTCAAGTGGATGTTTAACATCTTTTAGCTTCATATTTCCTATCTTCAAAATAGGAGTAGTAATAGCCACCTGACAGAATGTTTGTGAGGACGCAGTGACTTAAAGTGCTTTGTGTGGTCAGGGCTCCAGAGATCAATGCTTAATGCGTTCATGGCTGTTTCGATGTAGGTGAAGGTGGGTTTGGGACGCCCATATGAATTTTGCAGTATTTCCATGTAAATGGATTTAGAAGCCTCATCTGGAAAGGCATGGCACACGTTGCTTTGTTCTACTTCATTTCATTTTTTAAATCAGCTCTGAAAATGTCTTTAGCCTTAGTACTCTGGTTGGAAAAACAAATTCTCCAGAGTCAGTGCTGGCTGTGGCCTCATTTAGGAAATATAGTTTTAGGGAAATGGCCTCAGGAAGGCACACAGCTGTACAATCAGAAGACACATTATGCAACGTGCTGCGTTGATAGGGTTGGTGGGCACATCACCCACTTCGGCGAGATGAGCCGTTTCCCAGTCAGCCGCAGCCAGAATTCAGAGAACGTGAGAGACACGTTGGCGGCACTTTCGTCCCTCCAGCCTCTCCCTCCCTTGACTCAAACGTGAATGTGTAAGATGAATACCGCTTTCTGAGTGTGTTTCAGCAATGCTTCCCACATAGAGACCCTGGTTCCTGTGGATGCAGCTGTCTTCAAAATATTTTTATGATGTTTGTTGAACATGAAATATAGAACTTAAGAACTACCCCCCCAAAAAAAACCCAACCCATAACTAAAAAAAGAATGCAGGTTTCAATATGATTTTCATCTCAATGTCAAGAAAACCACTGTACTGATAGGTAACATTATGATAGATGGAGAAAGATTGAAACTGTCAACGACTTCATTCTACATGGATCCACATTTAACACCCTTGGTACCAGCAGTCAGGAAAGCAGGAGACGTCTTGCACTGGGAAGGTCTGCAATTAGGGACCTGTTCAAAAATTATTAGGGAGTAATTATGTCAGTTTGAGGACTAAGGTGTGTGTCTGATTCAGGCCATAACCTTTCTGATCACTTGCTACCCATCTGAGAGTTGGACAATGAATAATGAATAACTATGATAAAAGAAGTATTGATGGCTTTGAACTGTGGTGTTGGAGAAGAGTGCTGAACATCGCATTGTCATCGAAGAGAACAAACAATATGTCTTGGAGATGGTACAGCCGGAGTGCTATTTGGAGGCAGGAATGGTGAGGCTTCACCTCACAAACTTTGGGGCGTAGTGTGGGACATGATGCTGGGAAGGTGGAGGGTCAGAGAAGGAGAGGAAGACCATTGACCAGATGGATAGACATGGTGACTGCCGCAATGGGCTCTAGTGTGTCAGGAAGTGTGAGGATGGCACAGGATAGGACAGGGTTCAGATCTGTTGTTTGTAGGGTCGCCATGGGTCACACTTGACTTGATGGGACCTACCACATCATAGCAGTAGAACGTCCACCTTCTTGACTGGAATAATATATAATCTTAACCCTAGCTAATTCATTCTTAAGAATAATTAGCTTTTTAAAGTAATTTCATATAGTACCTTACAAAAACATAAATGAAACAAACAAAAAAAAAGAGATAGTTTCAGAGGGGAAAAAGACATATTACTCCAGTAGGATTCAGGAGGCTGTAATTCACATGGGAGGAGATTACTCATCTTTCTCCCAAGGAGACACTGAAGGATTTAAACCTCCAGAGACATTGCCTTTGGGTTGGGAATGGAATACTCTTTCTTAGTGTACTTTAAAAAATATAGATGATTGCCACCTAGTGGCTAATGGTCAGACAGTGTATCATGGAAAAGAACTATGGTGGCAATTATGACAGTTGTAAAATTTGAGCCCAAGTCTATATCTGTTTGCTAACATGTGGCATAGGCTTTGGTGGCCTAGTGGCAAGAAGCGGTGCTGAAATCCATAAGGCACGCAGTTCTAGGCCACCAGCTGCTCCGTGGGAGAAGGATGGACAATCTCCTCCCATGCAATTAACTGCCTCTGAAAACCCACAGGAGGGTCAGCATTGAACTGGTTCTGACACTATAGTAAACAACAACAACAACAATGTGTGATGAGGGAGCCCTGGCATAGTCTATGGGGAATTGCACTGCTGATGTAAAAACTGCTATTTTCTGGTGGTTAAAGTCCCTAAGAGAAGGAAGGACGGTCTCTTCCCATATAGCCTCAGAAATCCAGTGGAGGGTCAGATAGCTGTATTTGTGTGTGTTCCCGCATGCACGTGTGGTAAGGTTAACTTGATAGTTAACCATAGGACTACTAGCCACAAAGTTAACAGTTCAACCCATCCAGAAACGCCTCTGAGTTAAGGCCTGGTGATCTGTTGCCAGCCCCATGGAAGAGTTCTGTCTGTTCTGCATAGGTCACCATGAGTCAGAATTAAGAGACAAATAAAAACAACAGTGCAGCCCAGGGCTCCACACTGCAGAGTGACATCGAACACGGGAACAGAACAGATTCTTAGAATTTAGCACATTGAGTGAGGTTTAAGATGCCACGTGTAGGTGTGGACGTGGAGAGTGGGGTAAATGCCTCTCTTCCTGCATAGCTTCTTGTGGAATATAGTCTCAGTTTTCTTACATGTGAGAAGAAAGGAAAAAGGGCCTTTGGAACCCTCCTTTAGCCTATGTCAATTCTAGGCTTGTGATGTACTGGGCAGAAGAAAGAAGGCACCAGGCTGTGGCTGATCATCAACTTGTTGGTAGCATGTTTTCTCTTGATATTTTGTGGCATGAAAGTTTTGCTTTATGCTCTTGCTGGCTGTGGGAAGTTCAGTGTTGATGGATATTAATGAACCAGTGGAGTGTTTAATTCCCTCTTCCTTTCAGCCAGAAGGTGCACTTGGCTCAGATAATAAGGTGGAAGGAACATGACCTCATGATTGTGAAGTTTACCAGGGAGACAATTCAAGCCCTCCTGGGACACTTCAACTCTGTCCTGTAGAGTCACTCTCAAGACTCAAGAACTCAAGTGCAAACTCATTGCCACTAATTTGAAACTAAAATCATCATAGCTGACTCTTTTTGTTAGTTTTGGGGAACTATATAATGTATATAAATGTTTGTATAAAACACAAAGTACAGGTACAAAACACAATGTATGTCAATGATTGTATACAAATCAATAAAAAAGGCAAAAAAAGAATAGCTGGGGCAAATATGAAATTACTATAAACAATAGGTACATAGTACCCAGGGAGTGAAAGAAGGAGTGGGGCCTGGATTGTCCAGAGAAGTCAAGGAAAGCTTTGAGGAGGAAGGAGCTCTTAAACTGAGGCTGCAGGCAGAGTGGGAGTTGACCAGTGGAAGGGTTGCTCTGAAGGGAGAGATGCACATAGATGCCAGGCAGGGGCAGGGCACATTACAGGAACCAAAAGAGACCCTGGCACTGACTGGGCAGTGGAGGGAGACAGAGGGGTAACCCTGTGAGTCATCTCAGGTCTTTATCCTCAGCACTGAGAAGTCTCACAGGTATCACTGTGGGGCTGAATGATAGATAGGGCAGAGAACTGAGGGGAGAGGGATAAAGCAGACCAGAGGAGGCAGTTACACCCAGGAAGTAAGGATGTTCGGTTTGGGGCTTGGTGATAGTCAGGGGTGGGGTGGGGGTGGAAGTGAGAAGAAGTGAAAGTTGCTTAAGAGGGAAAATGGATAGCCTTGAATGGGCTGTGGAGCAGGAAGGAGTCCCCATGAAGGGAGAGGCCAGAATGCCAAGCTCGTGTGTAGAATGAACGGTGGTGTGCCCTGCCAACCTTGGAGACACAGGAAGAGGCCCTCAGCTGTTTGAGGAGAGCCTTGGGCAGGGAGTTTGGTTCTGTGTTGAGTGGGTGTTATGTGATGTGTGGGGCTGTGGAATATACCTGCGTTTCCATCTCTTAGCTCAGTCATGGGTCCTCTGTCCTGGCAAATATCAGGTGCTCTGAGGGCAATCCAGTTTGTGTTGCTGTGTCTAGTCAGTTCAGCTCAGCAGAGTTTGAAAGCCACAGTGCCAGCCTGGTCACAGACACTCCTTGGGGTATATTATGGCATGAATACACTCGCTGATAGTTCTGGATGCTTTCTGGATACAAGATGATGAGGCACAGAGGATGTGATTGGAGGTTTCAGAGAAACAAGGGCTTAGTTAGGTTTGGGGACCTAGGTAGTCAGGTGCTGTCCTTGGCAATTAATCTGGTCAACTTCAGTTTCTAAGTCCAACAGTGAACACATACGACTTGCGTAGCAGATGTTTTTGTTATTGTTAGGTGCTAGTGAGTCAGTTATGACTCTGAATAGCAGATCTGAACCTTGCCCTCTCCAGCGCCATCCGCAGGATGTCTGATGTGCTCTAACCTCTAGTTATTGTCACTGTGTCAGTCTGTCTTACTGAGAGACTTCCTCTCTCCCCCTGGCCCTCCACTTTTCCCTGTGTGAGCACTTAAATACAGTTTGAGTCACTTTGAGGCCACAGGAGGGTACACTGAGAAGAAATAGAACTGTTTTTGTTATTGCTGAGTACCATTGAGGTGGAACCCACTCATAGCTGACTCTCCAGTGGGTTTTCAGACACTGGAAAAGATGGCTTATCTTCCTGCCATGGAGCAGCTGGTAGATGTGAACTGTGTACCTTTAGGTTGGCAGCATAGTTCCTTACTACTAAGCCACCAGGGTTAAAGGCTCTGTGGAACCTTTCATTATGTGGCTATATATATGTGTGCGTGCACGTGTGTGTGTGTGTGTGTGTGTGTGTGTGTGTGTGTGTGTAGGTGTGCTCCTGTGCTTTATATCAGGAGAGGAAACAGAAAAGGCACACATTGCAGTATTGCTGGTAAAACTTGGAAATTTATATTCCTATTTAAAAATTGCAGTTATTAGTGAGGAAGGATCATGGTTGCTTAAATTCTCTTAAGCCCTTTGAGATCTGTCAGTAGAGGAAAAGGGTGTGGCGTCAACAGGGAGAAGGGGCGTTTCCACTGGCCTCTGCGTGAACTGGCAGCCCAAGGAGTCTTCGAGCTACTTCTGTCCCCCTTGCCATTCTGGTCTTCCTGCTCAGCGTGACTGAGCCTTCCGACTCTCGCCTTCCCCCAGATGCCAGCAATTGTGACATCCCTGCTCCAGTCAAATATTCTGCCTTTCTAGCAACAAATGTTTCCGTGGAGTAAATATTATTGACTGCTGCGTCTTGTGCTGCCTGAACATGAAGGAGTGAGGTTATATGATCCGGGTGCCACAGAGCCTGGCCCGCACCTGGCTATTGCCAGCCCCTCCCCAGCGCTGTCCTCTGACTGGGTGCAGGCCAGACCCCCTTGCTCATCTCAGTGGGGAGTTGTAAACATTTTACAGGATACCATCCATCCATCCTTTTGGGGTGAAGTAGTCAAGATGCAATGACATTTAAAAAAAATTGTAATTTTTTTTGAGTGAAAGTTTACAAATGGTACTGGTTTTTCATTCATTCATCTGTAGACATTTTGCTTTAGAATGTGAATTAGAATGAGTAGTTTATCACAATGTCTAATCAAACTTAGTGTATAAGCAATGACATTAGACTCTTCTTGTTCTGCTGTCTCCTGCTTCATTATAGGTAATAGAGAGAGGTTTATCTCAGTGAGACTGAGGTCGCATGCTGCTCCCACATGCCGTAAGGATCTCTCTTCAAGAATTTAGGATTGAGCCACAGTGGATTTCTTAGGGGCTGTGTGCTTTTGTTGCTATGTGAGGTTGAGTTGGAACTGACCCTTCAGTGGGATTTTAGAGGCTTTAAATCACGCAGGACGAGATTGCCCACCTTTCTTCTATGGAGCAGCTGGTAGGTTTGAACTGCATTGCATGCCTTTGGGATGGCAGCGCAGCTCCTCACTAGGCCACCAGAGCGTCCCTGTGTGCTGTTAGGTCAGTAAACACAGATCGTCACACCTTCAGTAGTTCTGTAGATCTTGTTACCAAAAGAGTCACATACTAGGAGAGAGTAGCCCAGCCTTGCCTAGACCTGAGGTCTGTGGTGTACAGGGTGTTTATACCGACAGTGTGTGTCACCGAGTTCTCCTGACAGAGCCATGGGCTAAGTCAGACTGACAGCTTTTGACAGATGCTGTAACAGGGACACCATGACTAATGAGGAGTTTTTGCATATCTGGTTAAGTGGTGGAGCTGAAACTTAAACCCAGAAGCCACAGCGGTAATGATGGGGTGAATGCATAGTTTAGAAAGGCATGTGTTAACTGATGGCCAGAGCCCTATGGAATGCAAGTGGAGAAGGATCATTTTACAAAAATGCATAAATTCTTTCTAGAGATTATATCCTGCCACCTCTCATGGCTGTGGAGTCAGAACCGATGTGTAGTTCACTGTCCATTGGGTTTCCGAGGCTATAAATTACATGAGAAGAGTTTGTTTCTCTCTCTCTCTCTCTCTCTCTCTCTCTCTCTCTCTCACATGGATCTGCTGGTGGCTTCAAACCACCAGGTTAGTTGGCAGTGCGACTCCTTATAGTTCATGCCACAAGGCCCTTATCTGAACAGTTGGGGAATGGATTTTGAGCAAGCCAAATAACAGGTAACACTCAAGCTTGTGCTGACTGTCTTTTAATTTTCCAGTACTGGAATTCTTTCCTTGCTCTCCTGCCCTCACTGCTCTCCAGCCCAGTACTGACTCCAGTGCCCACTCCCAGTCTCCATCAGTAGATCATTGTTGTTGTTGTTGTATACTGTGAGTTCAGAACTGACCCATAGCTGACCCTCCAGCGAGTTTTCAGAGGCAGTCAGTTGCACAGGAGGAGATTGCTCCTTTTTCTTCCATAGAGTAGCTGTGTGCCTTACGGTTGGCAACACAATTCCTTACCATGAAGCCACCTATCAAAGGGGCTGGCCCCTTTTATCAGCTGCATGGAACCCACATTGCTTTTCTGGTTTGAGCTGTAGCGGGTATGTCTGTGCCTCTAAACAGTGAAATCAAGTTACCTTCTGGTCATCCAGTAAAAGGCCTGGACCTGGCTCAGTGGGCCCTTCCCGTGTCCTCCTGAGGACGGCCCCACAATAGCCCATTGTGTGAGACTAGCTGCTCCTTGATCCTCATTGGCAGCTGCCTGTGGCCGCTCAGCTTTTCAGGTGTAGCTTTTTCATGCTGGAACCTGGAACTTTCCCAAACCCGGTTATGTTTCTCCTTTTCTTCTCCTTGCTTTGTGGAGATGATTGTCCAGCTTGGGTCTTTCTTGCTCTGCTGGAGAGGCACAGGACAGTTACCTGGAAGAGAAACATACCTGCTTTTATCTAGGCCTGCCTTCCTGAGTCCTCATCAGGGCAACAACACTGTGGAATAAATACAACAGGTCTGCAATTTCAGCTACACTGAACCATGCTTTGGCATTCTTGAGGGACATATTTCCATACTGAAGTTCTCTCTCTTCTTCCTCCGGCTTTAGATTTCTCTTTCTTTCCTTCTTAGCCCCACTGCTGTAAAATGCTTTTGACTCCTTAGTGACTCTACAGAGTTTCCAAGGCTGTACTTCTTTGTGAAAGCAGGTAGCCACATCTTTCTCTTGTGGAGTGGTTTGTGGCTTTGAACCACCCACCTTTTGGTTAGCAACCAACCAGTTTAACTCCTGTCCCACCAGGACTCTTTCCTTCCTGCAGTTCAGATTCTCAAATGCATCTGTTTCTGTCTTGAGTTGCTCTAGAGAGGCTTGTGTTCTGAGTTCCTTAGCTTGGACTGGTCAGTTTTGAGTGCAGCCAGAATCCTCTGCCAGCATCTTGACTTTGGCAAAGACTCTGGTGGCCTAGTGGCAAGAAGCTGTGCTGCAGTCCTGAAGGCACATGGTTTGAGGCCACCAGCTGCTCCACAGGAGAAAGATGGACATTCTCCTCCCGTGTGATTTACTGCCTCTGAAAAGCTGCTGGAGGGTCAGCTATGAGTCAGTTCCAACTCAGTGGTACACAACAACAATGCATGGATGTGGTGGAAATATGAAGAGAGGGAGAGAACATTACTGGTTCTTTGCACCTGCCTTGTCCTTCTCCAGTCCCTGCTTGCCTGCCTTTTGGTATAGTGTGCCTTACTCAAGCCCCAGTTTGGTAGAACCCACATCATCAGAGCTGATGAGAGGGCAGTTCAAGAGCTGGGACTGCTGGTCTCCTTCCTGTATCCACAGCCCAGCATGACGGGCCTGGCCTCTCCACCAGCAGCCATTGCTTGGAATGAAGTTGGGCTCGGAGCACAGGGACTGGATGTGCATACACTCATTTATTTCTCACATACTGAGGGGTCAGCACTGTCAGGTACGCAGAGAAGAAGATATAAATTCAGGAGACGAAAGACATAGCTCCTCATCTCGGGACCAGCCTGACGATGAAAAAGAAAAAAATGCTGAGCTCATAGACATTTATATTTCTGTATGTGTTTGCTAGACTGGTCTCTGAAACCAGAATACAGATATTTTTCCTCCCTTCTAGAATATTTTATTAAAGTCAGGCCTTGTTAGCAGTTATGCTTCATATTTGCCTCCTTTGGGAATTTCAATAAAATGCCATTTCCCCTTCGATGAGGGTAACATGTAGCAGGGTAATTTGAATGATTAGCCTAATCTGCAGGAAGGCTGCACACAGAATTCAGTTAAGTACATTTGTACTGAGCAGTGTCTGCCAGTGCACTTAAAAAGTACCTGGATGGTTTATACTTTGAACAGAAGCCAAGGGCTCACGAAGGATCATTGGCTTTTATTACTTCATTATATGAAAGCTTGTTTTTAAAATTTGACAAGGACCTCAGAGAGCTTTCTTTATAGACACCATGTGTGGGGAGTGTTTCTGCCCCGACCCCAAACATCGCTGAGGCCTCGTTCATGTGGTAGAGCGTGGCGACCTGGGGAAATTGTTTGTGGAGGAATTTGTCAGACTGTTCAGGGAGGGTTCTGAGGACACGCTCTCTGCTGTGCTTGGGTTGACACAGGAAGTCAGCTGGCCTTGTGCCAAGCCCTTGCCTTCAGCTTTGCCAGGACACCCAAGCTAACATCAGCTTGTGTTGTGGAGCCAGATGAGTACCATAGGTCAGGAACTACGAAGTCCCTTCTGCCTCATTAGACCCCCGAGTCAGTCTCAGAGTAGAACTGTGCTCCTCAGAATTTCCAGCAGCTTAAATTTTATTTTAATGCTAGACTTTTCTTCCTAGGACCCTCTGGGTTGACTCACTCCCAACTTTTTGGTTAGCGGCTGAGCATATTAATTATCTGCATCACTCAGACCTAGGGGGGAGGGGTTGTGAAGTCACACATTTAAACAGCTATAATCGGCACTCTTAGAGGGTCCTTGGCTGTCCAGACCTGCAGGGCTGTGGGTGCTGCATGGGCCCTGACCCGGGCTCCTCTGCGACCTCCTTAGACCTATCAGTTCCCACATGTGTCAAATGGGATGACCGGGACCCATTGTGTAATTATAGCTATGCCAAGCACTGTTAAAGCAAATATAACTACATAAGCTTCTGAAGCAGGAAAGTGCTTGATATTATAAATAGATATTTGCTATATTGAATTGCTGTATCTATATCTGTATCTGCTCGCACATACACACTAACATGTACGGACTATATTCGTATTTATGGAACTCTGGTGGTGGCTTCTTATAGCCAGTTATACTGCTTATCCAAAGCCTGTGTGTCTCTAGTAGTTTAAATTCATCAGTTGCTCCTCGGGAGAAAGATGAGCAGTCACCATGCATTGCGTTTACTGCCTCCGGAAACCTAATGGAGCTTGCTGTGAGTGTACAGCGTCCCGGGAAAAGTGAGGTTTTGATCCTGCATACACAGAGAGACTATATACATATGTGATGGTGGTCATTGTGTACCATCAGGTAGGAGTTGACTTACAACTGACCCCCCCCCCCCAGTGGGTTTTCAACATTAATAAATTGTGAGGAGCTTGCCCATCTTTCTTCTGTGGCAGCTGGTGGATTCCAGCCTTGTGCCTTTGGACTGGAAGCAGAGCTCCTTAGCTATACACCAAGCCATCAGATCTCCTTATAACTGTGTATACAGATACTTATACATATATACATGCACATACACATACACACACAAAATGTATATTTTAATGGGCTCAGGAACACATCTGCTATATTAACAGAGTAAAAGTGAACAAATAGGAAAGTCTATATTTTAGAAACTCATGTTTTTGTTTTTTTAATTTTATTATTTTGTGTGTGTGTGCCATCAAATCAGATCTGACTGGTACAGGAGGAGATTGCCCCTCCTTCTCCAACAGAATATCTGGTGGACTCGAACCGTGTACCTCTGGGATTGCAGTGCAGCTTCTTTGCATCTAGGCCACCAGCTCCCTGAAACTCATGTTTTTCTGTTTTTCTTTCTAGATTTGTCTTCAGCAAAGCGGAAATTTGCAGATTCTTTAAATGAATTTAAATTTCAGTGCATTGGAGATGCAGAAACGGATGACGAAATGTGTATAGGTAAGTACTAGCCTTCCATAAGAAACAAATCCCTTGTTTGGCACACTGTCAGTGTCCTAGCAGGACATTTTTCCTGGGAAAGGATGTGGCTGAAGTTAATAAATAAAGACATCCACAGTAGCTGTGGAGGGGGCAGAGTTATGGGGTGGCTCAGGGCTTGGGTATTCTGGAAATCTCCCAGAATATGGAAATTCCGTGTTCTCAGGCCTGCAGGAGAAAACGTGAGATTTTCCTGTGAGACTGCTGTCCCCACCTTCTTTTTACTTTGTTCTTCTGACTGGTTTGGTGACATTCTCTCCTCCTCTCCCCTACTCCCAAGTACTGAGAACAAAAGCAAAATGTAGGTAGGGGAGATGAGAGAAGAGTTAGACCTGAGATTGCAAAATTATAACTTGTGGTCTGAAATTAGGTTCCTGTGGGTTTTCTTTTTTGATTGTTTGGCTTTTGGCCCCCCAAAATCAAATTACTATATACATGGAATGTATATAAATTTCCAGCTTTCTTTGAAAAGTCAGAGATACTGCCCAAGGGTCCCCCACCGTAGCACAGCAGCAGTTGTCTAAAGCTGGGTAAGCTGCTTGTCACTTCTCTCTTCAAACTGGGTGTGACAGCAGTGCCCAGCTTCCTGTGGTCCTCACCTCCCCACCCCCTCTTCTTCCCCTCACCAGAGGCTAGGGTGAGTCACCATTTATCATTTTGTTTATGTTGTTCCACACTTCACCGCCTGCCTGTATTCTGTAGTACTGAGCTCAGACATTTTTACTATCAAGCCATCTCTCTTTACCAAGCCCTACTCTTTAGATCTGACTATTATTTTATTTGGTACATCTTGAGTACAGTATGCAAGCAAAAGATTATTGTGGGGTTGTTTTTTTTTAATAAAATTTTCTTTTAATTGTGATTTTAATGAAAATTTACAGAGAAGTTAGATTTTCATTCATTCATTGTTGCTCTTTTTACCCCCTCCCTTTCCCTTCCCCCTTTTTACCACCTCCCTTTTTAAAAAAATTTTCATTCATTGTTGCACAATTACCTAATTCCCCTCCCCCAGTCTTCTTTGCAATGATGTATCTCTTATTCTGGGCTGTTGTCCTACATATAATGATTAGTTAGATATTCATTTGAAACAGTTCTATTGCATTGAAACAGATGAAAAATACTGGTTTTGCTAACTGAATTAATTTATGATATGTTTGTTGAGACCCTGTACTATACAGAACAGGCAGGGTCTGGGGATAAGCAAAGATAGTTAGGAGACAGCTGAGAAATGCATCAATGAATATGCATTAGTTTAACTCTTAGATGTCTGCAAGCTTTTCACAGTGTGGTGCAAGTGTCCTTAGTTATCCACAGGGTTGTTGCACTGGATACTTAGCACCTTTACTGATAATTCTGGTGAAGGAGACTCTACACCTCTGACTACCTCTCCGAGCTCCTTTCTGTTCCGTAAAGTAGGTTGAGGACTCAGAGAGGAGCAACCCAAGGAGAAGTCACAAAGGTGGCTTGCATTGCCAATGGCACTGTTTGTTTAGATCTGGTGCCAAAGAAAATGTTGAGTTCTGACGCAGCCCCACAACAAAGGTTAAAGGGGTCAGCTCCAGGGCAGGAAATCCTTCACCTTCTAAGTGGAATTCTGCCCCTTCCAGCTAGGGGCCCGAGCACACTTAATTTCCTGGAAGAAATTCTTGCCTAGCCAGAGTGCCAAGTGGAGTTATCCTGTATTTTGGGGTTATCCTTAGTGTGTAATGATTAAAAGGAAGGGAAACTTGGGAAGCAGTTGACATTAGGCCACTCAGTGCACTAAGAGATTTAAGTAAAAATTGCTCTAGCTGGAGCGGAAGGCTCCCAGAGGCCCATTGCCCTCCTTCTGCTTCATGGCCCATTTTTCTTTTCCAGCAGGGTCTTTGCAGGAGTTTGCCACTGTGCTCAGGAATCTTGAGGATGAACGGATACGGATGGTGAGTATGACTTGACAGGTCTTGACTGAGACCTTATGGTTACATCCAGGGGGCAAGGGATTGGTTGTCAGAAGAACTGAGTTCAAATCTAGGCTCTACCACTTGAGTGCTAGGAGCTCTGGAGCAAGCCTAGTCTTTGAGCTCTGGTTTCCCCACCTTTGGAATGGGCATTTTACTACCTGCTTTGCAGGGTCTAGAGCCTTTTGTAAATGGTTAAGGGCACCGTGTGTAATTTTAGCATGGCGTTGTTGTGCATAGAGTATATGACTTAAGGTTGAACTTTTTGAATTATTTTTCTTTCTTAGTACATCAGCAAGGATGGATTACTTAATAATCAATAAGCAGAGTAAGCACAGAATTACTCATGTTTATTTACAATTCTGTAATGAACAATTTCACACAACGTTCACCACAGTATACACACACACACACACACACACACACACACACACATGAATCTGCCCACTGCAGATTAGTAAGCAAACACAAGTAAGCCCCTGCTTCCCTTGCTTATTAAGTATTAAGTAATATGATCCTGGGCTTCTGCTCTTTCCTGGCAGGACAGAATTGAAGGGATCCTACTCTGTTCTCCCCCTTGTAAAAAGAATGTGGCTGGTGTAGGGTTGGCCTGACCTTCTCTAATGGCACAAAGGGGAACAGTCTCCATCCAACATCTACTGCATCAAACCAGTTTGTTCGAGGTCAGATATGCTTCCACCTACTTTTGTCAGTTCCTAACACCAGCTATCCTTCCCTGAGCTCTCACTTCTCTGCTGCTAATCTGTTGGAATGGCCATATAGAACTCATAGAACCATACTCAAAGTTGTGAGATTTAGTAGAGAAGTCAGTATGTAGCTTGGAAATAGGACACAGTTATTCAGTCAGTGCAGCTTCTGAAGTGTTCACACAGGCTCTTTGACTTCCAGCCTCTCAAATCCCCATCGGTGTTAAAAAGCCCTCTGTCCTGCCAATGATGGTATCTCCTCCCAGTCCTCCAGCAGGTTGGGTCAAGGCTATGGCTCTGACTCTGTGGGTTGACAGTTAGGTCTTGCTTCTCTTCTGCTGTGATGTGTCAATTTCTGGTCCGTTTCCATCTCACACAGACATCTGTGTCCCTGAAGGATGCAAACTGCATTCTTGGCTTCTTTCTTTTGATAGTGAAATTCTTAGCACCTTGTTTCTAAACCAGCTCAATATAAGCCCAGCAGGAGACAAGACTGACCAATCCCATCGCTAGTGTCTGCACACACACCATATCTGTATATTTCCACCCACCACATACTGTTCACGTGGAAGAGTAATGATGCTCACATTATTAGCATAGTTCTCCCCAGGCATGTAGTGAAAGTCAAAGCTGTGGGCTAGAAAAGCCATCTTGACAAACAACTGATTGTACCACACACCTTTATTAAATCTGCCCAAGAGCTCTATGAGGACTGTGGGCATTTCTTATTTTACTTTAAATTGTGAAGAATCTACAACAATGCTAGCTATGTAGTAGGCACTCACTAAAAGTAAAACAGTACGTGGTAAATGAAGATGACTGCAAAGAGAGGCTTGTGCACACTCAAAAATCAAATGCAGTGTTCCATATTGTTGTTTTTGTTTAAATTGGTTTGTATACAGAAATTTATTTAAATTGTGTTTCATTCATGCATATTGTGTTTTATACAATTTTCCCATTTACATTGTGCTTCCTACAATCATTCATACATGTTTTATTTTATATAATTACTTTTGATCTATGTCAGTTACTACCCCATCTCCTCAAGTCTCCAGTGAATCTTTCCTACCTTCACCTGACATCTACCCACTAAACTCTGTCTAGTGATTTCTGTCATTCTCCTTTTAAAGATATCTTTTGTGCCAAGATTTATTCTGATGTGGTCCAGCATTAATGGAGCAGAGATTCCATATCCACCGGAACTTTTTGCATGCTTTCCTTACATCCCTGAGATACTGACTTGAGATCCTTGGCTGGCTGTGTGCCCACTGGTCCCTGAAAGGCTCATCTCTGGGCTAAATTCCACTAGTGACATTGTTCTTCTCTTTCCACACTGATGGCTGACACTTGGAGCACAGTCAGCCAGGAAATTATGCAGCCAAGTACTTAATGTGCATTTTCTTTTTCAGACCGCACAATGGTTCTCTGAAGTGGTGTCTTATGTCACCCCCAATTCTTAGATGCAGAAGCTGCGGTTTTCATAGGTTTCATAGTCTAAGAATCAAGCTCAAGTCTGCTTTATACCAAATAACATGAGGACTTCTGTGAACTTCTAACTAAAATAGAAGCCTCTTACTCTTTGCCCTGCAGTGAGGCTGAGCTCTCTTTCCCTGGTTGCTCACTGCTGGTTTGTTGAACCGGAATCAGGAAGGTGGTGAAATCTGGAGGGTGGTGGCCACGGCAGGAGCCTGGTGATGGTGGGTGGAGTAGGGGAAAGCCTGTGTGTTTGTGCACGTGCTGATCCCTGAGAAGGGGAAGTGATTCTTTTGAGTCTGGTTCTTGGCTGAGTCACTGTTTAGGGATGGGGGGCGGGGAGTGGTGAGCAAACCAGGAAGAACACCCTGCAGATTGCTAGGGCCCCGTGCAAGGGAACAATGGCTGCATTATACTTTCCGGCTTGCCTCTGCAATTTTATTATTAATGTCAGTGAATCCAGTGTCTGCTGTTTCCGTCGAATAGTTAGCCATCACAAGCCCCTACCCGACCTCCTTGCCCCGTGACAACATCATCATCCATTGAGCTCATCTTAGCAAAGCTAGTCTTCTTTGAGCAGCTTTCCCTGACTCGGGGGTGTTTGAATACCCTTTCTCTCTTTTGGAAGGAGTCCTAATGGTGAAGTGCATAATGTGCTGGGCTGCTAACAGAAAGGCCAGCGGTTAGAATCCATCTGTCGTTCTATGAGAGAAAGATGGGCAGTCAGTCTCCTTCCATATGTACAGCCTCTAAATCCCAATGTAGGGTCACTCTGAATTGGAAGCAGTTCAACGGCCATGAGTTTGAGCTTCCTTTTTTGAATTCTGTCTTCTGAAGTTGCTGGATGGTATAAACAGGTAATGTTTGGTAACCAAAAGGTAGAAAGTTTATGTTTTCCCAGAGGTACCTTGGAAGAAGAGCCTGGTAAGCTACTTTTGATAAATCAGTTTGAAAGGCCCACGGAACATACTTGTACTCAGACACATGGAGTGGTCCTGATTCAAAGTCGATTCCATAGCAACGTGATTTGCTCATCATCTTCTCCACCCCCTGATGCTCACTGAACATGTCTGTGCCACGTAGTTTAGGTGAATTCTTCTAAGCCAGACAGTGTGCTTCTGCATTTCCAGCTTCTGCCACACTGCTTGCAACTGGGTGAACATTATTCAGTCATAGAGTCTTAGACCCAGAAGGGCCTGATTCATCACCATCTCCAGCCTGTCACTTGGCAGATGAGAAAACGGAAAGCTTATTAAGGCTGATAGCAGGACTGAGTCCTGATTCCCAGCTGAGCAGTGGAATGCGTTTGTATATTTTGCGTCTACTTGGGACCAGTTTCTCAACCTTGGGTAACCTTTGGGATATCTTGGAGAGTGTGCAGAATATTGATGTTTGAGAAAGGCCAGAGATTCTGATTTAATTGGTCAAGCGCTCTGGTGGCCTAGTGATAAGAAGGTGCACTGTAGGCCCAAAGGCATGCAGTTTGAAATCACCGGCTGCTCTGTGGAAGGTTGGATAGTCTTCTCCCATGCAATTTACTGCCTCTGTAAACCCACTGGAGGGTCAGCTATGGGTTGTTCAGGCTTAATAGCACACAACAACAGTGATAAAGAGTATGCCTTGGGCATTGGAATATTTTGAAAACCCTGAGATGATTCTAAACTCTAGGTAGGATTGAGGACCACTGACCTAGGGGGTCAGCACTCTGTTAGGAGCTTTAGAGACTTATGGCTAATTTATGGAAAAAACCAAGTGAACCAGCTGCTGTTGGGTGCTTTTGAGTTGGTTCCAGTTCGAAACAATCCTGTGTCTAGCAGAGCGAAGCACATCCCAGTCCTGTGGCCTTCTTTGCTCTTGTTACTATTTTGAGTCCATTGTTGCAACTACTGTGTCAGTTCTTCTCTTTGTGGATCTTCCTTGGTTTTGCTTGTCTTCTACTTTACCAAGCAGTATGTTCTTTGAGGCCTGATTTGTCCTGAGATGTCTACAGTATGTGAGAAGAATCTCACCATCTTTACTTCTGAGGAGAACTCTGGTTGCATTTATTCTAAAACCAATTTTGTTTGTTCTTCTGGTGATCTAAGATACTGTAAGGATTCTTTGCCAATACTGTAATTCAAAAGCATGAGTTCTGCTTTGGTTTTCCTTATTTCTTGTCCAGTTTTCATATGCATATAAGATCATTGAAAATACCATGGCTTGGATCAGGCCCACCTTAGTCTTCAGAGTTATGTCTTTGCTTTTGAAAACTTTAAAGAAGTCTTTTGCAGCTGATTTGCTCAATGAAATATATAATTTTATTTGGCCTCTGCACCCATGATCATTAATTGTGAATCCTTGACAATTCCAGTCTTTTGTGCATTTATCATGGTATTGCTTATTGATCCAGTTGTGAGGGCTCTTGTTTTATGAAGTGTAATCCATACTGAATGCTGGGGTGCTTCTCCTTCAACAAGCGAGTTGTTTTCATCTATATTTCACAGGTTGTTATTGAATATTTATGCACTCCTCACCCATGTTCTCCTGCTTCTTGGATTATTTGCAGCATACAGATTGAATAAGTGTTGTAAAAGAATACATCCCAGGGGCACACCTCCTAATTTTAAACGACACATTTAAACAACTGCATCCTGCTCAACATGCAAATTCCACATGTAGACAATCAGGATTCTGAAATGCCTATTTTTTGAAATGTTTTCTATGATATATTGTGATCCACAGAGTTGAGTGCCTTAACATAGTCATTGAAACATAGGTAAAACATCTTTCTAGTATTCTCTGTTCGTAGGGTTCCAGTGAAACTGCATCAAATAATAAAAATCAAGTTAAGTCGCAACTCTATTATTAAAATGAGTTTTCCTGAAATAAATGTCCAATTTGGGGAAAAAAAGGAAAAGTGAATCTGAAGACTTTCCTCATTTTGTCCACATTGTCCATTCACTCACTTGCTATGTCTGTCTAGAGTTTTTGGTATTCACATTCACTCACTTATTTTCATTGCAGTAGGGATGCATGCGATTCAGATAATAATGCTTTGTTGCAACAAGATTCCTGGAATAATTAGTTGAATGAGTAGTGAGCAATGAATGACGTGCGAGACAGAGTGTTAAATACTGGCCGTAGAAAAGACCATAGAGTCTTAGACCTCAAACAGTCCCAGCTACTCATTTTGCACATGAAGAAAGTTGAGTGCAGAGAGGTTAAATATTTTATCCATAGTCACACAGTGAGCAGCAGTTAAAAGAAATGAATTCATTTGTTGTTAGGTGCTATCAAATTGTCAGTGACGCAGCGTGAGCCTGTGAACAGCAGATTGAAACCTTGCGCTGTTCTGTGCCATCTTCTTAGTCTCTGCCATGCTCATTGTTGTTGTTGTTGTTGTTATGTGCTGTCAAGTCGTTTGTGACTCATAGCGACCCTATATACAACAGCTCTAGACCCTGCTCTATCCTGTGCCAATCGCACTGGATCTGACACTCCCATCCCGATTACCCCAGTCACTGAATCAATCCATCTCATAGAGGGCCTTCCTCTCCTGCGCCATCCCTCCACCCTCCCAAGCATGATATCCCTCTCTAAGGACATGTCCCTCCTTGCAACGTGCCCAAAGTATGTCAGACGAAGCCCCGAAATCCTTGCCTCCAAGGAGTTGCTTGGTTTAACCCTCTTCAGGATGATTCTGTTTGTTTTCTTGGCAGTCCATGGAACATTCAGTACTCTTCTCCAGCACCACAGCTCATTAACTTGGTGATTAAAAAATTTCCAGGTGCTTTGTTGCTCTAGCACTCTGCTGGGTTCTTGGGTATAATGGCAAGCAGTAAATAGAGGTTTTATGGTCAGCAGGGAAATCTTCTGCTATAAGTGTTTTCAAGAAAATACTTGGTAGAGTGGTGAGCAGCTTTTTTTGGATTGCATTGGTGGTTGGGAACAGCCTACTTTAATCTGAAGCTTTATAATAAAGAGCTAGCCATTTGAGGACTTGGGGACAAGATCGCTAAGGCAGAAGTACTGAGGGAGATGAGTTTAGTGCATTTTAAAATTGGAGAAGGCAGTGTGTCAGGATAGAGAATCTGAATAAGTGCATGCCGTGAAACGAAGTGGAGATGCAAACAGAGGTCAGGGCACAGGACACGTTGACCCCAGTGCAGACCAGGGTTGCACTTAGAAGGTTTGTCAGGTTGCCAGATGTCCAGTGGTGTTTTGTGTTATTTTTGTTTGTGTTTTTTTTTTGTTGTTGTTGTTTGTGTATGTGTTGTTAACCTAAGCTCAGGATTGAACCACTTTTTTTGAGGTGAATGGGGAACGCTAGAAGCATGTACTATCAAGAGTCTTTGAACGTCTTGTCCACTTTTTTTTAATAATCTTACTAGGACATTGATTTATTGTTGTTATAAAACCTCTTGTTTACTTTTTAAAAGTACTAAACCTTTCAAGGTCAAATTAATTTTTTATTAATTTTTTTAATTTTTGTTAGAAATTATGTGTTTTTAATAATGGAAGACATTAGAGATGAAAAGAAAAAAAATTAAGGCAATAAGGATTTTCGTATAATTCATTCTCTTTGTTGTTAAATTGAAACCAACTCCTAGCTGATGCTTCATTAGATTTCTGATCACATAGAAGGAGATTGCCCATCTTTCTCTGTTGGAGCTGCTTGTGGATTCGAACTACCAGAGAGACACGACCTTTAGCAGTGCACCCTATAGCCTACATCACCAGAGCTCCCTATAATTTGAACTCATTGTCATCAACATGGAACTGATTTATAGTTGACCCTCGTGGGGTTTCTGACGCTGTAAATTGCATTGGAGGCGGTTGCCCACCTTTCCCCCTGCAGAGCCCCTGGTAGGTTGAAATCACCAGAGAGGTGTGACCTTTGGGTTAGCAGGCCAACTCCCTGTGGCCTATGACATCAGAGCTCTTGTTTCCTAAAATTAGTGGGATAGAGTTAAAACTCAACTCACTGTCATCAAATTGGAGCCAATTCTTAGCTGACCCTCCGGTGGATTTTCAGAGGCCGAAAATCACATGACTAGAGTTGTCTCTCCCATTGAGCTGCTGGTGGATTCGAACTGCTGGCGAGGTGCTGCCTTTGGGGTTAGCAGTCTAACAACCAAAGGGCTATGCCACCATGTCTCATGTGAGGTCTCTGGTGCTGCGATTGGTGGAGTAAGGGTCCATTTCTGTAGATTCATGCAGTTAGGCCCCATCAGATAGCACCATGCACTAAAACCGGGATAGCAGTGCCCTACTAAACTCCAGAGACAGAAATGTCGGGAGACACTATGTGTCTGTCCCACATAGTTAAATCAGTTAAAAACTTTTTGTTTTTTCAAGTACACAGAAAATGTTAGGATAGCCTTTGTTGGTATTTGAAATTCTTTACCAAAAATGTTTGCAAGCTTATTTGAGACCTAGTCGGTTGATAATAGTTAGGGTTTATCTACTTTAAATATACAACATGGGCAAATAAGCACTGAAAAGACACTTGAAAATTAGACTAGTCTGTCACCAGCTGTCCTCTCTGTTCGCATGTTCGCTGAGGTTTTTAGAGTTCCTTGTTTTGACCTCCAAAGAATTGTTATTAATCAGGCCCAAAAGGAACTGATGACTAGACTTTGAATTGACATGCTCTTAAGTTCAAGTGTTGTGGGAAGTGAACTACACACACAGCATTGCTCAGGTTTTGAGCTAACATGCCATGGCTGTTGTACTTTACTGATCTGCTTTTGTGGGGTTCCCTCCCCTACTTTTTTTTTCTTTCCAGATTGAGAATGCCAGTGAAGTACTCATCACTCCCTTGGAGAAATTTCGAAAGGAGCAAATAGGAGCTGCTAAGGTAAGACCTTGTTCTTAGATTTCACCATGAGAAGTATGGGAAATACTGCTGCAACCCCACCTCCTTCCATAAATCTTATGCAGATAAGCCTGGGACTGTGTTGGAAGCTGGAGTGTCTGGGTGGTCAACCCCTGGAACAATCATTCTAGGATTTTGTTGTCTTATCTCTTGTTGCTGTTGTTAGGTACAGTCAAGTCAAGGACTCATAATGACCCTATGAACAACAAATATGAACCCTGTCCTATCCTGTGACGCCTTCACAATCTCTGACACACCTGAGCCCATCGTTGCCATCACTTTGTCAATCCACCAGTTAAGGGTCTTCCTTTTGTTCACCATCCCTGCACCTTCCCAAGCATGATATCCTTCTCATAGCAACATACCCAAAGTAAATGAAATCAAGTGTTATCATCTTTGCCCCAAGGAGTAGTCTGGCTGCACATTTTGCAAGACATATCAGTTTGTTTTGTTGGCAGTCCATGGGTATTAAGTACTCCATCACCACTGTTTAAAGACATCAGTGCTTCTTCTGTCGTCCTTATTCACTCTCCAGCTCTCAGCAGCATAGCCAGTAATTGAAAAGACCATGGCCTAAATGAGGCGTACTTTAGTCCTCAAACTAACATCATTGCTCCTCAATAATTTGGAGAGGCCCCTGATTGTAGACTTTGCTAGTGCAATACATCTGATCTCCTTGACTACAGTGTTACAGGTCACCTGCAAGCATTGTGTTTTCATTGCAGTGATGTTGTTGTTGTTATGTGCCGTCGAGTCGCTTGCGACTCATAGCGAACCTATGTACAACAGCCCTAAACCCTGCTCTATCCTGCGCCAACCGCACTGCCTCTGATACACCCATCACGAGTGCCCCAGTCACTGAATCAATCCATCTCATAGAGGGTCTTCTCCTCCTGCGCTGTGCCTCCACTCTACCCAGCATGATGTCCCTCTCTAAAGACCTATCTCTCCTTACATGTCCAAATTATGTCAGACAAAGCCCCAGAGTACTTGACTCCAAGGAGTAGCCTGGTTTAACCCTCTCCAGGATGAATCTGTTTGTTTTCTTGGCAGTCCAGGGTACATTCAATACTCTTTTCCAGCACCACAGCTAAAAGGCATCAATTCTCCTTCTATCCTCCCTACTCATTGTCCGACTCTCTGA
>NW_006399845.1:6791843-6793739 GCF_000299155.1 Elephantulus edwardii | reverse complement strand
TGTGAAATCAATGATATTGTTCTGTAGTTTCCACACTCTGTTGGGTCACCCTTCTTTGGAATGGGAACAAATATAGATCTCTTCCAGTCAGTTGGGCAAGTGGTTGTTCTCCAGATTTCTTGGCACAACTTGGTGAGCACATCCAGGGCAGCATCTGTTAACTGAAATATGATAACAAGTGTTTTCTGCCTGTTTTTGCAGAATTACAAGTCAGCTCAGCAGCAGCTCTCTGCATCTGCTACAGGGGGTTTTGGGTAGCAACTCCCTCTTACTTTTTGGTGATATGGATTTTATGTCTTTTCCTCCTTTAGTGATTATCTTGTTATCTAGCATTCAGTATTTATGACAGTTGTGCAAATCTGCTGAATATTTTGCACACATTAATGATGTATATTAGTGATGTATATACATCTAGCATTAATGAACTAAGGTGCTAGGTGAGAGTGACACTGCCTGTAGTGCTTAAGGTTATATGTTAGCTTGCCATGATGATCAGTGGTTTAGCAGTTATATAATGATGTTATTAGGCAGAACACTTGTTTGTGCTCATGCGAAACCTATACTTGGACCTGAAGGCAGTAGTCAGAACAGAGCAAGGAAACACTATTTGATTTGAAATTAAAATAGGAGTATGTCAGGGATGCATCCTGTCTCCATGCCTTTTCAATCCACATACAGAACAGATCATTTGGGAGGCTGGGCTTTATGAGGAGAAATGTGGCATCAGGATTAGAGGTAGACTTATCAATTTTGTGCAGATGACATAACCTTGCTTTCTGAAAGTAAGAAGGACCTGAAGCGCTTTCTGCAGAAGGTCAAGGACTATAGTCTTCAATATGGATTGAAACTCAACATCAAGAAGACAAAGATTCTCACCATTTGGCCAATTTGAAGTACCACAGTAGAAAGAGAAGAGAGAGGTTGTTAACAGTTACAGATTGCTCAGCCCCACAACCAACACTCTTGGTGCCAACAGTCAGGAAATCAAAAGATAAAAGGCATTGGGAATATCTGTCAGGTACCTCTACAGAGTATTAAGAAGCAGTGATATCAATCTGGAGACCAAGGTGCACCTGATCCAGGCCATGGTCTTTACAATTACTTGCTATGCATCAGAGAGCTGGACAATGACTAAGGATGACAGAAGAATTGATGCTTTTGAGTTGTGGTGCTGGAGAAGGATTGCCAAGAAGACAAATAGGTATGTCTTGGAGAGGGTGAAACCAGGTTTTTACTTGGAGGTTAGGATTTTTGAAGCTCCATCTCACATACTTCGGATAGATGGTCAGGAGGGACTGATCCTTGGAGAAAGACATCATGCTTGGTAGGGTAGAGGGACAGTGCAGGAGAGGAAGACCCCAGATGAGATGGATTGGTACAGTGACTGGGACAATGAGAGAAGGTGTGTCAAAGTCAGTGTGACTGGCTCAGGACAGGGCAGGCTTCAGAGCTGCTGTACAAATAGGGTCGCTATAAGTTGCAGGTGACTCAACGGCACACAACAACAACATAATGATTTGGTCATCTTCTATTTTGTGATTTGATAGGATCCTTCTCCATTCTCACATGTGATTTTTGCATAATCACCTTATCTTTGGAACCTACACATATGGCCATAAGTGAGAAATGGGTGTACTTAGGTATAAAATGGCTTTGAGGAAGTGCTTATAGGTAGTAAGAAGATAGTTTAAATATCATGGATTTGGTTTCTCTTTCTCTCAGTCAACTAAATGCCTTTGCTTTCTGGTGATAGGTAAATGTGACAATGATAAAAAATGACTCCCAGTCAGAGAGATGAGGCCATAGTTTGATGGAGTCAGCGGTGGTAAAGATTTTATCCATCTTATATAATTTTTATACTATTTTACAGCTTGAATTAAAAAAATTACTTTTATA
>NW_006399845.1:6752393-6791743 GCF_000299155.1 Elephantulus edwardii | reverse complement strand
GGTACTAGGGATATTATAGCTAATGTTAGGTGGATCTTGGCAGAAAGCAGAGAATATCAAAAGAATGTCTCTCTGGGCTTCATTGATTATACACAGGCTTTTGACTGTGTGGATCATAACAAGCTGTGGCTGACCCTGAGAAAAATGAGAATCCACATTTGATTGTGCTAATGTGAAACCTATACTTGGACCAAGAGGCAGTCGCCATAACAGAGCAGGGAGACACTGGATGGTTCAAAATCAAGAAGGGGGTCCACCAGGGATGCATTTTGTCTCCATACCTCTTCAATCTGTATGCAGAACAGATCATCCGAGACACTGGGCTGTGCGAGGAGGAATGTGGCATCAGGATTGGTGGAGAATCATCAACAATCTGCATTATGCAGATGACACAACCCTGCTTGCTGAAACTGGGGAGGACCTGAAGTGCTTGCTAGAGAGCAGAAGATCAAGGACTGCACTCTTCAATATGGATTGAAGCTCAATATCAAGAAAACAAAGATTCTCACCACTGGGCCAATTGGCAGCATCAGTATGGATGGTGAAGAGATTGAGATAGTTAACAGTTTTAGTTTACTTGGCTCCACAGTCAACACTCTTGGTAACAGCAGCCAGGAAATCAGGAGACGAATTGCATTCGGAAAGTCAGCTGTGAGGGACCTCTCAAGAGTACTGAAGAGCAACGATGTCAGGCTGGAGACTAAGGTGTGCCTGATCCAAGCTATGGTCTTTGCAATTATGTGCTATGCATCGGAGAGTTGGATAGTGAATAGGGATGATAGAAAAAGAATTGATGCCTTTGAGCTGTGGTGCTGGAGAAGAGTGTCGAATATACCATGGACTGCTAGAAGAACAAACGGGTTTGTCCTGGAGGAATGGTCCTCGGAGTCAGGGATTCTGAAGCTTCGTCTGATATACTTTGGGCATGTAGCAAGGAGGGACTGGACCTTGGAGAGGGACACCATGTTTGGGAGAGTGGAGGGACGGACGGCACAGCAGAGGAAGACCTTCGATGAGAGGGATCAATTCTGTGAGTGGAGTGGTGGGAATGAGTGTGTCAGAGACGGCGAGGTTGACACAGGATAGAGCAGTGTTTAGGGCTCTTGTTCATAGGGTCACTATGAGTTGCAAGTGACTTGATGGTACATAACAATGATAACATATATATTTGATATAATTCATATCAAAGAGCTATATTAAGAAATATGTATACCAATGAAGAAGTTTATCTTCTGCTTTTCAAAGAGAGGCGCAAACTCGGGGGAGGAGGGTAAGAAAAAAGTGCAACAATGAATGAATGAATGAAAATCTAAAATCTCTGTAAATGTTCATTAAAATTAATAAAATAAAAACGCCAAAAAAAAGAAATATGTACCGTAAAGAAAATCTGGTTCCACTAAGGAGATCTTGGATAGACTCAGGGGAAATGTAAAACCAAACTAGAAAATATGTAAATAGCTAGACATACTGGTCTGATAGAGAGTCGTGGAACCTTTGAAACTAGGCCCTTAGTTACCCTTTGAACCTGGAACAAAACTCACCCTATGACTTAACTTTTAGCCAAAGTATAGGCAGACCTGTAAGGTAAAGAGTAATTTCAAAGAGGCATTAATCCTTTAGAATAACTGATCATATAAGGGCAAAAGGGAAGTGTTTTCTTAATGATGAGGGCAGAAAGGGGTAAAATAGGATTAGTGGAAAGGAGAGTCAAAGGATGGAAGTGGAAAGAATGAAGTTACATTATGTTATAAAACAAAATATTTATGAATGATTGCATGGGAACTCAATTTGCTTTGTATAATTTAATTAAAATAAAAAATAAATTCAAATGGAATAATTTTACTAATGTTCTGGTAGTCCATAGAGAATTGAGCTGCAAAGCTACAAGTAGTGAATCCGCTCTGGTTGACTGGAGTCCACTGATAGCTCTGCAGGAGTAAGATGGGTGATTTCCTCCTTTGTGATTTGCAGCCTCTAGAACGCCCCTGAAGGGTTCCAACTATGAGTAGGTTCCAACATAAAGCAATGAGAGCAGAGTTTCAGTGATAAGAGGAGCGAACCTGATTCTTGAGACTTTTTTCCAGCAGTCGCTCCTTTTGTTTATAGAGGTCTCTGCCTCTGACTTCTTCCCATGTCACTGGTTTGGGGGTTACTACTGTTATTTCAGAGGAAGAACAGAAATCTCAGTGGTCTCCCTTTGGGTTTAGTATTGATTATCTTAAGGACAGAAGTGAGTTGTTTTTGGAGGATGGACTATATATGGTGAAAAGGAAAAGAATTAAGACTAGTCATTCACTAAATCATCTATCTTCTCATGTATATTCTCTTATTCCCATTACAGAATGATTGTGATGCTGTTTGAGATGATCTCTCATCCCTCCCCCTTACTATCTCTTTTTGCACCATGCCTGGTCCTTATCCACGTCCCATGACTTATATCACATTGATTTTGTGTGTCACCCAGTTAATTCTGAACCATAAGATTTACCAGGTTATAATCTTTATGGGGTAGATCTCTATGTCTTTCTTCTGTGGAGCTATTGGGTGAATTTGAACTGCCAACCTTGGGGCCTTTTGGTTATCAACCCTGTACTTAACCATTGGGCCGCTAGTTTGGTGTGTGTGTGTGTGTGTGTTTTTTTTAAAGACCCAACAAAACACAACAAACAAACAAAATCAAACTCATTGTTGTCAAGCTCGGTAACCCTGTAGTACAGAGTAGGACTGTCCTTTTAGAGTTTCTGAGGCTGCAAGTCTTTATACAAGCCAACTGCCACACTTCTTTCCTGCAGTCAATGTTGAGTTTAAGTTACCAACCTTTTAGTAACAGCTGAGTGCTTTAATTACAGTGTTCTTAACCAACAAGATCATGATAGATGGAGAAAAGATTGATGCTGCCAGTGATTTAATCTTGCTTGGATCTATAGTCAGCACTCTCGCTTCCAGTAGTCAAAAAGTTAGAAGATGTGCTGAATTTGGAAAATAAGCTGTCAAGGATCTCTCCATAGTGCTACGGAGCAATGATATATGTTTAAAGACTAAGGTGCACCTGATCTGAACCATGGTCTTTACAGTTCTTTGCTGTGCACCTGAAAGTTGGATATTGACTAAAGGTGACAGGAAGTGTCTATACCTTTGGGCTGTGGGGTTGGAGAAGAGTACTCATATCCATCCCATGGAATGCCAAAAGAACAAATAAATACATTTTGGAGAAGGTGCAATCAGGTTGCTTCTGTAGAGGTGAGAATGTAATGAAGCTTCACCTCACATACTTTGGGCATGTGGATAGGAAGGGCTAATCCTTGGATAAGGACATCATGCTTGGGAAGGTGGAGAGTCAATGAAAGAGTTGAAGATCCTCAACCAGATGGATTAACACAGTGACAGCAACAGTGTGCTTAAGCATGGTAGAGATGGTGAAGCTGGCACAGTTCCGCTGCATTGTTCACATGATTGCTGTGAGTGGTAGTCAACTTGACAGCACCTAACAGTAACAAGTGCATCTGGGTCCTGCTCCTAATGAAGAGGGAGCTCCGGCCGCCATGAGCTGGCCCACCATGTGTCCCAGTAGCAGAGAAAACCAACAGAATAGCTCTCTAGCTTTATTGACTATACCATTTGACTATGTAGATCATAGCAAACTATGGCTAACAGTAAGAAGAACGGGAATTCCAGCACACTTTATTATACTTACACAACATCTGTACTTTGACGGGCAAGCTGTTGTCCAAACCGAGCACGGGAACTCTGTATGCTGAGCAAATCATTTGAGAAGCTGGACTTTATGAAGAAGAGTGTGGCATCAGGACAGCAAGGAGACTCACCAACAACCCGAGTTATTCAGATTATACAACCTTGCTTGCTGAACATGAGGAGGACCTGAGGCTCTTGCTGCAGAGGATCAAGGACAGCAGCCTTCAATATGGATTACATTCTCAACATCAGAAAAATAAAAAATCCTCACCGCTGGGATGATTAGCTTCTTCATGATTGATGGAGAAAAGATTGTAATTGTCAATTTCATCCTGCTTGGATCCACTGTCAACATCCTTAGTTCCAACAGTCAGGAGATCAGGAGATATATAGCACTGGGAAAGTCTACTCTTAGGACTTTTTTCAAAGTCCTAAAGAGCAATGACATCATTTTAAAGTTTAAGGTGTGCCTGATTTAAGCCACAGTCTTTCTGGTCACCTGTTATGCATCTGTAAACTGGACAGTGAATAAAGATGGCAGGAAAAGAATTGATGCATTTAATGAGTTGTGGTGTTGGAGAAAGGTACTAAATAGCCTATGAACTGCCAAAAGAACAGACAGATATGTCTTGGAGAAACTGCAACCAGAGTAGAGTTCTCCTTGGAGACAGGGGTAGTGAGGCTTCCTTTTTATGTATTTTGCACATGTTGTTAGGAGAGGCTGTTCCTTGGAAAGGGACATAATTTTTGGAAAGGTGGAGCATCAGTAAAGGAGGGGAAGATCCTCAACTAGATGAATTGACACATTAACTGCAATTTAGCTACAATTAAGCAATGGGCTTATGTGTATCAGAGATGATGATCATGGCAGGGGATGGAATAGGGACAAGATCTGCTATTCATAATGTCACTGTGGCGTTGGTGGTATAGCGGTGAGCATAGCTGCCTTCCATAAGGTCACTGTGACTGGCAAGCACTTACCAACAGTAACCACAATAAGTTTTATTATAATATTATGTAAATTTAAGGGAAAACACCAGAAATAACAAACACCTTCTTAGTCAATAGAGAATGATTTCAAGAATCCCTAAGAGCTCACAAGTTCCTTTCAGCTGTTTTCAGTTGCACCTGAGTGCAGGCTTCTGAATTCTGCCCATATGATGCTAAAATTACTTTTTCTTCCACTCCCCACTCGTTTGCTTCACCGGTTACTATAACAACCTGTTGCTACTTAGCAGAGGTAGAAGTCTGAGTGCTCAGTGCAGAGTGCCGAGGAGGACCTTCTTGTGTTAACTTGTGACTACCGAATGGTGGGCACAGCCTGGAGCTTGGCATGACCATGACTCTGTGTCTGGAGTTTGGAAAGGTCATTATTGCCTGCATCAGATGTGAATGTGGAGATCTGGACTTGATGGTGAAAATAGATACTAGAAAGTAGTGCTTAGGGGTGGACTCCAGAGCTAGAGGACTTAATTCCAAATCCAAATTTTTGCCATTTGTCTGTATGCCTGCCTGATCATGCTGGTTTTCTGATCTCTAAAATGGGATAACAAACAAACATCACAGAGATATTATGAAGGAAAAAAAGTGAATGAATAGAAACAGTTTAGAACATTTAGAGTCTGTAGTTAGTAGTCATTTGATGTTAGCTGTTGCATTAGTTATATACCATTCACTTACTAGAAAAAAATATGTGCCTGACACTGCCCTGTGCAGTGGCATAGTGAGGGGATCGTGTGCAAATGTGCTCATCGAAGAATGAAGGAAGACATTAAAAACAAACAAACAAATGAAATCAACCAGCTCATTGTCGTGAAGTCAGAACCAACACATAACTGACTCTCCAGCTGATTTCTCAGGGGCTGTAAATCACATGGAAGAGATTGCCCATCTTCTTTGGAGTAGCTGGTGGATTTGAATCACTTGCTTTTGCATTGGCAGTATAACTCCCTGCTGACGAGGCCACCAAAACTCCCTAGAAAGACAAATCTAAATAACATTATAATTACCACTTGAGGTGGCTTTGAAGGGTTTCAAATGCCGAGGCTTGGAAAACAAGGGATAGTTCTTAATCTAAAGGAGGTAGATGGAGATGGAGATGATATAATGTCCTTCCTCATCTTTACCACCACATCACCATCATCATCACTGACAGTTACTGGTGTGTGTGTGTGTGTGTGTCCTAACAACCTCTTGAGATGGGTATTCTTAGTTTTGTCTTGTTAAACAGCCTCTGAACGAAAAGAAACTAGAGCAATTATCTCTTCCTGTCATCTTCAATATATAGATGAGGACGCGGATTTTGGGAGAGGGATGTGTGGTGTTTATAGTAAATATTGTGATGAGAATGTGTCCCCAAAATAAGAGATTTTCTGTCCACTATCTCCTTTGCCACCCACATCAGACTCTGTACACTTGTTTCCGTCTGGTCACTTTGACTCATCTCGATCCTATAGGACTAGAACAGCCGTAGGGTAGGGTCCACCAAGGCTATAATCTTTGAGGGAGGAAACTGCTACATCTTTTTCTCCAGCAGACCAGCTGGAGGATTTGAACCACCAGCGTATTGATTATCAGCTGAGCATTTTAACCTCTGTGCCACAAGAGCTCCTTTAATAGAGTCCGTAAAAGATGCAAACCTTCTTCTGACTGGAGTAACTGAGTAATCCCACCCTCCCACTATGAGAGCATTTCAACAGTTGTTCGGGGATCTTGGTAATCCCACCCTCCCACTATGAGAGCATTTCAACAGTTGTTCGGGGATCTTGCTGCTGTTTTTCTCAAGACAGTAACTGCTTCCTTTACTCTCTGGCTATCTTCTTGCATGTGGAACATGGAATGTAGAGGCTCGAGTTGCCAGAATATTGCAGAATGTGACTCATGTTCTCTGGCTTTGTCTCACCCCTGGCCAGCTGAAACTGCCCCAGCACCAGGGCTCTCCCTGTTAGGCTTGCTGACAAGGCCAATGGGAATGATTAGGTGAGCCTTAAGTACGGCTCATACTCAGCTCAAAGGTTCTACTTTCTATAATGGGAAAATGTTGCATCAATCAAGTGCCTTGTGTACTGTCATTCACTCACTCATTGCTATCGACTTGGAACTGACCCAAGGCTGACCCTCCAGCGGGTTTTCAGAGACATTAAATGGCGCAGCAAGAGATTTTCCATCCTTTTCTTGCCGAGCAGCTGCAGGATCCAAACTGCTTATCTTTGGGATTGCAGTGCAGCTTCTTATCACTAGGCCACCAGTGACTAAACTGATCTTTGATATTAGTGTCATTGATAACTTCCTCCTCCTCCCACTGCCAGTTTTGACAAACCCTCCTGCTTTAGAAAGTAGACATTTTCTGCTTTTGCAATTAGCATGTTAGAAGACGGAGTCCTGGGTTTGCCACTGCATACTGTAGAGTAAGAACTGACCCATAGATGACCCTCCAGTGGGTTTTCAGGGGCAGTTAATCACACTATAAGAGATTGCCCATCCTTCTCTGACCCATAGCTGACCCTCCAGCGGGTTTTTAGAAGTTAATTACATGAGAGGAGATTGCTCATCCTTCTCCTGTGCAGCTAGTGGATTCAAACTGCTTGCCTTCTGTATTGCATGCAGCACAGCTTCTTGCCATTAGGCCACCTGAGCTCCCAATTTCTGGCACGGTGGTTCCTGTATAATAGACTTTCAACCCAATGAGTCTGGTCCCATGCTGTGATAGGTATTAGTTTAAAGAGTAGGATCCAGCCTGTCAGCTGCTGTTCTGTGGTTGGAAGGAACTAGCTATGTGGCTGCAAAAAGAAGACGATTGAAGCTATTTTTACTCCTATAATATTTTATTCTTTTTTTTTTCTTTCTCTTTCTTATCCTTTATTCTCTTTTTTTCTAGGAGGCAAAAAAGAAGTATGACAAGGAGACAGAGAAGTATTGTGGCATCTTGGAAAAACACTTGAGTTTGTCTTCCAAAAAGAAAGAATCTCAGCTTCAGGAGGTAAGGAACATCAGTGTTATCTTGGATGAGGTGCTTAAATGTCAGCGCTACTGTGGATATGTACTGCTTGCCCTAAGGGTTGGAAGGGACCGTGACAGTCAGGAGCTCCATTTCCATCGCTCCCCTCGTGCCTTTACCTCCTCTACGTCCCTTTTGTGGCTGCCCAGCCTGTGTGTGGCCAGTGAACATCCTGGGCTAAGCCCGCTTCACCTCTTTGCTGGGAGGCCCTCATTGTTAGAAAGGGCTGCTTTTCAACTTGAGATTCATTTTCTTGTTTTCTTTGCCCTCACCTGTTAACATTAATTTTGCTCTTAATTCTTTACCATCTGACTTTGTCCCCCTTATATCTTACTGAAAGATTCTGAGAGTAAAATATTGAATGACTCAGTGGAAGGCATATTCAGAGCTGTCTGAAAGAATTGGCAGATCTTTAGCTGTTTCAGGGGTAGTACATCATCAAGAACCAACAGTATTGAAGAAATCTAAAAACTGCTGATGGATTGGTGAAAATCAAGGCTCCAGGAATCGACATGGTGCTGATTGAAATGTTTCAGCAAGCAGGTGTGGTGTTAGAGATGCTCACTCATCTTTTGCTGAGGAAATGGGAAGACAGTTGGCCAGTCATTTGGAAGCGCGCCGTTTCTGTGCCCATTTCTAAGAAGATGACCCGACAAAATTTATCAACGATATCATTAATATCGTATGAAAAAAGAGTCTTGCTGAAGAGACTTCGAAACAATTTCAGTGGTGTATTCGTAGATGGCTGCCAGAGTTTCAAGAAGATGATGTTGAAAGAAGGATGTCATTACTTGATGCCAGATGGATCTTGGCAGAAAGCAGAGAATATCAGAAATCTGTTTACTTGTGTTTTATTGACTTTGCAAAGGAATTATTAGCCTGCGAATCATAACAAATTACAGAAAACAGTGAGAATTCCATAACAATTAATTGTGTACTTCTAAAACCGGTGCATAGACAAAGGGGCAGGTATTTGGGGGGGCGGGGAGAGAACACTGTGTGTTTAAAAATCAGGAAAGAGTTTATTCTTTCACTATATGTACTTAGCTTGTACATATTACAAGAATATTGTAAATATTACAAGAAGCTAGACTCTGAAGAAGAACTCTGAAGAAGAACTCAGCATCAGATTTGGAGGAAAATTCATGAGCATCCTATGATATGCAGTTGATACAACCCTGCTTGCTGAATGTGAAGAGGAATTTAAATACTTCCAGAGAAAGACCAAAGACTTAAAGTAACCTTCAGTGCATGTTACACCTCTACATAAAGCAAACAAAACTTTTTACAAATAGACCAATAAGCTACATGGTGATAAATGCATAAGAAACTGCTGGTGTGAAGGATTTAATTTTACTTGGATCCACAGTCAACAGCTGTGGAAGTCGTAGTCAAGAAATTACGGAACAATGAAAGCATGTTCGGGTTTTGGTCTTGTTGGTCATTGTTTTTTGGTTTTTGTTTTTTTTTTAAGTGAACTGGTTGGTGGTGTAGGAAGGTAATTGTAACAGTGAATGAATGAAAATTAACTTTTCTGTGAACTTTCAAAAAAACAACAAACCAACCATGAGGGGATGGAAATATTAAATGACATGCCATTGTGCAAAAATGCTTCTGCTGCAAAATACCTTGTTAAAATGCTAAAGAGCATTTATATCATGTTTGAGAGCTAAAGTGTGCTTGTCCCAAACCACTGTATTTTAATGTGCTTCATACTTAGGTGAAGATTAACTATAACTGCCTGCTCAGCCCCATAGTCAACACTCTTAACACCAGCAGTCAGGAACTCAAAATTGCATTGGGAAAATCTCCTGTCAGGGACCTCTCTAGAGTGCTGAAAATCAACAGTGTCAGTCTAGAGACTAAGGTGCGCCTAATGCAGGCCATGGTCTTTGTAATGACTTGCTATGCATCAGAAAGCTGGACAATTAAACAGTGCAACAATGAATGAATGAAAACCCAAAATCTCTGTAAATGTTCATTAAAACTAATAAAATTTAATAATAATAAAAAAAAGAAAGCTGGACAATTACTAATGATGACAAAAGAAGAATCAATGCCTTTGCATTGTGGTGTTGGAGAAGAGTCTTGAACAGACCATGGACTGTCAAGAAAACAGATAGGTCTGTCTTGGAGAGGGTGAAACCAGGTTACTCCTTGGAGGTTAGGAATTTGAAGCTCTGTCTCATATACTTTGAGCATGAGGCCAGGAGAGACCAGTCCTTGGAGAAGGACATCATGCTCAGAAGGGTGGAGGGACAGAGCAGGAGAGGAAGACCCCAGACGAGATGGATTGATACAGTGACTGGGGCAATGGGGTTGGTGTGTCGAAATGAATGAGATTGGCCCAGTACATGGCAGGGTTCAGAGCTGTTATACATAGGGTCGCTGTGGGCTGCGGGAAACTCAATGCACATAACAACTATGTAAGCCAAGGCCTGGAACCTCCACTCTGGGAGTTTGGCTGCTAACTGGCACCTTGATGGCAGTCCTGTCTGACATGTAAGGGAAGTTTTTTAGGGTCGTGTTTGATGTGTTTTACTGCTCTTTTCCCCCCAAGAGTGGGTATCCTTGAGCCTTTGCCTAGGGTGGAGGTCTGCTCAAAGGTGTGGTTCTAGAATCCCACAGGGGGAGGGGATGGGACTGCAGGCCAACATTTATTAATTTTTGAATGAATATTCCTTAAATGATATAGCAATCTTCTATTTGCTGAACTGAACAACTTGATGTTGCTGTGATGCTGCACACTGTTCCATAGTCTTGTCAAATACCATCATGGTTACCCATTATGCAAAATATTTGGTTGGATGAGCTTCCAGATTTATACTGGGAAGCAAGAGTAGCATCCACTTCTTAAACTAGATGCCTCTGACAACTCTACAAACTTTCTAAACTCTATAAACTTCATAAAGGTACAGAAATGATGATCGTTATAGAACAGATTTCTGTACAGAAATGTTGTTAATTATAGAACAGAGTTCAGGTCTTTTGTGCAAAGCTTACTCTCAGTTGTATTCGACTTGATGACACTTAACCGCTGCTAAATGAAACTAGTGCTGTTATATCTGGAGGAACACTTTTCCACTTTGTACATCACTCTTTGTCAGTAACTTGAGTTTGCTGTGATGCTGAACCTTGTACCATTGCTACAAATACCAGAATGGTTTCCCAGTGTGGACAGTGTTTGGAGCTTCTAGTTGTAAAACAGTTTTGGAAGCAGGAGTGGCTTCTACTTCCTAAGCCACATGCCTCTGTAAATGCTATGAACTTGGAGAAAAGACAATAGTTATGGAAAGGCATTAGGTCTTTTGTTCATAGAGCTATGAGTCGACCTCAACTCGAAGGCAGTCAACAATACAACAAAAACAACAGGTGAAGATTGAACAATGAATAAGGAAGACTGAAGAAGAATTTCTGCTTTTGAATTGTGTTGATAAGGATCTGCTGGGAACTGCCAAAAGAACAAACATCTGTCTTGGAAGTAGTGCAGCCAGAAGGCTCCCTAGAAGGGAGGATGGAGAGAATGTCACATTTTTTGGACATGCTGCCAGGAAGAGACCAGTTCCTGGAGAATAATAGCATCATGCTTGGAAAAGAAGAGAATCATCAAAACAGAGGAAGACCTTCACTGAGGACTGACGCAGTGGCTGCCCCCATGAAAATTTGTATAATGATAAGGGATTTTATATTTTTGGGAGACACAGTGTTTCTCAATGAAAAACCCAAATTTGACTTCCCTGTCATCTTTTTTAGCTTTCAGCAATTTTGCATGACATTTCACAGGATATGTGTTAAGAGCTGTGTCTTCCAGGCTAACACTTACCCTTAAATTTGGTTTCATTTTGAGCAAATACAATTCTGATGCTTCTGTGAGCGGATGTTCATCTGATGCTGTCTCACTGAGAGATCTGAGAAATAGGCCACAGATTTGCTATGTACATCTACAGTGGGGAATGTACGTTTTCCCCAGAATACTTTGAAATGAGTAGTTAAAACAGTTCTTTGGGTGACCACCACAAACATTTATTGTTGCTACTCTTGTGGGGTTGTCAGTCTTCAGCTCAAGTTTCTAACGGACTTTACACATTAATTTTTGATGGATCTAGAGTTGTTGTTGTGTGTCATTGCGTTGGAACTGACTCATAGCTGATGCTACAGTGGGTTTTCAGAGGCTGTAAATCACATGGAAGGTGATCCTTCTAGCGCAGAACAGCTGGTTGTCTTGAGGCGTGTGCCTTTGTGATTGTAGCGCGGCTCCTTAACACTAGGCCACCAGAGCTCCCTGATCCAGCGTTTAGTAGTTAAGTGTTTGATGGAGAGTACAGAAAGTATAAAGCATTAACCTATTTTTGAAAGTCTTGTACCTGATAAGGGAAAAAGAAAGAGATACATAAGAAAGTTTTTCTTGAAGCAGCATAGCTACTCAGGTAAGTCTTATCATATATAATGGAGAAATTTAAAAAACACCAAAAAAAACCCTTGTCTTTTTGACATAATGTAGAAAGATTCCTCCCAGCTCTGCATGGGGATATAAACACTAGATGATACCCACGCATATGTAACTTGTGGATATGTAAATTAAATGAGCACATAACTGTGTTTAGGATCTTCCCTCATATCCTCACCTGTGGTTCTCACTCATGTGGCATCAGTTAGGTATTTAAAAGCTATATTTAAGGAAAGCCTGCTTGGGCTATACTTCAAAATTTGCAGGTGTGTCCAACAATGTAGTTTGTAAGCAGTTATAAATTATGGTTTGGGTTACAGAGCACCATTAGAGAGTTGTGTAGAGTTGAGCAGAGGCGTGAGGAATCTCATGCACAGCTATCAGGGAAGGCATTGTGTTCCTTAGAGTGAAGGGGCCTCTTCTCCGGGTTTGCTCACCCCTGTCTCAGTATAACAGACTTAGGCTGGGAGGAGTTTTAGGACAATCTTCACCTCCCTGTCGTCACCAGAACCCTAAGCAGCTGTTGTCATTGCTGAGAGGTTCTAGCTCACGCAGCTCCTAAGACAGCAGAGTAGAGCTGCATACGCTACAGGTTTCCGGGGCCTCTCACCATTCAGAAGCAGAGTTTTTCCAAGGTGCCCCTTTGTGCATTTGAACTACCAACTCTTTGGTTAAAACGAGTCCAGTACTAGAACACTTATGCTACATAACATAAATTAAGCAACAAAGAGTGACCTCATTTCAAGGACCTCTCTCTGCCACGTAGTCACTGCATGACTTGGAGCAAGTTTCTTAGCCTTTCTGAGCTCCACTGTCAAGTGCTATCAAGTTGATTTCAACACAGTGAACACATATGACAGGGTGGAACTCTCCCATAGGATCTTCTTCATCGCGGAATTAGCCTCAGAGCTGCTGAATGTGTTTGTAGGGCCACCTTTTAAACTTAGCAATAGAATGCTTAGCCATTGTGCCATCAGGGAAGCACTCACCTTATCCCCTTGGAAGAATCTGGGTTTTTGTGTGTGTATTTTCACACTGCCCTCTACTGGCTGATGCTGGAATATGGATTCCTTCTATAGTTCTAGTAAGATCTGATGGAGTGTGTGGAGGCATTGAGATTGGCTCAGGACCTTAGGGCAGGGTCCAGAGCTGTTGTGCGTAGGGTCGCTCTGAGTCAGAATCAACACAATGACACGTAACAACAATGACAGGACAGTGAGGCCCAAAGGAGGTGCAGTGTGTTGAGCTAAAGACAGTGGGATTTGACCAAGATCCTCAATCGGGGAATGCCAGGCTGGAGAGGGGAATGCCAGGCTGGAGAGGTGGGTCTTAGTAGCAGCGCAGAAGGATCTTCCCAAGGGCATGTTTGAATATGTTGCAGTGTTTCTAAGCAGGTGGAACAGGATCTTAATGGGAGGGCTGAGATTCAGGGAAAGGGACATTCAGGGAATAAGCATGTTAGGAGGCATCAGAGAGAGACCTCATTCATCATAAAGTCAGATTTGGACCACAGCTGGTTAGAGGAATTCAGGGGGACCAGAGCACATTGTTGGGCCTGTTAGTGTTCAAAGTCCATTATGGAAGCTGCATATGTAAATGAATAATTTCATCATATTGTGTCAAGAGGGCCGTCTCTGGTGTGAATAAGATCTTAGGAGAGTCAGCCGGAGGTTGCGTCTGAAGTGGCCCTGTGCTGTAGGTGGGGACTCTCTAGGACGTGGTGGAAGGGCAGGGAGGGCTTGTTGGTGCTGTGAGGCCGCAGTGCACACATTATAGGACATGAGCCTGAGGACTAGGCAGGTGTGAAGGACCTTGTACACCTATTTGAGGAGCAGAGACCTTTTCCTATGCAGGATGGAGCGCTTAAAGAGTTGTTTGGGTGTTTGTGTTTTGTTGTTGTTTTTTTAAATTTTTTTTTCATTGAGGGGAAAATTTATTAATTACAGATTCCATCCAGAAAATCATACACACGTTCTTCTGTGAAGTTGGTTTTAATTCTCACTGTGTGTCGATACTTGTACCATTTTCATCCCTCTTTTAGGCATTGGTTGTCAGTTGTACCTGATTAGAATTAAGTTTAATAAAAATCTGACAGCACCAATAATAATGAGGCACACTCAGTGACTCATTGCTGTTGAATTGGTTCCCGCTCATAGCCACCTTCTGTCAGATTTCTGAGGGTGTGAATTTTAGCGGGAGGACGCTGTCCCTCTTTCTACATTTGTTTAGCAGTGTAGCTCACTTGGCACAAAGCCACCAAAAACTCACAGCCATTGCTGTGGTTGGGATGGACTCACAGGTGACCCTTCACTGGGATTCCAAGGCTGTCAATCTCACGGGAAGTAAATGTCCATCTCTCCTTTGGAGCTGCTAGTGGATTCCAGCTGCCAGACAGTATGGCCTCTCCAAAATTTAGACTCCTGTTCTAGTGGCTTAGTGGTAAGAAGTTGTGCGGCCAACCCAAAGGCACGTGGTTTGAATCCACCAGCTGCTTTTTGGGAAGAAAGATAGACAATAGAGGGTCAGCTTTGTGTTGGTTCCTACTTGACAGTTCACAACAACAACAATTACCCAGAAGTGGACATCTCCAACAATTCAAATCCCCCAGGGGCTCTGATGGAGAAAGATGGACAGACTTCCTGTTGTGATTTGTTGTTGCTGTTATGTGCCATCAAGTCGCTTATGACTCATAGCGACCCTATGTACAACAGCCCTAAACCCTGCTCTGTCTTGGAAACCCAGTAGAGGATTGTTGTTGGAACGGATTCTGTCATGTTGATGTTTTCAAAATGTGAACATTTATTTAATACATCTTATGTTAAATACTTTGCATGAAATCTCAAATTCTCACATCTCTATGAGGTATGGATACAATATTACCTCCATATTACTTATGAGCAAACTGAGGACCCGAAATTAAGTAGCCTGTTGAAGGCCCATCACTAGTCAACTCTGGCTGAGGGCTTGGAGGGTACATGCTCACCCAGCCCTTTCCCCTCCTGCATGCTGTCTGCTTCTCCCTCCTGGGAGGGATGTTAGATTGTGGTCCTTTATGCATTGTTATTCAATGCCATTGTCATGCAGATACTCAGAGAGCAGGACTGCTTTGGTGTTAAGGTCCACCTTCCTCAAATTACAGGTGAAGAAACTTAATTCCATGTTCTGATCAAGGTATAGTAGTAATTAGCTTAAGGTCTTCCAGCTATCTGGTGGTGATTTTCTAGTTCTTCCCTAGATCTTCAGAGGTTACTATTACAGGGCGGCCATGTGGAATGACACTGCCATCTAGTGGACACTTTTGCGGTCATGTGGAATGACACTGCCATCTAGTGGACACTTTGCAAAGACTATTTTCTTCAAAGACCTAGAAGCTAGCTTCAAAACCAATCAGTATTTGTTGATGCAACATAAATCCATTGGACACGTCTCTGTGAAAGATTGAGTAGGCATTGAGTATATTATGGGGTATGAAATGAAGTACCCGTCTTCATGAACTAAGGGCATGCTCTTCCCACCCTCCCCGAAAAGTACAGAATGGTTGATGAGTATTGAACAGTCCAACAGAGTACAGCTTCCTGAGTAGCAGGCTGAGAAACGCTCCTGAGTGGTCAGCCTGTCACTTGGAGTCCTGGTTGTGATTCCTGGCAGAGGGGTGTGAGGTGCAATGAATGCAATCGGTGGCTCAGTGTGTGAGCAGGCAGATGGGCCGGAGAGACAGAATTCTTGGCATTTCTTTTTCCTTTTTCCATTAGAAATTCTTTCAGGTGTTTCCTCACAGTTTTGGTGCTTATTGCTGCTGGCATGGAGATTGATTCATTTCACAAGCAGCTATTTTATCTTATTGCATGCCAGTCCCCATTCTATGCACTGGGGATATGAAAGTGGACAAATTAGGCCAAGTCTTTGTTCTTGGTGACATTTACAGGCAATATAATGATAAGGATGTAATCAGGAGATAAGATACAGACATACTAGAATAACCAATTGAAGGTAATATGGTCAAAGATGTTTTTTCTTTCATCTAACATGACGTTTGAACTGGTCTTTAAGGACAAAGAGTGAGGTATTGAGGACAGTGTTCTTCACGTTTTGGTGTTTCTTTTTTTAAATTTCCTTTTTAAAATTGGTTTGCATACAGTAATTTGTTTATATTATATTTCATTTATATATCTTGTGTTTTATACAGTCTGTCATTTACATTGTAGTTCATACAATCATGCATATACACTGTATTTTATATAATTATTTACTATGTAATTGATTGAACTATTCCTGTTATTATCCTGTCTTTTCAAGTCCTTATTGAATCTTTCCTAGTCTTTCACACACTCCATCCACCAACTAAACTCTGCTATCCTAGTCATTTCCACACTTCCCCTTTTTTCACCCTTTGCCCCTTTACTTTCCTTGGATTTTTTCCCCCTTAAAAATCTAAATAATTGGGTCAAGAAATGAAGTCAGCAGCTGCTACTTCTGTTGTCATGGGCTGTTTTATCAGTTGCAGCCCAGAATGACCCTATGGATGAGAGAACAGAGAGCTTCCAGAACGCTGCCAGCCCACTGCTGTCCTCACAACCCTGGCTGTATTTGAGACCATTTTTTTTGCAGTGACTGTGACAATCTATCTCAAAGTTGTCCAGAACAGAATAAAAAGCATATAAATACACTGAGCATTTTGTGAAACTTTGGTTACCATTATACATTGATCCTTATTGGGTCAGAATGTGAAAAGTGTTTCTTCATGTGCATTGAAGTTAAAAAGAAACTTTATAAAAACCCCCAAACCCGCAAAATCATTACCGTTGAGTTGGAGCCAACCATAACTGACCATCCAGTGGGTTCCAAGAGGCTGTCATCCCACAGGAGGAGATGGCCTGTCTTTCTCCCATATTCCTAAGGCAGAGAGCCACTGCCTTTGGGTTCATAACACGACTGCCCTCAGAGCTCCCTGAAGTTAAAAATGTTGTTGTTGTTATGTGCCGTTGAGTCGCTTGCGACTCATAGCGACCCTATGTACAACAGCCCTAAACTCTGCTCTGTCCTGTGCCAATCGCACTGTCTCTGACACTCCCATCCCAATTACCCTAGTCACTGAATCAGTCCACCTCATAGAGGGCCTTCCCCTCCTGCGCTGTCCCTATACCCTCCCAAGCATGATGGCCCTCTCCAAGGATCAGTCCCTCATTGCAACATGTCCGAAGTATGTTAGACGGAGCCTCAGAATCCTTGCCTCCAAGTTTTACCCTCTTCAGGATGAATCTGTTTGTTTTCTTAGCAGTCCATGGTACCCTTATACTCTTCTCCAGCACCACCGCTCAAAGGCGGCATCAATCCTCCTTCTATCCTCCTTGGTCATTGTCCAACTCTCTGATGCATAACAAGTGATGGCAAAGACCGTGGCCTGTATCAGACGCACCTTAGTCTCCAGAGAGACACCATTGCTCTTCAGTACTTCAGAGAGGTCCCTAACAGCAGACTTTCCCATTGCAATGCATCTTTTAATTTCCTGGCTGCTGGTGCGAGAGTGTTGATTGTGGAGCCAAGCGGACTAAAGCTGTAAATAAGTGGATGGTTTATTCATCCAGGGTGAAGAGATTTTCAGGCAGATGGGATAGCAAGTACAAGGACTAGGAGACAGGAGAGAGTTTTGGGGTGGTAGAGGACGAGGGGTGACCCTAGTGGCTGGAGCACAGGTAGAGGTCTTAAGGTGGAGTTTGGTGAGGTCAGAGGGGTGGGCAGATCTCATAGGACCCTGGAGGCCATTGTGGATGCCATGGGAAAGAGGCCAGGGGCTGTGCGGTGGCCTGATGCATATGTTAAGGAAGCTATTGTGTCTGGCTGTGGGGTGGAGATGACTTAGTTGTCCAGTGTTGATGTGACCATTTAGAGGCTGGGACTGCAGCCCATCAGCACTGAAGTGCCTGGTACAACCCCCACAGCATTTGACTGGTTTCTAATAGTTGACATCCGTTAGCTCATTTCCTCTGTGAAATTGCTCTCCTCATCAGCAAGAGCAGATAATATCATCTCTCTCCTTCAGATGTGGAAGAGAGACACAGAGCAGATGAGGGACTAGGGTGGGGCACAGCCTCTAGTAAATGGTAGCCCTGGGAGCCCAGGTGTCGGCTCTGCTTTGAGGCTGGACTGGGCTCCCATTTTCTACAGGTGCTTCCTTCCTGCTGCTTCATCCCTGCCTCACTGGAGGAGGCACTTGGCACATTTTCAGAATGCCTCTTTTTGCTTTTGCGGTCACAGTGGCAAGCCGAGGCTGGCAGAAGGTGTGAAGTGTGTGAGAGGTGATGCAACCCTGAGTGTAGAGGGATTAGATTTGCACTAAAGGGAATTGAAAGGCTGCAGGACTGTGGGATTTAGCTGGCAGGAGCCCCGGTGGGTGCTGTGTCAGCACAGTTGCCTAAGTAACATGCTTGGTAACGGGGTTGAGATTTTTCTAAAACCTCCTTCTCAGCCTTCCAGTTCCAGTTGTACTCAGTAGGTGACTTAAGTGCATAAGTAGGAAGGAAGCAAGTTGCCAGGTTGGAGGACTTTTCTGGGCTGCATCATAGAACCATGCTCTTGACCAGAATTTGTGATTTTCTGTTATGTGCATGGTTTATCTGCTCATTGTCTCCTTTTCTCAGGATTATGCAAGCTCCATGCAGGAAGATTTTTTTCTGCTTATGATGATTGAGTGAATGAATGAACAGCTTACCAGATTCTTAAAATGCCAGGTTGTTTTTAGTTGCCATCAGGTTGATTCTGATGTGTGGTGGCCTGTGTTACAAAGCAGAGCTTATTCTTTGGGTTTCCTTGGCTGCTGTTTAAATAGAGACCAAGCCTCATGCCTTTCTTCTGACCTGCCTTTGGGTGAATTTGAACTGCCAGCCTTCCAGCTAACAGCCTAGTGTAAACCATTTGTACCAGCTAGGGCCCTTAGTTGGGAAGTATTAGACCGTCACACAATTACTCTGCATGCATTTTGATAAAGGAATATTGACAGAAATACTCATTCAGGGGCTTTGCCTTAGTAAAGTGTGGTATAGACGGTTCTCTGGATACTTCAGGAAATTAATTTCTATGGAAAATATATTCACTTTTAATTTTTCTTGGTTAAAAAAAATGTGCTTTTAGTGTAATTATTTGCCTGGGATGAATGGGTTGATGTGGACACATGTGGAAATGTTAAGAGCTTTGTAGTGATAGCTGCGATCTCATAGCATCTTGCTGCTCACCCATATTCATTTATCACCAGGGTTATAGGGGTCTTCTCTGAGAATGTGCAGATACCTAAATGTACTCTTGCACTGAGGGACAGGCAAGGCTCAAAGGAAACAATGTCATTACTCTGCTTGGGATCAACTGACAGTTTATTCATGTCACAAAGAAAGCATCTAGGACGAGCCGAACAGTGTGTTTTTTTTTCTGAATTTCATGATAAACATGGTGATAGGATACAATTCCCTGTCCTCTCACAGACCCTTTCGCTTATTAAGAAAGATGGAATGAACAGACACAATGTACATGAATGAAACACAATATAAACATATTAAAAGAAATAAATAAAAAGAAAGATGGAATGGGGATGACTCTTATGGTTTCTTTTTCTCTTTAAACATCTGTCTTCTATGGTCAAGGAATCTGTAATGTCTGGTAGTTTAATGATGATCAAAGGTCAGAAAGATAGGAATGCTATCAGAGCTATAACCTTAGGTTCCTTACTGACTTCATTTTTCTTCTGTAAACTAGAGGTAAAGATAGTATCTTCTTACAGATTTTTAAACTGCTATTAAAGAATAATTTTTAAAACCCTCAAAAACTGTTGCCTCTGAGTCATTTCCTTTAGTGAAGATTAAGGAAGGTGATATACGCGTAGTAGTGAAGCCTTCATCTCACAGGAGAAAGGCATCATGTTTGGTAAAATACAGTGTCAGCAAGAAAGAGGAAGACTGTTAACGAGATGACAAAGTGGGTGTAACAGCAGACTCGGGCACCACAGTGATTGTGAGGATGGCACAGGCCTGGGGTCTTGTAGCTTTACAAACTATGAGAAACTAAACTTCTGTTTGTTAAAACTACACCCTTGTAGTGCTTCTGTGACAGCAGCACCAGATAACTAAGAATTTGGTACTGGAAGAGGGACTGCTCTAACAGATAGCTAAATGTGGAAGTAGTTTTAGGATTGTATAATGAGTAGAGGCTGGACGTCCTCAGTGGCATCTCCCAACAGTATGGGTATGGTAATTGAGTCCCTCAGTGGCACAAATGGTTACTAACATTGAACACTTCAGAAACCAAAACAAAGTACTATAATGGAATGTGCAAAGAGCTAGAGTTGGAGAAAAAGAAATTCAAGCTGGGTTTAAAAAGAATGAACTTGCTCAGCAGATCTCAAACTGAAAAGAACTTAAAAACATACTCAATGAAGCCTCGAGTTGCAATGTTAAAGGATTCTATGAGCAAGATCTTGAATGATCCAGGAAGCATAATAATAACAACAACAACAAAAAGATGGAGGGAATACTTGGAGTCATTGTACAAAAAAGAATTAGTGGACGCTGAAAAATTTAAGGAAGTAGCAGATGATAAAGAGCCAATAGTGATGAGGGAAGAAGTCCCAGCTGAATTTAAGGTATTGACAAAAAAAAAAAAAGCCCCAGAAATTGATGGAATACCAATTGATGTGATGTAGCCCTGGACACACTTACTATTCTGTGCCAGGAAATTTGGAGAACTTATCTGGCTTACTGACTGGAAGAGATCCATACTTGTTCCCATCATTAGAAAGGTGATCTAACAGAATGTGGAAATTATTGAATACTATTATTAAATCAAATGCAAGCATAATATTGTTGAAGATCATCCCCAAATAGCTACAACAGTAGGTTGACAGAGAACTGCCAGAAATTCAAATCGAGTTTAAAAGAAGCCATGACTCGAAGGATAGATATCATTGCTGATAGCAGATGAATGCTGGCTGCAAACAGAATACCAGAAGAATGCCTATCTATGTTTTATTGACTATGCAAAGACATTTGACTGTGTGGATCATAACAAACTATGGTTAACATTGAGAAGAAAAGGAATTCCAAAACACTTAATCATGCTCATAATAAAGTTATAACTAGACCAGAGAAGCTGTCTAGAGCAAGAGAACACGGCATGGTCTAAAATCAGGAAAGGTATGTGTTGTATCCTTTCTCATAACTATTCAGTCTGTTTACTGAGAAAATAATTTGAGAAGCTGGACTCTGTGAAGAAGAATGTTACATCAGGATTGGAGATAGACTTCTCAGTAACCTGCATTACGCAGATGACAGAACTTTGCTTGCTTGCAAGTGAGAAGGACCAGAAGTGCTTGGTGCAGAGGATCAAGGACTGCATCCTTCAATATGGATTGAAGCTCAATGTCAAGAAGACAAAATTCCTCACTCCTGGACTATAAGCAACATCATAATAGGTGGAGAAAAGATTGAAACTATCAGTAATTTCATCTTCCTTGGATCTGTAGTCAACACTCTTTGTACCAGCAGTTAGGAGATCAAAAGATGTATAGATGTACAGCATTGAGAACATCCACTGTGAGGCTTCTTTCCAAAGTCTTGATGAGTAAAATAATGTCAGTTTAAACACTAAGATGCACCTGATTCAAGCCGCTGCCTTTTCAATTGTTTTCTACTCATCCAAGAGCTGGACAGTGAATAAGGATGACAGGAGAAGAATCAGTGCATTTGAGTTGTGACGTTGGAGAAGGGTACTGAATATCCTATGGGCTGCCAAAAGAACAAACAGATGTATCTTGGTGAAAGTGCAACCAGAATATTCCTTGTATATAAGGATGATGAATCTTTGTCTCACATACTTTGGGCACGTTTTTAGAAGAAGCTCTTCCTTGAAGAGGGGCATCATGTTTGGGAAAGTGGAGGGTCAGCAAAAGAGAGTAAGACCGTAAAAGAAATAGACTTGATACAGTGTTTATGGAAACGGGCTCAAATGTGTGGGGCATGGTAAGGGTGGCGCAGCATAGAACAGGGTTCAGATCTGTTCTTAGGGTTGCTGTGAGTCATACTTGACTCGACAGCGGTTAACAATAACGACAACTAATAGAAAGATGCAAATGCCTCAGAAGAAAAGGCTGACAGTTTGCTTCCAAAAGGCCATTAGCATGACAGCCTTGTGGAGTAGAGTCTAAAACCCATGGCAACACCATGAGTGGGAATCGGCTAGTTGGTGGCTGATTTGGTCTGGCTTATGGGCATGATGTTCCTGGGACAAAGTTAGTTGCTCAGCTATCTTATTAAAGTTATGTCTTATTTTAACTTATTATTATTTCTATTTTATGCTGTCTATTTGAGTTGTTTTATAAATTACCTCCAGAGATATTCTGGCTAGTTTGTTAAATGCTCACCTACATTCTGAATTTATTTTTGTCTTAAATTATATCCTGCTTGTAGGCAGACAACCAAGTAGACCTGGTCCGACAGCATTTCTATGAAGTGTCGCTGGAGTACGTCTTCAAGGTGCAGGAAGTCCAGGAGCGAAAGATGTTTGAGTTCGTGGAACCTGTAAGTAGATGCCCAGGGTTTACAATAGACCCACTCATTTTTCCCCCACTCCAATTTGACTCTCTGACCTAAACCAGACTCACTGCAGTCAAGTGGATTCTGATTCGTGGCACCCTTCCTTCAGGTGTCTGAGGAAGTGACAGCTTCAGTTTTTTCTTGTGGAGTTGCTCATGGAATTCAAACCACCAACCGTTGGGTTAACAGCCAATATGCGCTGTGTGGCCATTAGCTGGAATAAGCAGCATTTAACAGCTACCACCAAGTCTTTTTTCCTAAGTTTGTCTGAACTGGCAACCTTTCAGTTAGCAGCAGCTGAGTGCTTACCCATGTGTCACCAGGGCTCCTTAGAATTCACCTAACAGTACATGGGCTTCACACTTCATTTAAAACTTTTGCAGACCCTACAATTTTTATTTTTTTTTTTTAGACCCTACAATTTTTAACTAATACTCAGTCACTGAACTTGACAAAAGCTTTAGTTTTCTTATCTGCATACATTTGAAAAATGATAATTTCCTTCAGCAAATAAGAATAAAACTTTTAAGAAACTGACATTGAAGTAACTTCTGTTTTAAGTGGAGACCTTGCCATTCTTAGTTTCTATTTTATAAACTTTTGGGATTTTCTTAGGCATGCAGATTTACTAAGCAGTTTTAGCAAGCCTCCAGGTAGTTCTGGGACACGTATTATTTCTGACTGTGTTGCAACCTTGAACCTCAGGGTGTAATGCCTGACTCTGCCATCTTTTCTCTGGAAAATTCCTTGAGTCCTCATTGCTTCAGTCAATTCTTTTTGGTGCACTGATTCTGTATTCCCTTCATCTTCTTTAAATGGTTCCTGGATCCTTTAGTATTTAGCTCATAGCATTTCTCAATATTACAGCCCGTGGCTTGAATTTGTTTTTCAGTTCTTTCAGCTTGAGAATTTGTAGAGCAAGTTCTTCTCCTTTTTATTCTCCAAATCCAGCTGTATACATTCAGTTATAATACTTTGTATTCTCGAGCTTTGAAATCTTCTTCTCATCTCTTTTATTTCAGCATCTCTTCTTTTTGTTTTGGCTCCTCAATGCTCCTGTGCAATATTCAGAGTCTTTTTCTGTCATCCTTACTCATTATCCAGTTCTCGGATGCATAGCTAGTATTCAGAAAGACCATGGCCTGAATCAAACACACCTTAGTCCTCAAACTGACATCACTACTCCTCAATAATTTGAAAAGGTCCCTAACTGCAAATATTTCTATTGCAATGTGTCTCCTTATTTTCTGACTGCTTATACCAAGTGTGTTAATTGTGGACCCAAGTAAGATGAAGCTGTTGACAGTTTCAATCTCCTCTCCATCCATCATGACACTGCCTATTGGTCATGTGTTAAGAATCTTTGTTTTCTTGATATTTAGATGCGATCCATACTGAAGGCTGTATTTCTTGATGTTTTGCAACAAGTGCTTCAAATCTTCCTCACTTTCAGCAAGTAAGGTTGCGTTATCTGTATAAGATATAAGACAGGTTATTGATGAGTCTCCTTCAATCCTGATGCCACATTCCTCTTCATGAGTCCAGCTTTTCAGATAATTTGCTCAGCATGAAGAATGAACAGGTATGGAGACAGAATAATCCTTGACACACTCCTTTCCCAATTCCAAACCATGCAGTGCTCCCCTGCTCTGTTTACACAACAGCCTCCTGTTTCAGGTATAGGTTCCTTATGAGCACAATCAAGTGCTCTGGGATACAGTGATTCAAGTTTTTATTTCTTCATTGCAAATAATTTTTCTAAAAGACACAAAAGATGACTTCACACGTGGGTTTCACCCAGTGGGCTGCATCAGAATCAGATTGACTACATTTATGGAAGAAATCATTGGAGAAGCTCAATATCAGCAGTCAAAACAAGGCCAGGGGCAGACAGACAGTGGATCAGACCATCAATTACTCATATGCAAGTTTAAATTGAGGCTGAAGAAGATTAAAATAAGCCCAAAGGAATCAAGATGTGATCTTGAATCAATTCCATTGGAATTTCATGAATATCTTAAGAATAGGTTTGAGGCATTGAACACTATGATAGAAGACCAGATGAGTTGTGAGATGATATAAAGGATATCATCCATGAAGAAAGCAAAAGGTCATTACAAAAACAGAGGAGAAAGAAAAAAACAAAATGGATGTCAGAAGAGACTCTAAAGATTGCACTGGAACGTTGAGAAGCCAAATCTAAAGGAAAACATGTCAAAGTGAAGTAGCTGAATAGACGGTTTCAAAAGGCAAAGCGGAAGGACAAAGCAAAGTATTATAATGGAATGTGCGGGAGCTGAAATTGAAGAATAAAAAGGGAAGAACTTGCTCTGCGTTTCTCAAGTTCAAAGAAATGAAAAACAAATTTAAGCCTCATGTTGCAATATATTGAATAATCCAGAAAGCATCAAAAGAAGATGATGGGAATATACAGAGTCACTGAACCAGAAAGAATAGATTGACCCTGAAAAATTTCAGGAAGTACCATATGAACATGAGCCAATGGTAATGAAAGAGGACGGGAAGCTGCCTTGAAGGCATTGGCAAAAAATAAGGCTTCAGGAATCGATGGGATACCAGTTTACTTGTTTCAGTTAATAGATGTAGCCTGGGATGCACTCACCACTTTATGCCAGGAAATTATGAAAGCTTTGCTCTGATAAATTTGAAAACCTGGAGAAAATGGGCAAATTCCTTGAAACTCAGGCTGTACCCAAATTGACATGGACAGATGCAGAACACTTGAGCAGACCCATCACAAAAGAAGAAACTAAACAGGTCATATAAAGACTCCCCACACAAAAGAAGTCCTGGACAGATGGCTTCACAGCTGAATTCTACCAAACATTCAAAGAAGATCTATCGCCAATTCTACTTGAATTATTTAAAAAAAATAAAAGAATAAAAAAATACTCCCAGAGTTTTTCTATTAAACAGGCAAACTCTAAAACTAAAACCAGGCAAAGATATTACAAAAAAAAGAAAACCACAGACCAATATCTCTCATGACTATAGATGCAAAAATCCTTAATAAAATCCTGGCCAACAGTAAATGAAAAAAAGAAAATCATCATGACCATGTGGGATTCATAAGAGTTATGCAAAGATGGTTCAACATAAGAAAAACAATCAACATAATTCATCACATTAACAAAGCAAATAATAAGAACCACATGATCCTAGCAATTGATGCAGAAAAGACCTTTGACAAAATCCAACACCCCTTCTTGATTAAAACACTCAGCAAAATAGGAATAGAAGGGAAGTTCCTCAACATAGTGAAAAGTATATATGCAAAACCAAGAGCCAATATTATTCTCAATGGACAAAGACATTCTCCTTAAGAATAGGGTGTTATCCAGAAAAGGATGTCTGCTGTCACCACTCCTATTCAGTATTATATTGGAAGTACTTGTTAAGGCAATGCAGTAAAAGAAGAAAATATAAGGCATTCACATTGGCAGAGAGATGGTGAAACTGTCACTATATGAAGATGATATAGTGTACACAGAAAACCCCAAACACTCAATCAAGAAAATTGTTAGAGCTAGTAGACCAATTTAGTAGAGTGTCATGATACAAGATCAGTATATAAAAATCAGTGGGATTCCTCTACAGTAACAAAGAAAACCCAGAAAAGGAAAATAAGAAAGCAATACCATTTACAGTAGCTAACCACAAATTGAGATATTTTGGAATAAACCTAACTAGAGACTCAAAACACCTTTACAAAGAAAACTACAAAACAATTCAGCAAGAAACAATAAAAGTCGTAAATAAATGGAAAAATGCTCCCTGTTTGGGATAGGAATACTCAATATAGTAAAAATGACAATCCTACCAAAAGCAATTTACACATTAACTACAATCCCAAACAGATAAATTTATTTTTTGAAGAGATATTAAAGGCAATTGGTAAGTTTATTTGGAGAGGAAAGAGACCTCAAATAAGCAAAGCACTTTTGTAAAATCAGAAGGAAGTGGGAGGCATAGCACTCCCTGATCTCAAAACCTACTATGCAGTGTAATAACCAAAACACCATGATACTGGTACAATGACAGGCACGTAGACCAGTGGGATAGAATTGAAAATTCAGAAATCAACCCATTTATGGTCAGCTGACATTCGGTGAAGAAACAAAACTTATCAAATTGGGGAAATGACTTCTTCAACAAATGGTGCTGGCAAAACTGGACTGCTAACTGCAGAAAACTGAACCAGGATCCCCATCTCATGCCATACACAAAGATCAACTCAAGTTGGATCAGACAGCTAGAGGTAAAGCCCACAATCATAAAGATGGTAAGAGACAAAGAGTTTCCCAGTACAATGTGTATGTATCCTTGCATTATGTCATGTAATTATTTTTTTTAAAAATGTTTAAATTAAATGTGTTTATTACTGATTTTTATGCAACATATATATATTTTTTTACAGCCTATTACTTTTATTTAATATTTACCCCCATTCATTCATTGTTGCACATTTTCCTCCCTGCCCACCCAGTTCTGAAGCAGGTACTGTTATTTCTGTTTTCAGATGAAATAGAAATTTATTTACTTGTCCAAGGTCATTTCTGGTTAATAGAACAAGGAAAGTCTGTCTGGCTCTTAATATCTGTGAAACGTAGTATGTACTTGCTTACTGGTGGACCAGCAAGACATTTATTGAACGTAACTGTTGGAGTATCTGAGGTGAATGTTTGTTTTGAGTTGATTGCAGTCAAGGAGCCAAGGGAATCTTCTATCCCTTCAAAGAATCCCCATACACACTGACCACATTCATTTTTTTCTTGGAAAGTAACTCCAAGTCCCAGGTTATTACTGACCTTCAGAGAAAGAAACACACTCTTAGTGTTCCCAGGAAGTAAAATCAGGTTTCTGGCATCTGAACCTTTTCATTTTATTTTATTTTGCCCCGGAAGCCTTTGTTTTCTTATTGAGGTACCAAATGTTCTTGAGATTTGGATTGCAGATAATGACATACTGACTTTGTGAAGGTGAAAGCACGTTCCCTCTGTTCTCTGAGTTTTCATAATTGAAGGTTAGCTGATTCTACGGAGAACTTGTCTCCATGCTTGCCGGCAGCACAGCCTCTCAGCTTCACCTTCGGAATATTTCTTAGTGCTGTGTCTTACCACTGCCCTTGTCGTCTGCCCCATCCTGCGCCAGCCTTTTATCCTTTCCCTTCAGTCTGTTGCATCCTCCCCCCTTCTCCAGTGTGGCCATTGTGCGTCTCCGAAAACATCGGTCTGATGATACTTCTCTCCTGCTGAAAAACTCCTTCTGGCTCCCTGTGCTGAGCCCGTTACATAGATGATCTCAGTTAATCCTCACAGGTACTATTACTGTCCCCCTAACAGACAAGAGGACCACCACTCATCTGTCAGTTTGTCATGCTTTAGTGGCTTGTATGTCACTCTGATTTTGGATACTATACCACTGATAATTTCAAATACCAACAGCATCACTCATGATAGGCAAGTTCCACCAGGTGGTCTAGGAGGGAAGAGTTGTAAAAATATTTAAGAAAACATGTTAAGGACCATCAAGTTGACCATGACTTAAAGCAACGCTATGCCTATGCACAAGAACACTGTCTAACTTGCCTGCAGCATTGTCTAACTGGCATCCCATCAGAAACAGTCACCGCAGGGGAACACCGTATTTGGGGAGATGGAGGCCAGTGAGGATGAGAGAGAGAGAGCGCTTAGATGAAACAGACGGAGAGCACCTGTAGTGCTGAACGTGATCGTCCTGGTGGTCCTGAGGACTAGAAGCAAGCCGCATTTCATTCGCTTACACAGTTGACTGCCGTGGGTCAGAGTTGATTTGACAGTGTCTTTCTAAAGTTAAGGAACTGACTGGAGTTGACCGTCTTCCCTAACCCAGCTCTGGCAGAGCTTAGCTCTTCTTCACGCTGCTGCCTGCCCTGCTCTTTGCCGAGTGAATAAGTGATTCTTGATAATTCTGCTATGAATGGAAACAGAATTATCAGCCCAGAATGAGGCTGTTGTTATGTACCATTGAGTCAGAACTGACACACAGTTGACCCTCCAGTGGATTTTTCAGGGGCAGGAAATTGCATGGGTGTTGATTGCCCATCTGCCCTCAGGAGGAGCCGCTGGTGGATTGAAACTCCATACTTTTGAGTTGGCAGCCCAGCTCCTTTCCAGGGCTGCATTTACAAAACTGAGCCATTAGACTTTTGCTGCTCTTTTTAAAATCCATGTTTGTTGCCAGCCGGAAAGTCAGAATAAGCTTTGCTTACAGTTTTTCTCAGAAGGCGGCAAGGATAGGGAAGCCAAAGGGAGACAGGAGGTCTCTTCCCTTGCTCTGGACATGTCATCAGGAGGATTCATTTCTTTGGTATTTCCTTTCCTGTGCTGTGACCAAGGCTTAGGGAGGAGCCTCTGTGGAAGCATTGACCTCTGTTATCTGATAACCATGGGGAGCTGTGACAAGCTTTTCCTTTTTGTATTTGACTAGCAGATCTTCTCTGAAGCACAAAGTCCCTCCTATCCTCTGTGAATGTTGGAGGAGGGGATTTTACTTCTTCCCAGTAGTGAAAGGTTCCCGCAGTGTTTGGGGCAGGGGCTGCAAAGAAGGGGAGGAGAGAAGCTACTGTGACAGGAGAAGGAAGGAATGTGTCCTAAATAAGAATATTTGAGGCACTATTTCCCACAGGAGAAATGGTCAGTTGAGGCCGGACACCAAAAGCCGCAAAAGTGAAAATACTTACTAGTACTTTTTTGCCTTTGGAGTGCTTAACGTGTATGCCTGGGAGGTGTCTTCCTGAGCTGCTTGACAGTTTTTTTCTAATTGCAATAAAATCTAATTGCCCTGAGCAAGAGACGCCCTGTTTATTTAAACATGGATAAATCAAAGCTAATAGGAAGAATGACCTTGGGATTCACTATTACTTTGTGTATTATTCTTGAGTAGGTGATGGCTCAGTGCCTCAACATTCAAGTCCACCATTCAAGTCATACAAAGGTTGCGATGGGCAAGGTTGAGAGAAGGTCAAGCACAGTTTTCATTGTCAATATCAGAGCCAGACTTGGCATAAAAGCTATTTTTCCTTTATGACTGGAATCTAGAAGGAAAGATATGGGCCGCCTTCTCAAAACTGTTTAATAAAGAATAAATCCAAAGACTTGGGTCATCTTTGGAGAATTTCTATTTAGTGTTTGATGATTCCATGTCATTGATTTATGTCAGGAGTTTATATATGAGATCACTAGATTTTTTTTGTTTTTATCACCAAAGGATCCAGCAAAGCCTACTCTATGTAAAAGTGGGGAAAAGGCAGAGGGAAGTCAAGGCGCCATCTTGTTATACTCTAGGTTTATCTGAGTTTCCAATACAGAGCTTTTTTGTTTTTTTGGTTTGCTTTGTTTTAGTAAAGTAGGCTGTAAACAAAGACCTATTCTGAGCTCAGATAGAGTAGCCCATTCTTTGGTTTTTACTTACCTTCTTACCGCAGGGAAAGTAGGAGAGCAGGTATGAGGAAGAGCCTCCCATGGAAATTAGGAGGACTCGTCTCAGAAGTGGAGAGTTAAGTCAAAGGCCATTGCAAAAGGCTTCTTAAAAATGTTAAAAATGGAAAAATATCTTTATGGTCACCACTCAGCTGAAACGTATACTAATGACAGTCCAAGACTACAGCTCCTAGCATAGATTACACTTCAACATAAAGAAAACAGAAATTCTACAATTAGAGTAATAAGCAAGGGTTTCCTTTTAACTTGGATCCACAGTTAATGCCCATGGAAACGAAATGATGTGTTGCACTGTCAAATCCTACTGTAAATGACCTCTTTAAAAGTGTTAAAAAGTAACGTTGTGACCTTGACGACTAAGGTGTATTTGACTCAAGTCATGGTATTTTCCATCACCTTTTATGCATGTAAAACTAGACAGTAGACAGGGAAGACCAAAGAAGAATTGATGCCTTTGGATTTTGATGTTGCTGAAGAATGTTGAAATAGTGTTGATTGCCAGGAGAACAAACAGATCTGTGTTGGAGGAAGTACAGCAGCCAGAAAGCTTGTTAGCAACAGGATGGTGAAGACTTTGCTTCATGTACTATGGGTGTGTTTTGAGGAGAGACTAATCCTTGGAAAGGATAATCACACTTGTTAGAGAGTCAGTAAAAAGGGAGGAAGATGCTTAATGCAATGGATTGACACAGTGAGTGTAATAATGGCGTCAAACATAGCAACAGTTGTGAGAATGGTTTGGGGATGGACGGTGTTTCATTCTGCTGTATGTGAAGCTGATGTGTGTCAGACAGAAAGAATAGACTCAATAGCATCTAACATTATGCTTAATAAGAAAAGGGTTTGAAAACTAATTATAACACCATCAGATAAGACAAATGTGTCTGGCAGAATGTGATAGAGGTAGATCAGAGAGAAAATGGGACCTGGCAGTGAGAAGATGAAGGTAGAGAAGGGGTGTCCCCAAAGTGTGATAGAATTATGACGGGGTCCTTCTAAGCCTTCTTCTTCAGGTTGAGAATGGAAATGGTAGCCAGCTGTGTCGGTCTTGAATGGGGTCAGGAAAGCATATCAACAGAGAGGTGTGGATGTAGGATCTCCAAGGGGTTGTTTAGCTTGGAGAAGTGAAGATGGACTCAGGGTGGGGATTTGTAATAGTTTTTAAGTGTGTGAAAGCATGTTGGGAGAATGGTGTGGTGAACAGATGTTTTCACTATTCACTGAATGCAAGACTAGATGGTGAGTGTGTTTACCTTTTAGGCAGAAGGGATTTAAATTAATGTTTAAGGGAAATAAATAATAAATGACAACTTGGAAATGTGGGAGTATTTTAATAAAGAAACTTGCTCTACATTTGAATACACTAAGGAAAGCACACCAGAGGGCTTAAGTCTAACCTGCATGATTGTCTTTGATCAGACTTTGCCTCTTAGATGACAGATGTGGGCCTATCAAATAACCACACTCTGATAGGAGTCTTAGTGGTTTTTTGTGTTAGGTTTTGGGCTGCTCATGAAAAGTCAGTGGTTCAAACCCACCAACTGGTTTGTGGGTGGAAGGTGAAGTGATCTGCTCCTGTAAAGGTGGCAGCCTCGGGAACCCTCTGTAGCAGTTCTGCTCTGTGCCACAGGGCCACCGCAGGGCCACTGAGAGTCAGAATCCACCTGATGGTAGCAGTTTAGGTTCGATATTTTATGTGATAACTGATTACTGTAAATGCATGTGGTAGAAACTGAGCTGGAGCCTGGCTCTTCAGTTTATGATTTTGTTATGGAGGTTTTGAGACCTGCAGGGTAACAGCATGGGATGCCGTGGTTTCAAACACTAGTCATTTACTGTGTGTTCTTGGGCAAGTTTCTTAACCTCTCTGAGGCGGCTTCCTCATTGCTAAAATGGGAGTACAGTATTCCCGACCCTTCAGGCTGTGGCGAGAGGCAGTGAGGTGGCAGGCACAGCCACGGCGCCAGTGCCTGGTGCACAGGAAGTGCTCGCTCAATGGTGCCAATTATTTTACGTTACTTTAGATTTTTGGAGCAGTTCTGGGAACTCACTTACAGATGCGTGGTACCTTTTTTTAATCTACTATGTGATCTTTGCCCTTTTTCTTCCGATACAGCTCCTGGCCTTTTTGCAAGGACTCTTCACTTTCTATCACCATGGTTATGAACTGGCCAAGGATTTCAGCGACTTCAAGACGCAGCTGACCATTAGTATACAGAATGTGAGTGGGCAGAGGGACAGACTTCCTTTCTATGGTTAATAAAAGGGGGGGGGGAAAGTGGCCTGGTTGCCATAGAGACTCCTCAGCTTAACTGGAATGCCAGTGATGGGTGGATCTTGCTTGGAATCCCAAGGACAACTGGGGGACAGGCGTTTCAAGGGTGCTTGGTGGGCCCATGTCAGACCCTCATCCTCTTCTAAATTATTTCTGAGCACTATTTATATTCTGGAAGTGCTGTTAATGATTATGATTTAAATAGGTAGCCCTGGAGTCAGGATTTCCTTTGATGGTAGAAATCCTTCTGCAGCCCAGCGCAGCTTCCCTGCTGTGCCTCAAACTGTCTAGACACTTCAGTCTTTGGAGTGTGGGACTCTGAGATGAGCATGGACCTCACACATTAGCCTCCAGGGCATGTGCTCTGTTCACTCTCTTCCCTAAATTTCTGACAGCGTACCCTTTCCTGTCTGCTGTCGTTTGGTTAGCTAGAGCCGGATCCCACTCTTTCAATGTGATTATGCCTTGTTTTGGTGTTTTCTTTAAAAAGATCTTCTTTGTCTCTAGATTTTCGTTTACTATCTACTGTCCGTGTTTGCAGGAAACACATATATATCCATATGAGTTGTACTGAATGGTTCCTGGATGTCTGGAACCTTTCCTTGATGTGATTCTCTGAATCATTTATTTTAGAGAACAAGACACTGTGGAGTTTCAGAAAATCTCTCATGAGATATAGTTTCCTTTTAGATCAAGGTTCTCAGAAGCAAAGATTTGTGCGAAGATGGTTTAGTGGGATGTGCTGCCCACAGAAACACTGGTGAGAGGCTGAAGGTAGCTGAGGAGCTGTGGAGCCAAGCTCATCCTTCCAAGTGGTCCTGAGAGAAAACCGGGGGGAGGGGTGTGAGGAGGCAGGCTTGCATTGGCCCCTTCCCCTTTTGCCCTAAACTTCTACTTGTTGGGGTGCAGACTGCCTTGGGGAGAGGAGTCACCTTGAAGGAAGCAGCTCTCCTCTGAAGGCACTTGCCATGAGGGACTGAGCCATGAGCCAGCAGCAGGCATATTCCCTGCAGCCGAGAAGTGATTCCTCAAGTCATAAAAGGAGGGTCTGAGCATTGGACCATCATACCCACTACAAGCTTCATGAATCCACAGAACTCCAGTCACATGGAATGATTGTTTAAAATCCATATATCTTAGTCCAGTGTTGTTGTTATGTGCATTCGAGTTGCCTGTGGCAAGAGCTCTGAAGTCTGCCCGATCCAGAGCCAGTCTCACTGACTCTGGCACACCTACCCCCATTACCCCAGTTACTGTGTTAATCCGTCTCATCCAGGGCCTCCTCTCCTGCACTATCTCTTCACCCTTCTGAGTATGATGTCCTTCTCCAAGAATTGGTCCCTCCTGGCCATGTGCCCAAAGAATGTGAGACAGAGCTTCAAAATCTTAACCTCCATGGCAAAAGTTGATACCTGTTTGTTCTCTTGGTGGTCCATGGTATGTTCAATACTTTTTTCAAGTCCAGTTGAAGTACTCAGTTGATCTTTAAAGGTGAGGTCTGGATATTTGCAGGTGAATTTGATGGTCACTAAAGTTTGAGAGTCATTGTAACATAGGACCACTATAAGGCCACAGTTTACTTAGGAGTGAACATTTGCCTAGTGCCTGGTTTCAGATCCAAGTTCTCTATTAAGGGAGTGTACTGAATTGTTAATGGGGATTCTGTTTCCTTTATTTGAATGAATTTCCTTTCACCTTAGACGAGAAATCGCTTTGAAGGCACCAGGTCAGAAGTGGAATCACTGATGAAGAAGATGAAGGAGAATCCCCTTGAGCATAAGACCATCAGTCCCTACACCATGGAAGGGTACCTGTATGTCCAGGAGAAACGTAAGTACTTTAACTGCCAACACCCAGTTGCCTTTTATTCAGAAGGGAGAGGGTATTTCTACCAGGTGCTGCCGAGTCACTTCCAACCGTGCCCACTCCGTAAGTGTCAGGATAGAACTACGCTCCATTTCAGTGTCTGACTTATTTAGAAAGATCACTAGATCTTTCTTATGAAGAACTGCTGGATGGGCTTGACCTTCCAAACCTATGAGTAACAATTGAGTCCATTAATTGTTGAGCAAATTGTTTGAAAAACTGGACTCTATGAAGAAGAATATCAGGATTGGAGGAAGACTCATGACACAGCCTTGCTTGCTGAAAGTGAGGAGGCTTGATGTTCTAGTTGCAGAAAATCAAAGACTACAGCCTTCAATATGGAATGCATCTCAACGTCAAGAAAAAGAAGAAAAACATTCTCACCATTGGATCAATAGACAACAATATGATAGATGGAGAAAAGATTGAACTTGTTAATGACTTCATCTTGCTTGGGTCCATAATCAACACCCTTGGTACCAGCAGTCAGGAGATCAGGAGATGTATTGCACTGGCAAAGTCTAATATCAGGAACTTTTTCTAAATTATTGAGAAACAGTGATCACAGTTTGAAGAGTACTGTGCACCTGATTCAGGCCATGATCTTTCTGATCACTTGCTATGTATCTGAGAGCTGGATTATGAATAAGGATGACAGGAGAAATGATGCCTTTGAGCTCTGGTGTTGGACAAGAGTCTGGATTCTCCCACAGACTGCCAAAAGAACAAATAAATATGTCTTGGAGAAAGTACACAAGAGCGCTCTTTGGAGACAAAGACGACAAAGCTTCAGCTCACATACTTCGATCTTGTTGTTGGGAGAGGCTATTCCTTGGAAATGCAACATCATGCTTGGAAAGGTGGAGGTTCAGTGAAAGAGGAAGACCCTCAACCAGATGGATTGACCCAGTGACTGCTGCAGTTGGCTCAAGTATGTTAGACATGATGATGAGGATGGCACAGATAGGACAGGGTTCAGACCTGTTATTCATAGTTGCTATGAATTGTACTCCACTCATTGCCATATAACACCACCACCACCACATTGCACCATAAGTGTGTGTCTGCGCGATTGATAGTAATTTCATAGTTTACTCTCCAAAGAAAGGAAAAGAGTTGTCTCTATTGCTAAATGGTTTGTTTTCTTTGTAGCTGAACATTCCCTTGGGAACCTAGAATTTATTGAACATTAATTGTGGTCCTTGCAGGCAGAACCTCCTTCTGTAATAGTACTGTGTTGTTAGAAATACAGTAATTGAGCAAGCACTTGGTCAAATAAGAGACTTTGAAGAAACTTGACTGGGTGACCCCTTCTTAAGGGATGGCTCTTTAGATTACACTTGGAGCTACAGGGTCACTTTTATTCAGTGTCTTTTGTCTCTGAGTCTTCCTGTTCTCTGTCTCAGATCTTATTTAGTTCTACTAAAGTGAAATTTGGGGCCTTGGAAGTAGGTCAGAGCCCCAGTATATCTGTAAGCAGAGATGCTGGAGCAGCTGTGTGGGAAGCAAGACGTCATCGCCCCAGATGCGAGTGGTGGAAAGCACTTGGAGGAGCCCTGAGTGTTCTCTACTCGTTCATCTCACTCCTGTCAGGGAAGAGCGAGGAAACTTTAAATGGAGATTGATGATGGGAATATGAATTAATATCCCCAGGGAACTCTACTTCCCTTATATTTTAAGACCTAGTGGATGTAGCACTAGTGGGAAACAGTTTTTCTTGGTCCCTGGGGGTGAGCCCTGGGTCAGTTCTGTTTCCAGCCTGTGGGATCAGCTTTCTGTCTATTCTTTTCTCACTGGTGTGGCTAATGTCCTGCGCCAAGAAGCACTTTAAGAGTAGGTGCACACTGTAGGTAATAGGTTGAGTGTTTCTCCACTTAGGGCACGCTGTATACAGTGGATGTGTGTAGCTGTTTCACAGGACCTATTTGCTTGCAGGTCACTTTGGAACATCTTGGGTGAAGCACTACTGTACATACCAGCGGGATTCCAAACAAATCACCATGGTACCGTTTGACCAAAAGTCAGGAGGGAAGGGGGTGAGTACATTTTTAAAACTTCATGCTTAATTTGTTTGATTAACATACACTGGTAATAAAGGATACATAAAGTAACACTTCTGCTTTTTTACTGTAATTAAAATTTTTTTTCTACAGTAATTCCAGGATAAAGAATAATGAAAAACAGATAATGATTCTAAGCTCTAAGTTATATTAGGACCTGTAGTTAAGAAAGATTATTGTATTTCACATCCTTACAGTATTACATGTGGTAAAATGAGAAAAAAAAATCTCAGATGACCTCCTCCTGTGAAACAGATTCATGTCATTCTCATTTGCTGGGAAACTGCCAGTTGGCAGGGTGTATGTTACAGATACCTATTGCTGTGTAACAAATCATCCCTAAAGCTAATGACTTGAAACACCACCGACCATTTCATTTTTTTCTATTTTATTATTATTATTAATTATAATGAAAATTTACAGAAACTTGGGATTTCTGTTCATTCATTGTTGCACTTTTCTCCCTGCCCACCCCTCCCCCCAGTTCACTCTTCTCTTTGAAAAGTAGTCTCTCCCCCCCAGGTCCACTCCAGTATGCAGCCTTTGTTCTGGACAACACTGACCATTTCATTGTTAACAAAGCTCTTGGGGGTTAGGGGATGAGCAAGCCTTTGGAGTCGGTCTCAAGTGTCTCTCATGCAGTTCCAGTCAGGTGGTGTCAGAGCTGGATGGACAGTGGAGGTCTAAAACAGCTGGTGGCTGTCCAGACACAGCTGTCTCTGCCTCTCGCCTGCTCTTTTCTTGTCCTCCTTTTCCTCTTTCTCAGGGGAGTCCACGGCCTTTCCATGTGACTGCTGAACTAATTTAGACTTCCTCACAATATGGTGGCCTCAGGATAGCTAAAGTGGTCAAGAGTGAGTGTTTTTGCAACTAAAGTAAGAGCTACATTGCCTTTTTGTGGGATACTTCTCTCAGATATCACACATGTTGCTGTTGGGCTATCTGTGGTTGAGACAGTTGCGAAAGCCCCTTAATTTCAGTAGGAGAGAACATACCTCACCTCTCCATGGGAAGAATGTCAGAAGAGCAGTGGGCTAGATGGAAGGTATTCTTGGGGCCATGTTTAGAATACACTGTCAGCTACATGAGGCTTCCTGGTATCTTTGCTGTTGGGGAGCTCCTTAGAGAACTATAATATTTTCTTTTCCACAAGGCTGTTGTCACTCACCTCCTGCTACACAGTCCCCTTTGGGCATTTCCAGTGCAGTGCATTTCCCTTTTAGGTGGTCCATCTTTTCTCTGACTGCCCTTAATATGTTGCGGGGTTTTGTTTTGTTTTTTCCTTCTTTAATGTACTGCATTTCACTGTGAGGAGCATAGATGTAGAAATGTAAGTGTAAATGTAAATTTTACTATGGTTTTGAAGATTTGCTCCTCTTATTTTTTTAAGAAAAAAACAAAAAATTAAAAATTAGGGTACAAATTTACTGATCCCACATCAAACTGTCACTTCCAGTTCACATAGGTTTGCTCCTTCAGTATCTGATCATTGTGGAATTATTACTTTGAGCTTTTCCTCCTCCTATTCTTTTTATTATATTCTCCTATAACTCTGATTAAACATTTTCATTTTTCTCTATATATTTCCCTATCTCACACCCTCTTTCTTGAAAATTTTTTTTGTGCCATTGATTCTCTAGACTACATTGTAGAAAATTTGTTGGTACTACCTTCAGTTTGAACCATTTTAAAAATGGATCCTGATTAATAATTTAATTTACATTTTCATTTAAGTTTTCATGTTTAAATATTCTTTTTTAAAATATCTTTCAGTGTGTGTGTGTGTGTGTGTGTGTATAAAAAGTTGTGATTTTCCCCTACCATTTCTTTAAACATAGTAAGTATACTGCTTTTCTATTATGTGTGGTTATTCCAGTATTGTAAGTCTTTGCAAATCTTTCTGCCAGCTCTTATTTCTGTTCATTCTTCCTTATGAATCTTTATTTTCTTTAGGATATTTTGCTCATATGGCATAGTCCATATGGGGTGGCCCTGGTACCCCAAAGGCTGTTGCTTCCTGAAGCTTTGAATCTACCAGTGGCTCCATGGGAGAAAGATGCACAGGTTCTTCCCATGCAATTTATAGCCTTGAAAACCCATGGGAGAATTAGATGGTTCTGACTCCCAGGATGAGTTTGAATTTTTTTAAAAAATTTCATTCCTTTGAACATTTTCAGTGGGAATTCTTTAGGACCTGTGTTGAAGTTGAATTTCTGTGATGACAGAGAATTTGTGTTTTTTCCTGTGAGCTACTTGGAGCCATATTATTTGTTTGAAACATTTCTACGACCAGAAGAGGATAAAATAGATGAATCAGACCTTCTAGGAATCAAATCCCTAGGCACATCCAAAACCTTCTCCATCAGGGTAAAAAGGGAAGCCACAGATTGAGAAAAAATATTTGTCAATGACATGTGTGATACGGGACTTATATCTAGAATTTATAGACTACTTGAGCGCCACAACAAGATAAAGGTAAACAACCCAATTGCAAGATGGGCACAGAATATGAACAGACACTTCACCTAAGAAGACATTCAGATGGTGAACAAACACATGAAGAGATGTTCAAAATCCCTAGCTCTAAGAGAGATGCAAATCAAAACAACTATGAGATATCATTTCACCCCAATAAGAATAGCAAAATTCAACAGAATAGCAAACAACAAATACTGGCGAGGTTGTGGAGAAACTGGAACCCTTATTCACTGCTGCTGGGAGTGTAAAATGGTGTAACCACTATGGAAGGCAGTATAGTGCTTTTTTAAAAAGTTGGAAATAGAAATACCATTTGATCCAGCAATTCCACTGCTGGGAATATACCCTAAAGAAGCCAAAATTGCCACCCAAACAGATATTTACACACCAACGTTTATTGCTGCTTTGTTCACAGTAGCAAAAAGTTGGAAACAACCCAGGTACCCATCATAGTCAAC
>NW_006399845.1:6747207-6751688 GCF_000299155.1 Elephantulus edwardii | reverse complement strand
TACATGGCATTGAAACAGAGGAGGGAGAGAACTGTATAAAAGGAATATATGATTAGGTATTGGCATGACAAGAGTCCAGAATAAGAGCTGCATAGTGAAGTGGACTGAGCGGGGAGGGGACTGTGTAACAATGAAAGAATTTATTTTCCAAAGAAAAAAGTGAATTGGAGGGGAGGGGGAGCAGGGAGAGAAATGTGCAACAATGAATGAATGGAAATCCAAGTTCTATATAAACTTTCATTAAAATGTCAATTAAAAAGAAAAAACACAAGCTCAGCCTATACCGTCTCCATTAGGTTCCTAAGACTGTATGAAGTTTTTGTTTCTTTGTTTTAGGTTTTTTATTGTGATATGAATGTAAGTTTACAGAACAAATTACTTCCTCATTCAACCATTATACACGTTATTTTATGACATTAATTATCATTTCCTCCCAAGGCTGTAAATTTTAATAGGAGCCGACTTTCGCCTTTTTATCCCGTGAATGGCTAGTAGTCCAAATCACTCACCTTTTGGTTAGCATCCCAGCACTTAACTCAGTATGTTTCCAGGATTTCTTCTTTAGGAACCAGCTTGTAATTAAACATCTTAAAAAATTGAGACAGACTAATTTTGTGATTGTCTATCAAAGTTGGATCATTTTTCGTGTTTTTCTGGCTCTGTCTTTGAGGTCTTGATTTTCTCTAATTATAGTCTCTAGTTTGAGTGGCCTTCAGCTTGATTCCCTGCACTCTGACAGCCTTCAAAGCTCGGAGCACGTGTTCACACTTTACAAGGCTCATTAGAAATTCAGAGCTGGTCCTGGCACCCTTTGCCTCTCCTTATTCCTGATTTACTTTGCTTTGTGGCTCTGCAACTTCCTGACTTTGTGCCAGCTTGGCCGTGTTATTTTAATTATGTTCTTTAATGTTTTACTCATCATTTATGTGTTTATTTAAGCAGTTTTATCTACATATTGCTAGAAACAGAAGCTCTGAGGGTCTGGTGACTGTTTAGACCTAGTATCAGTTACTTCTTACAAGTTTTATGAGATGAGAGGAAGGAAACATAATTCATGGTATTGGTTCTTTCCATCTCTGGTCTTCTCCATAGCTCACCCCGATGTTGTTGATCTGTGCCATGAAGTAGGAAACGAGTCATAGCTGACCCTTCAGCCGGTTTTCAGAGACTGTATATTGACTGATAGGAGATTATGCATTTTTCTCCCAAGGAGCAGCTGGTGGATTCGAACCATATGCCTTTGGACTGGCAGTGCAGCTCCTTTGTCACTAAGACCCCAGAGCTCCCTTTTCACCCTGTACTTAATCTTTCATAAGCGCTTCATCCTCAGCATCTTTATGGCACATTTCTATGCAACATGTTGTGTTTGTGTGAGGTCATTGTAGTATAGCAGTTAAAATTACTGGCTTTGAAATGAAATACCAGAGCCAGTTGCTAGACGCTGTTATCATTACAAGTAGGCATTCAGTCGCGCTGCCTCCCTTGCTCTCTACCATTTCCAGGTATTCTTCCCGAGTTTCTTGTACTTACTTGGGCCGTTGCAGGCAAGTTTATTGACATCTCTATTGTTTTCCTGTATCAAATCCCTCTTAGTGTTTCTTGGCAGGGGTGGCTTGACTTAAAAGTAATCTCAGGAAAACAGACATATTAACAAAATATCAAAACAGAGAAATTAAAGTCAGTGGGACTATCAAAAGCCTCTTTTGATAGGTTTTATAAACTGGAGATAGGGTTAGGTCTGGCCTTTCTTGGACCTGGGCATAGCATTTTCCAATGCCTAGTCTTTCTTCTAGAGAGCTGAGGTAGCATAGTTGGTTAAGTGTTATGCTACTAACCAGAAGGTAGAACCCACCAGCTGCTCCTCAGGAGAAAGAAGAGACAGTCTCCTCCCGTTAAGACTTATCATAAATCTGAAATCAGGTTGAGTCAGAAGCACTGAAAAAGATCAAAGTCTTCAGATTTCCATGCATTGCATCTTGACATCATGAAAACAAAAATCCACACTACTCGATCACTAGGCATCCAGTTCAGAGTTGACCCTCCAAAACGTATCCACAGGTTGTAAATTGCGTTGGAAGAGATTACTCATCTTTTCCCCACTGAAGAGCTGGTGAATTCAAACTGTCTGTTGGCAGTGTAACCCCTTACACCATGTCACCAAACCTCCCTAATATTATAATAGTAATATCTAATGTATGTTGTCTAGTTTCTCAGTACTGTGTTTTCCCATTAGCACTACCAGGAATTAATCCATGTAATCCTCAAAACAAGCTTACTCTTATTTTTCTTGTTTTACCGATTTGGCAAATGAGGCACAAAATGTTAAATAACTTGCCAAGTTGATACAACTAGCACATAAATGATTTAAGAACTGAGTCCAGATGATCTGACTGTGACATAGGTGCTATTAAACCTGTGTCACTAATACACATGCAAGCAAAGTCTTGTTGAAGATTTAAGGGGAAAAAAACCCCAACAAACCCTAGGAGAGTACATTGACAGAGAACTGATAGAAATACAAACTGGATTTAGAAGAGGCCATGACACTAAAGTTATCATTGCTGATGTCAAATGAATGGTGACCAAAAATTGAGAGTACCAGAAGGATGTTTATTTGTCTTTTATCAACTATGCAAAGATATTTTGACAGTGTGGATCACAACAAATTGTTGCTAACATTAAGAAAAATGGAAATACCAGAAAATCTGATTGTACCCCTCTGAAACCTGTATCTAGACCAGGAATCTGTTGTCCAGCTAGAACATGGTTCAGAATCAAGAAAGGAGTGCATAAGGGGTGTATCCTTTCAGCACACCTTTTCACTGTATATGTGGAACAAATCATTAGATAGGTTAGACTTTATGAAGAAGAATGTGGCATCAGGATTGGAGGAAGACTCATCAACAAATCTTTGTTATACAGGTGACACAACCTTGCTTGCTAAAACTAAGGAGGACTTGAAGTGCTTGCTGTAGGAGATCAAGGACTACAAATAAGTCATCAGTATGGACTGAAGCTCAGTAACAAGATAATGAAGATTGTTATCACTGGGCCAATAGGCAGTATCATGATAGATGGAGAAAAGACTGAGGTTGTTAATAGTTTTATCATGTTCAAATCCACAGTCTTCTTGGAACCAGCAGCCAAGTAATCAAAAGACAAGTTGTATTTTGAAAATCTGCTGTCAAGGATCTCTTGAGTGCTAAAAGCCATGATGTTATTCTAGAGACTGGGGTGACCTGATCTGGGCCATGGTCTTCTCAGTTGCTTGCCAGGTATCTGAGAGATGGTCAGTCAATAAGGATGATAAGAAGAATCAATGCCTTTGCATTGTGGTGTTGAAGAAGATGGTTGACCATATCATGAACTACCCAGAAAACAAATACATCTGTAGAGAGTGAAGCCAGATTGCTCCTTGGATTTTGAAGCTCCATATTACATGGGTATATCTCTAGGAGGGACCAGTCTTTGAAGAAGGACATCATGCCTGAAAGGGTAGAGGGTCAGCACAGAAGAGGAAAACCGTGGTTGAGATGAATTGCCACAGGGATTGTGTGTCAGAGACAGTGAGGTTGGCTGAGGATGGGACAAGGTTCAAAGCCATTGTTCATAAAGTCTCTATGAGTTGTAGTCAACTCAATGGCACATAACAATAACAACAAACCTTTAGGTGTCTTCTCTCTTATGTAACACTTTTGAAAACATCACAGAGAGGATGTTTTGGTGGCTAAACTAAGACTGATGTGATCAGTTGCTGTGGACTTGATTTTGTCTCCTGGCAGCCCCACGTGTGGCAAAATTTCACTGTGCATCACAGAGCATTCAGCCACTAGTTTTTCTTAAGTAGATCCCAAGTGTTTTCTGTCTAGGAGTCTCTGGATGGACTTGCACAACTCCAACCTTTGCATTGGCAGCCAAGTATATTAACAGCTTCTACTATCCAGGACTGCACCCGTTGTGCAGTTTGACCAACAACCAGATTTTAAATGAGGTGAACAAGTGGAAGTTTCCAAGCATGGGTAGATCCTTCATCCAGCTTTTTGTGGCCCTCTCTTAGGTCTCGCCTTTAGTCATCCATCATGGTGGTCACGGGGAAGGCCACCTTCTCAGGGGACAAAACCTCCTTCTAACGACACTCTTAGTAAATCAGGAGTTCAGTGACTGAAAGTTATTTCATACGCTACGTGATACTCATCAATGTCAGCATTCTCCCTCTTTTCATCTTTTCTTAACCTCTTTATTGTCTATTTTTTATTTTTTAGCTTTGTTATCTATCTTATTTGTATTTATATCTCTTTATTATCTATTTTAGCTTTCTTAAATTTTTTATTATCTATTTTTTTTCTGCAGAGTATTAATTTCTTGTCTAGAAGCCAAGGTTTTTTGACCTGATTTTTTTTTTCTCCTTTGTAATTTTAGGAATTTATTTAGGTTCCAGTTATGTCTGTCTCTGATGATTTTTTTTCTTTTCTTTAAGCCAT
>NW_006399845.1:6743829-6746600 GCF_000299155.1 Elephantulus edwardii | reverse complement strand
AACTCAAGGGCATCAGTTCTTCTTCTGTCTTCTTTGGTCATTGTCCAGCTTTCTGATACCTAACAGATAATTGTGAAGACCATAGCCTGGATCAGTTGCACTTTAGTTTTCTGACCAACACCATTGCTCTTTAACAGTATTTACATACACAGATATTTTACACATTGGAGATAATGGCTTTTCTTCTTAGTTTTAGGAATATTCTTAGCTATTAAATGACAATAGAACTAAGACCTGTGAAAATAAAATCTTTTCTTAATTCTTTTAATTTTTTTGTGTGGCTCTGGATAGTAGTGAGTGATTAAGTGTTATCTTCTGCAGTTACATCTCATTGTGCAAACTGGGAAGTTTATGAATCTACTTTAGCACTAGTTAAGAAAAAGATTAACAGAGGAAAGAGAAACGGAAACTTTGACAAATTTCGAAGTGACACAAGAGAAGGAATGAGAGGCAGAAACATCTATATTTGTAATCAGTATATTAGTGTTGTGTGACAAAACAACTCTGGTATATTTGTACAATGGACTATTACTCGGCAATGGAAACAAGGAAACTCGAGATACATACAACAAAATGGATTTTATTGAGTGAAAGAAGCCAGACAGAAAAGAGTTAATACTGTATGATTCAGTTTATATAAAATGATAAATATGCAAATTAATCCATAGTGACAGAAAGCAAACTTAATGTTTTCTTGGGGTGGGAAGAAATAAAGATTACAAAGTGGCATGAAAAAAACTTTTGTGAGAGTTAGTTGCTTGATAGTGGTGATGGGATGTATCAAATTATATACTTTAAGCATTAACAGTTTATTATACCACAGTTAAACCCTTGAATTATATTTGTTGAGTTCCTACTCTGTTTTGGGTGTGGTTAGGTTCTGGAGAAACTATATTGAATTGAAACAAGACACTCTTCTGCCCTCAGGAAGCTTACATTGTAATAGGGAGAGGGATGCCTTAACATCTATGTTAATAGAAATATTAATAATATGTTAATAGAAAACATCAGCTGTGAGTAGTGCTGTGAAGGAGAGGTCAGCAGAGCTCTGGCTGTTTGTCCTGGCCCAGGCAGGCATTTTTGAAGAATTGAGGACTGAATCAACATCACAGAAACTCAGAATTGGACAGAGACTTAAAGGTTATCTTGCTCAGCATTTATCAAGCCTACAAATTAGAGCTTTTAACAACAACAATATATGTTGGAACCAACCCATAGTTGACCCTCAGGCAGGTTTTTAGAGACAGTTAATCACATAGCAGGGAACTCTGGTGGCCTGGTTGCAAGAAGCTGCACTCCAGTCCCAAAGGCCACCAGCTGCTTTGCAGGAGAACCATGGCCAGTCTCCTCCCATGCAATAAACTGCCCCTGAAAACCCCTCAGAAGATCAGCTGTGGTTCAGACTCTATGGTGTACAACAACAGTAGCAACAACAATCACACAGCAGGAGACCAGGAGACAGCCCATCCTTCTCATGCAGAGCAGCTGGTGGATTTGAACTGTGTACATTCAGGATTGTAGTGCAGCTTTTTACCAGTAGGCCATCAGAGTTTTGTGTATGTGTTCAATAAGGATGATAAGAAGAATCAATGCCTTTGCATTGTGGTGTTGAAGAAGATGGTTGACCATATCATGAACTACCCAGAAAACAAATACATCTGTAGAGAGTGAAGCCAGATTGCTCCTTGGATTTTGAAGCTCCATATTACATGGGTATATCTCTAGGAGGGACCAGTCTTTGAAGAAGGACATCATGCCTGAAAGGGTAGAGGGTCAGCACAGAAGAGGAAAACCGTGGTTGAGATGAATTGCCACAGGGATTGTGTGTCAGAGACAGTGAGGTTGGCTGAGGATGGGACAAGGTTCAAAGCCATTGTTCATAAAGTCTCTATGAGTTGTAGTCAACTCAATGGCACATAACAATAACAACAAACCTTTAGGTGTCTTCTCTCTTATGTAACACTTTTGAAAACATCACAGAGAGGATGTTTTGGTGGCTAAACTAAGACTGATGTGATCAGTTGCTGTGGACTTGATTTTGTCTCCTGGCAGCCCCACGTGTGGCAAAATTTCACTGTGCATCACAGAGCATTCAGCCACTAGTTTTTCTTAAGTAGATCCCAAGTGTTTTCTGTCTAGGAGTCTCTGGATGGACTTGCACAACTCCAACCTTTGCATTGGCAGCCAAGTATATTAACAGCTTCTACTATCCAGGACTGCACCCGTTGTGCAGTTTGACCAACAACCAGATTTTAAATGAGGTGAACAAGTGGAAGTTTCCAAGCATGGGTAGATCCTTCATCCAGCTTTTTGTGGCCCTCTCTTAGGTCTCGCCTTTAGTCATCCATCATGGTGGTCACGGGGAAGGCCACCTTCTCAGGGGACAAAACCTCCTTCTAACGACACTCTTAGTAAATCAGGAGTTCAGTGACTGAAAGTTATTTCATACGCTACGTGATACTCATCAATGTCAGCATTCTCCCTCTTTTCATCTTTTCTTAACCTCTTTATTGTCTATTTTTTATTTTTTAGCTTTGTTATCTATCTTATTTGTATTTATATCTCTTTATTATCTATTTTAGCTTTCTTAAATTTTTTATTATCTATTTTTTTTCTGCAGAGTATTAATTTCTTGTCTAGAAGCCAAGGTTTTTTGACCTGATTTTTTTTTTCTCCTTTGTAATTTTAGGAATTTACTTAGGTTCCAGTTATGTCTGTCTCTGATGATTTTTTTTCTTTTCTTTAAGCCATCTCTGTAGAAGTTTTTTCTT
>NW_006399845.1:6713809-6743729 GCF_000299155.1 Elephantulus edwardii | reverse complement strand
TATGTGTGTGTGTATATGTCTTAGATAAAAATATAAATATATAAATACACACATACATATGGAGAAAGAAGGACAGTCTCTTCCCACGTGATTACAGCCTCTAAAAACCCACTAGAAAGTCAGCTATGAGTCAGTTCTAGCTCAATGACAATGAATGAATGAGTGATCTATCTGTCTGTCTGTCTGCCCATCTGTCTGTCTACACACACACACAGACCAGTTTTGTTAAGACTAAGCCATCATGATCAGTAAGTATTAAATTAAAGACATTTGTCAAATTTTTGTTACCTGAGCCTCTCTTTGGAGAAAGTTTGTGAATCCCCTTTATCTCAGATGATCACAAATGCTCAGGTTTAAGGAGACGAGATGATCACTCCTATCCATGTGTCTTGTTTTTTCTGTAGAGGAGCAACTCCTACACTCTGGCTTTATATTTAATTCAAAATATCTTAGATCAGGTGCATCTTAGTCTTTAAGCTGACATCATTGCACTTCGGAGAGGACCTTGACAGTGTATTTTTCTAGTGCAACATGTTGTTTTAGATTTTTAATTTATTTTTAATTTGTGTTTTGTGTATTTAACAGGGAGAAGATGAGTCTGTCACCCTGAAGTCCTGCACAAGGCGGAAAACAGATTCTATTGAAAAGAGGTTTTGCTTTGATGTCGAAGCTGTAGATAGGTGAGTAGCTGTCATATTTTTCTCAGGAACAAACATTAAATTTGAATTACTTATTTTACCTTACTCCAGATCTTTTCTGGGTATTCTCTTCCTTTTTCCTTCTTCATCTATGTTCTGTTTGGGAAGGCCTCCAAGCCTTTTATTGAAATGCAAGGATCAATACAGCACTTTTCATCTTTTATCTTTCACACAAAACCACCAACTTTTTTTTCTTTTGTTTGAATATTATTGCTTCTGTTCTCAGCAATGTATGTTATAGGAGACTAGGATTCTTGAGCATGGTTGTGTCATCTTTTTTAATTTCTGTACTTTAAAAAAATAATAAAATGATGTAGTGTGGGATACTCACTAATAGAAATGAGCTTTTAGTTACAGTGTGCACAGAGCATATCCAGGAAAGAGAATTATCATAGATAGCTCTGTGTTGTATTCCTCAAGGTTTATAGCGTCTCTCATTAAGTTGCACCATTTAATGACCTTGAGCTAGTTTAACAACATTCCAGTTCCTCAAGACACTTTACTTGGCAACAGGTTAATGCTTTGAATAAAAGATATGGGCCAAGCTTAGTTGGGCTGGCTGCTCAAGATCGTCGGTACTTTTCCAGCATCCTTTAGCGTCAGTTTGATTCTCATATACTGCTATCTAATGTCTCCTGGCATTAGACAGGCATTTCCTCCTGTGTGATTTACAGCTTTTCTGAAACCCAGTGGAGGGTGGACAGTATGCCAACTTTTGGTTCCTTGACAATTAGTTTTTTTGGTTCTGCTTTTTTCTATTTTTTTTTAAATACGCCATTCTATCATATTTTTTTTAAAGGAACACTTCTTGCTGATCTTCTCTGTATCCTTCCAATTTTAGTATATGAGCTGCCAAAGCGAGCACCATTCTATCATATTTTATTTCTGTGTTGTCTGAGAAGTTTCTCTGGCCCACCTTTCCCAGCTTTTGAGAACACTGAGGCTGCTCGTGGGCTGGGTGTCTCACTCACTGTGCTGTAGACTTGAAACGACCCCTTAGGGCATGGAGCCCGCTCATAGTGTGGCTGCTGGATGGTGCAGGGGCACCCACGGAGAGAACCTGCCCCTCGGAGCCGAAACCACAAGCTCCTGCCAACCGACTTGAGTTGTTACACATTTCAGCTTTCAAGTCAGACAATTTGAATCCAGCTTGTGACTTTGTCAAGTTACTTAATCTCTCAGAGCTTAGATTTCATATCTGAAAAATGAAGAGGACAATTGTGCCAAGTTCCTAGAATTGTTAGAATTCAAGGAGATATGCATATGATACTTGGTCAATGGTGCATAACATGCTCTCTACAGTAGTAGCTGCTGTTGTTTGTCATTAATGAGCTTGTCCTCTGTGTCATCAAACTATTTCATGAGGTTGGACTTTAAATAGGGAGCTCTGCTGGTTTATTGTGTAGAGAACTGTGCTGTTAACGCAAAGAGCGCACCTCTCTGGTGGCTGCAATTCCCAAGTAGCGCTAAGGGAGAGTGATGGACAGTCTCCTCCCATGTGATTGACAGTGTTGGAAACCCAGTGGAGAGGCAGCTATGCGTTGGTTCTGATGCAGTGGCATGAAGGTGTGAGTGAGTGAGACTAACGACCTGGAGGTATGTATAGGCCCTCATCTTATTTGGAGGATGTGAGAGGGAAAATAAAAGGAACAATGCATCATTGGGAAATAAGATTAATTATTCTTTGCAAAGAAGAATTACAAATAGGCATCCTCAAATCAAAATAGATTATCCTCGATTTTAAACAAATCCTAAATCAGGGTGTTGTAAGCACATCTTTCCTCTATATTATTAGTATAAGATTGAAGGGAATTCATGTGGTTGGCATCCGTAAATGAGCTTCGGAAGGTGGGTTTGCTTGGAGGTAGATCCAGATGTTTGATGCTGCTCATGTGTGCGCTTCCTGGAGATGCTCCCTGGTTTGTGTGGCTGTTGAAAGTGGGTATGCCTCCTGCTGCAGCTCTGCTGGTAACTGAAAAATGTCCTGGGAGGTACTCTGGGAAGCTGAGAGAATTTCAGTGCTGCTTCTTCAGAAATGTTCCAGGCTTTGTAGAGTTTCTATTTAGGTGATGAAAACTCACCTTAGCATGTCCATCACACTTCCATTCCTGCCAACACTTCCTAGTTAAGTCCATAAAAGCTTTTTGTGCCCCAGTTAGAAGGTGAGAGCGGTCAACATCCTGAGGGGGTCAGGGAAGTCTCCTTCCACTCTGCTGCTGCCTCTGGTGCCCTGGGCATGACGTGGAAGGATTTTGGTTATGGGTCCAAAAGAGGCTGCTGAATCTCCTCTTGATGAGCAGGCGGTGAGTGGCTAATCCTCTGGAACATCTTTCTCTTCCTATCGTGGCTTGAATCTTTGGTCAATGTGATAAGATTGCACCTTGACAACGTTTCTTCTCTTTCCTCTATTTAGACCTCAGTGCGTTTTTTGTGTTTTCATCACATATCTAGGAAAGGAAGGACAGCATTCCTATGTGTTCTTTTTCTGTCTCTTGAGAATTCTGATTAGAATCCCTTTCTCATGAAGAGTCTTATAATTACTCTTTGTTCAGTGTCCTCTGGTAAGGAGGTGAGACCTGCTGGGTACCTCCCCACAGATTTCTCAAATATGGGATGGGCAGTGGTCAAACAGTATAGACAACGGTCAAACATAGTAAGTTTAGCAGTGAAGAAATATGGAAGTAAAAGAGAGAACGGTTATATATAACAGTGTAAAGATTCAAAAGACCGTCCCAAATATGTAAACTTTAGACAATCTAAACATTTATGGAGTGGCTTTTACTGTTTTAGAGTCCTCAAGTTGTCCAAATAGTTAACATGCTCAAGTGCTGATTGAAAATTTGGAAGTTCAGATCCCACAGGTACCTCAGAAGAAAGGCCTGGTGATCTCCTTCCAGAAAATGCACCATGAAGAACCTTGGGTTGCACAGAGGTGCTCTGCTCCATGTGAAGTTGCCATGAGTTGGAATCAACTTGATGACAGCTGGTGTCATCATTTTATCTTGTCAGTATACGTATGTGTTAAAGTGTGATTTATGTGACATAGAATATGAGATGTTGCAGCTTTTTAAGGTTGAGCATTTAGTCTCTAGTGGTATTTCAGCTTCTTTTAGATCAGGGACTAAAGACTTCGGGAAAGTGATAGTCCAGAAATGAAATGGGTGTTAATAATTACATCACTTTCTCTTCTACTGTGGTAAGGATCACTTGCAGTTTCCACTGGGATGCTTGTTAAAACTACAGATTCCTAAGTCTTGCCCCAGATTGGAAGCATCCATAATCTTCTCAAAGTGAAATAATGAAATCAGTTTCCATTTTTATGTAACTTACATGAATACATATAGCAAAAATACCTGCCATTTTCACCCTATGTAAGCCTACAATTTAGTACATTAATTGCATTCACCTTGTATTGCAGCCTTTACCACTACCTATTTCTAAAGGTTTTCGTTATCTCAAGTGAAATACACTTTTAAACTCTTCAGTTGCTCTGTATTGGTCATTCCTTAACTGATGCACTGAACACCAACCACATCACAAAACAATTTTATTATAGCTTAGAGAAACATTTTTCTTATTAAAAACAATAATAACCAAACAAAGTGCAGGTTCCTTACTAAGGAGTTAATACCCGGATGGAAGAGAATGCAAACCAAACCCTGTTGCCCTGGGCTGATTCCAGCTCATAACAACTCTATAAAAGAGAGTTGAACTGCCTCATAGAAGTGTGATCTCTATGGGAGTATATTGCCAGGTGTTCGCTCCCATGGAGCAGCTAGTGGGTTCAAACCATTAACCTTTTATTGTTGTTGTTGTTGTGTACTGTAGAGTTGGAACCAACCCATAGTTGACCCTCCAGCAGGTTTTCAGAGGCAAGCAGTTAATCACACGGGAGGAGATTGCCTATTTTTCTCCCACAGTGTAGCTGGTGGATTCGAACCTCCATGCCTTCGGGATTGCAGTGCTTTTTAATTAACCTCTAGGGCTACCTCTGTTGTTGTTATGTGCCCTTGAGCTGGCTGTGACTATTAGTGACCATTGTTCATCAATGGATATGGACCTGGCCCTATCCTTTGCCATTCTTCACCGTCTTTGATAGACTTGAGCCATTTGTTAAAGTCACTGTCATTCTGTCTTGTTAAGGGTCTTCTCACTGACCTTCCACATTTGCGTACATGAATATATTTTTTTCTAAGAACTAATACCGCCTAACAACATTAACTATAGTAGGTGAGATGAAGCTTCACCATCCTTGCCTCCTTTGTTGCACTTTCTCCAAGACAGATTTGTTTGTTCTTTTGGCAGCTCGTGGGATATTCAGTGCTCTTCTCCAACACTGTACCTCAACGCATCACTTCTTTTTCTGCCTTTCTTAGTCTTGTCCAGCTTTCAGATGCATAGTAAGTAATTAAAATGACCGTGACTCATAACAGCCATAATTGGTCTTTAAACTGACATTATTGCTCGTTAGCACTTTTGGGAGATTCTTAATAGTAGATTTCCCCAATGCAACACGTCTTTTTATTTTTTAATTTATTACTTATTTGTACCGTCATTTACTTGACTTCCAATCTGGGCTCTACCACTATACTACTATAACTCTCCTCTTTGTTTAGTGTTCATAGGGTTTTCAAAGTCTTTTATTTAGGAAGTAGATGGCCCATCTTGTTTTCTCCTTCGTCTTAATCATGGAGCCCCACTAAAACCCATCTTGATAGGAAACCCTTTTGGAATTTGACACACCAGTGACAAATATTTCAGTATGATCTAGTATTGCAGCCTTCAGTACTGATTGCTTCTTAATATCAGGAAAACAAAGATTCTTAAAATTGGACCAATAGTCCGTGTCATAATGGATGCAGAGGAGATTAAAACTGTCAACAGCATCATCTTGCTTGGATCCACAGTTAACACCCTTGGTATGAGCAGTCAGGAAAAAAAGAGATGCATTGCACTGGGAAAATCTGCAGTTAGGGACCTTTCCAAATTATTGAGGAGTAATGATGTCAGTTTGAGGACTAATGTGCATCTGATTCAGGCCATGTTCTTTCCAATTACTATCTATGCATCCAAGACTTGGACAGTGAATAAGGATGACAGGAAAAGAATTGACACATTTGAGCTCTGGTGTTGGAGAAGAGCACTGAACGTCCCATGGACGGCCAAGAGAACGAATAGATATGTCTTGGAGAAGGTACAGCTGGAGTGCTTTTTGGAGGCAAGAAAGATGAGGCTTCACCTCACATAGTTTGAACATGTTGCTAGGAGGACATGATGCTGGGAAGGGTGGAGGGTCGGCAAAGGAGAGGAAGACCCTCAACCAGGTAGACTGACAAGGTGACTGCTGCTATGGGCCCTTGTGTGTCAGGAAGTGTGAAGATGGTAAAGGACAAGACTAGGTTCAGATCTTTTGTTCATAGGGTCACTATGAGTCCTACTTGACTCGATGGCACCAAACAATAACAATAACAACCATCATTCACTTTTGTACAATCATTCATATACATTGTTTCATGCATATAAATTTTGTTTTCTGCAATTCTTTCTGTGTATACAATAGCACAAAAATGAAAACAACTCAAATGCTCATCAACAAATGAATAGATAGAAAAACTATGGTATAGTCACATAGAGGGATACTATGCAGCCCTAAGAACAATGAAATATTCATAAAGTACAACACAATGTGGGAGAGTTGAGAGAACATTATGTTGAGTTATATAACTCATTGACAAAAGGATGAATACTGCATGAGACCACTACTGTGACAGTAGGAGAGGAACTACAGGGTGAAAATGGGGAGGGGGAGAATAGAAATTAATGGGTAGACAAAGATGACTGCAAGGACCAAGACAAGGAAAGATCAACAGGGGAAGAAATGTGATAAAGACAATATGACTATTGCAATTAGCAAGTAGGAACAAGATCTGTATAGATGTTTAAAAAGAAGAGGAGTATGGAAGAACGAAGAAAATCAAAAGGATAGCAGAATTAGACAGGGCCTAGAGGGAGTCAAGAACAAGTAAGGTGATTTCTTGACTGCTGGTACCAAGGATGTTGTTGTGGATCCAAGTAAGATGAAATAGTTGACAATTTCAGTGTTTTCTCCATGTATCATGATGTCGCCTATTAACCTGATGGTGAGGGTTTTTGTTTTCTTGTTATTGAGAAGTAATTAATACTGAAGGTTCTATGTGCTCTTTACTCTTATTCAGCAAGGGCCTCAGTCCTGCTTCCTTTCATCAAGCAAAAATATGCCATCTGTGTATAGTAGTAGGTTGCTGATGAGTCCTCCTCTAATCCTAATGCCACATCCTTTGTCATAAAGTCCCTCTCTTCGAATCATTTGTTCAGCATACAGATTCAGGAGGTAGGGAGAAAGGATAGAGCCTTGATGCACACATTTCTTGATCAGGCAGCCCTTGCACTGTTCACATAAGAGCTTTTTTTTTGGCTCGGTATGGGTTTTGCATGAGCACTATCAAGCATTCTGGAATTCCCATTCTTCTCAAAGTCAGCTGAAATTTGTTGTTATACACACACAGTCAAATGTCTTTGTGTAGTCAGTTAAACACAGGGAGACATCCCTTTGGTATTTTTTACTTCACAAGCTCTATATGGCATAAGTGATATCCTTACTGCCACAGCCTCATCTAAATCCAGCTTGTATTTCTGGCAGTTACTTGTGGATGTATGTACTTATTTTAGCTTGCTTTTGATACTCACCAGCAAGTTTTTGCTTACATGTATAGTAATGATATTCAGTAATTTCCACATTCTGTTGTATCAACTTTTTTTGGCAATGAGATAAAATATGGGTTTCCTCTGATAAGTTGGCCAGGTCTCCCAGATTTCTTGACATAGCCTGGGGAGCTCGTCAAGGGAAGCATGTGTTTGCCGGAGCATGTCTATTGGTATTCCTCCATCAATTCCTGGGTCCTTAATTTTTATGAATACCTTCAATGCCCGTTGAAATTCTTCCTTCTTTTTGATTAGTTCTTAATCCTATGGTACTTGTTGAAATGGTTCTGTGTCACCCAATATTTATTCGTTACAGTCTATAAATCATTCCTCTGATGTGATTTACAGCCTCTGAAAACCCACTGGAGGGCCAACTCTTGAGTCCGTTTCTGCTTGACGGTACCGAACTTTCATCTCTGAGTCCTGGTAGTATGGACATGCTGGGCCTGCTGACTAAAAGGTTGTCGGTTTAAAGCTACCAGGCATTCTGTGAGCGAAACTGAGCAGTCTCTTCCTGTGAAGTCACTCACAGCTTCTGAAACCCAGTGGATAGTTGCTGTGAGTTGTAATTGAGTTGATGGCAGTGAACTTGGGTTTACTTCACTTGTTTAAGTATATGAGACTAGCTGTAACTGAGGTAAAAGCTTTCTGTACATTTTTTTCATGCACCCCTCACACTAACCTCAAGAGGCTCCTTGTGTTCTTCTTCAGACTCTGCCTTTTACCGGGGAGAGATGACTTAGCCAAAGCTAACGTGATAGTTGAACTGAGGTTCATGGGAGCCCATTTGCAGATCACTTTCTTTCGTGCGTCAAAGCTCAAACTATTTGAGAATCAGTTTCCAAGGATGAACCTTATGCCAGAGTCACTACTTAATGTGTAACTTGGAGGCTGTGAAATCTGACGAGCTGTTTGCATTTTAGTAATTTACACTTGGCATGTCCATAGTATGTTCAATACTCTTCCAGCACCACAGCTCAAAGGCATCAGTTCTTCTATAAACCCCAGTCATTGCCCAGTTTTCTGATGCATAGCAAGTAATTACAAAGTCTGTGGCCTGGATCCAGTGCACCTTATTCTCCAGACTGACATTGTTGCTCTTTAATACTTTGGAGAGGTCTCTGACAGCCGACTTTCCCAGGGCAATTCATCTTTTAATTTCCAGGCTGAATAATAGACCATGGACTTCTAGGAGAGCAAACAGGTTCGTCTTAGAGAAGGTGAAACCAGACTGCTCCTTGGAGGCAAGGATTCTGAAGCTTTGTCTGACATACTTTGGGCATGTTGCAAGAAGGGACCAGTCCTTGGAGAGGGACGTCATGCTTGAGAGGGTAGAGGGCAGTGCAGGAGAGAAAGACCCTCGATAAGATGGATTCAGTGACTGGGGTAATGGGAGTAGGTTTGTCAGAGACAATAAAATTGGCACAGTACAGAAAAGGGTTTAGGGCTATTGTACATAAGGTTGCTATGCATCGCAGGCAACTCGACAGCACATAACAACACTTGGTATCATAAATTAATACGAAAAGCTACACACTTGTGTCCGTTCTTACATCTGCCATCCTGTGACCTTGGAGCAATCCTCACATGACTCCCAGTTATAAAAGGCCAAGTACATGGTACATAGTAGATGCTCAGTGTCATTTTCACCACACCTCCATCCTCCACAATCTTCCTTTTGACTTTCCTTCAGAAAAAATTTATTAGTTCAGGCATTAAAAGGATAAAGCTAATAGATAAACTTTTTTTCTTCAATTTCAAACATTTTTTTTAAGGTGACACTCATTTCTGTTCATCTGAGAAGATGAGCACAGTAAGGGATAATCAAATAATTGCTTTCATTTCTTCCATATCTCAATGCAGTGTTGTCAGTTTGTTAGTTACAGTGGAAGGATTCATCTTGCACATTGCTTTTCATAGGAAGAACTGTTTCTTCTGTGTCATGAACAAGTTGGAAATAAAATTATTCCAGGATTGTGGGGTTTACAACCATAGCTCTTGAAATCTTGAATACATTTAAGAAATCTACTTTTAACTCTTCTATCAAGGTGTTTTTCTTTTTAAAGCATTTGTGGTCTCAGAATTCACTTTTCTCTGTATTTTCCTCTGTTCTATGTTGACATCCACATTTGGCCCATTTCTTTTTCTCTAGTTCTTTTTTTTTTCTTTTTTCTTTCTTTCTTCAGAATGAGCTTTGCAGGAGGTTCTGAAAAATTACTGAACACCCTTGGATTATTGTGAACAAATGTTTGACGGACTAATACTAGCTCTTTATGCCTTTGATTTTGCTTCAAAGTTACATTGCTTCCAACTATGTTGGAAGTTATTTCTAAAGTTATTTATTATATATTTCTTTAGTCCCATACTGAAAAATAACTCAAACCAAGGTATTATATTATACCCATCAAAACAACATAGTTACTTTGCAGATTTCCCTTCTGGTTTCTTTTAAAATGTATGTAGTTCCAGGATTCTGTGTAAGATGTGTTGCTCCAGCGTGGCTGTTGGAATGTGTGTGAGTGTGTGTGTGTATACACATATGTATGGCTATGTGTGTGTGTGCATATGTATATATATTTTTTAATAAAAGACAGTGCTGCATACGTAAGGCCTCACTGAATGAAACAGAGATTTTGACCCTGATAGTATTTTGGATGGAAAGATGTTTGGACAATACTGCTGACATAAAACCCCAATCCACTAAGCAGCCTGTGTTGTTGCTATGTACCATTGAGTCTAGTTCATGTACATTATCACCCTTGTTCTGAACACTATTGTATGACAGTAGCCTAAGCTTACATTAGTTGTTTTTTTTTTCCTTTAAACAATTGCCTCTTCTTATAAGAATGGATTTTATACTTTGTAGCAAGAAGAATTTTTTTAATGTTTTGGTATTACTTTGCACTAGGCATTCTGAATGTTTCTATGTAATATATTGGTTAACTGGAAAAAGACTAGATTTACTATGTATTCTTTAAAATACATATATATTTATTCTGGGATAGACTCAAGGTCATATTTTGGTTCCTGTGTATTTGATTTAATTTTCCTTAGCTTCAGCTTGAACTTGCATATGCGTAGTTAGTTAGTGGTCCAGTCACAATCAGCACCTGGCTTATTTTTCACAGCTGATATTGAGCTTCTCCAGCGACTCTTTCCACAGGTGTAATTGATCTGATGTCTATGCATACCATCAGGTGAAATCCATCAGGAGAATAAGGTGCGCCTGATTCAAGTCATGGTCTTTGCAGTCACTTGCTAAGCGTCAGAAAGCTGAACAGTGACTAAGAATGATAGAAGAAGAATTGATGCCTTTGAGCTATGGTGCTGGAGAAGAATGTTGAGTATACTATGAACTGCTAGGAGAACAAACAGGTTTGTCCTAGAGAGGGTGATACCAGGCTGTTCCTTGGAGGCAAGGATTCTGAAGCTTTGTCTGACATACTTTGGACATGTTGCAAGGAGGGACCAGTCCATGGAGAGGGACATCATGCTTGGGAGGGTGGAGGGGCAGAGCAGGAGAGGAAGACCCTCAATGAGATGGATTGATTCAGTGACTGGGGTAATGGTAGTAGGTTTGTCAGAGACAGTAAGATTGGTACAGGATAGAGCAAGGTATGTTGCTATGAGTTTCAAGCGACTCAATGGCACATAACAACAACAACAACAACAACAACTCTTTTTTAGAGAATTTAGTATAAAACTCTTGGTGAAAATGGGACATAATCTAAAAGCAGCCTTTCGTGGTTGTTGCTGCTAGTTGTTACTGAGTATCGTAGAGTCAGAACCAACTCATAGCTGACCCACCAGCGGGTTTTCAGAGGCTGATAATCACAAGGGAGGAAATTGACCATCTTTCTCCTGTGGAGCAGCTGGTGGTTTTGAACCATGTGCCTTCAGGACTACCATGCAGCTTCTTACCACTAGGCCACAAGAGCTCACATAATGGTATATGAATGTCGTTATGGGAATTGTTATACTTTTCAACTTTTGTCTGCTGTGACAGGAGACCTGGTGGTGCAGTGAGTGACTGTACCTGGCTTTTATTCCAGAGGTCAGCAGTTTCAGTCTGTCAGCTGCTCTGAGGAAGAAAGATGAGGCCATCTGCTTCAATAAAAATTACAGTCTTGGAAACCCCACAGAGCAATTCTGCTTTGTCTTGTAGGGTCACAGTGAGTTTTCATTGACTTGACAGCAGTGGTTTTGATTTAGTGAGTTTCATCTTTAGTCAAGATGAATAATTAAGGCACCATGCAGAGTGTCTTATGGAAATGAATGAGAAAGTGTAAGGAAAATATTTGGTTAAGTGAAAGAACCATGGTGGTATAGTCTCTGCTAACATCCCTGGATTTGTTTAAGACATTTTTCATAGAAGTGACACAAGATCTTTTTGCCCATGTGTTTTCCAGCAAAGGCCATAAAACCATATGGAAAATAATAAAAACATCATTTTCTAGGTTTTATAAAGCTCTACATCAATGTAGTCCCTTGGGAAGCAGTGTTTATGCTTGGGGAAAGGAAATTATTAAAAGACTTAAGTGTTTTTCCTGGGACTAGCTAACTCCCAACAGAAGTATATACATTTGAAAAGTTGTTTGAAGTTGTAAATAGTCCACTCTAGCATTATCATTCTTCATAGTTGAGTAGCAAAGGGCAGTTTATTTGAAATGACAAGCGTCCTTGGTTTTAAGGATGTTCTAGGGATCAAGACAAGCACAGTCTATGCCTCCTGGAGCTTATACTTTCATCACCTTAATGTGTGTGTGTGTGCGCGCACACACACACACGCGCGCACGTGCACCACTGATTGTCTAAGTACCAGTATGATGAACGTACTAGCAAGGCTGGTGCTCCGGGACTAAGTGGTCTAGAGAGGGCTTATCCCTCCCTTATTCTTTTAGTGAACAATGGCAGAATAATTGCAAAATCAGTTCATTCCCTCTCTTTCCTCTTTGTTTTCTTCCTTCACAAACTCTGGTGGTGTAGTGGTGTAAGGATTCAGCTGCTCATAAAAAATTGGAGGTTTGAACTTTGCATCTATTCTGGTGGAGAAGGATGAGGCAGTCTGCTTTGTAAAAATGGATAGCTTTGGAAACTCCATGAATTGTTCTCCTCTGTCTTACTGGGTCACTCACTGTGAAATGGAATTTACCTGATGGCAGTGAATTTCCCTCCTTTCTTCTTTTCTTAGTGAGTATTAACTATTTGTGAGAGATTTGCACTGCCATCCCAAAGGCAGCCGGTTCATATATACTAACTGCTATGTTATAGAAAGATGGACAGTCTCTTCTCATGGGATTTACAGCTTCTGAAAACCTGTGGGAGGGCCAGCTATGGGTTGGTTCCAACTTGACAGCAATGAGTTTGAGCTACTTCTTGTTGTTGTTATGTGCCATCGAGTCACTTGCGACTCATAGCAACCCTATGTACAAGAGCTCTAAATGCTGTTCTATCCTGTGCCAACCTAGCCATTTCAAACACACTTATTCCCACAACTCCACTCACAGGATCGATCTATCTCATCGAAGGTCTTCCTGTGCTTCGCGGCCCCTCCACTCTGCCAAACATGATGTCCCTCTCCAAGGACCAGTCTCTCCTTGCAACATGCCCAAAGTATATTAGACGGAGCTTCAGAATCCTTGACTCCAAGGAGCATTCTGGCTTCACCTTCCCAGGACAAACCTTGTAGCAGGACTATAAAGTCTAATGAAGCATCATGATTATTGAAGGAGCTCGTATTGCTGTGGCCTCATGAAAAGGAGCTGTGCTACTAACCAAAGGCATTCAGTTTGAATTCAACAGCTGCTCAGTGGAAGAAAGATGGGCAGTCCCCTCCCATGTGATTTACTGCATCTAGAAAACCCACCAAAGGGTCCACTTTGTGTCGGTTGTGACTCGACAGCACATAGCAACAACGACGACAGCATGGCACTAAGGAACTCTGGTGGTGCTTGGCTGCTTGGCTAGTAGTTAAGTGCTTGGCTGCTGACTGCAAGGTGGGTGGTTTTAACCCACCAGCCTATTTGAGGTGGAAAGATGTGGCAATCAGTTCCCATAAAGATTATAGCCTTGCGCTAGTTTTACTCTGTCTTTTAGGGTCACTCTGAGTTGGCATCAACTGGACAGCAGTGGGTTATAAATTTATTGGACTTTGCTTCTGAAAAGTTCTCTTTTGATTTTTCTTTCCAAACTATTTCTGAAATCCTTCTTTTGCAAGCTTTCCATAAATAGAAGATGACTTTCCTCTGAACTAGGCTCAGTCTAGCTTGTCACACCCACTGTTAACTCTCTTCTCTCTTACCTTAATTATGGAACGTTTGTACAGTAGATAAGCCTTTCTTTGTATTGGTTCTCAGCTGTTTAATTAAGAGGATTTACATGTCCTTATTTGCTTCTAAGTGTCTGTCTCATTTGCTTTGACCCCAGGGGCAAATATAACATAATTTTATACAGTTTTTAATGCATGTGCATGTAGTTGTTCAGTTTTGCTTATGGTGATGTAATTTTGAAATAGATTTGCTCACTCCTTCCTTTGAGACCTTGGTGACCTCTTTATTGTGTAAGAGCCTGGAGAAGCTCAACCAAGTCAATTGCTGTTTAAACTAAAGCTTAAACACGTAAAGGCATAGTCTATAGTTGTGTGGAGATAAGACAGAAGCAAAACAAAGTAAAGCAAAACAAAAACCACATTAAAGTAAAAACTGTAGAGGTTAGAAAGATTTCTGCCAAATCTGGGGAAAATCTCAGACAAACCCTGCCATGAAGAAACCATCTTCATTTCAGTATGTTTTCCATAACAAACATTGTGGTGCTGGTGAGAGATTGGGACAATTCCACATTGGAAATGGAGACCTGCCCTTTATAAACTGTGTCCCTCTGGGCAAGTGGTTTAACCATAGTTGTAGGATGAGGACAAGCCTATCAATCTTGCAGAATTATTTTGAAGATGCTTGGTACTTCATTGTTCTGGTAGTGAACTTGCTTGTTTTGGTTTTGATGACATTCATTTCCCCCACAGTGGCTGGACATTTCCAGCTGTCTGTTAGCATTTCAAATAGTTAAGGCCCTATGTGCTTAACCCTCCTGGGAGAGAAGGCCGTTTTCAAATACACGTGTGACAACCAGTAACACATACTTCCTATAAAAGATGAAACGTTTTGTGGCCCTTCTTCCCAATTTATGAACTTAGAGGGAAGCTATACTAATTTGAAACTTTTTAAAAAAAATATCATTACTTCTGCCTTGGTGTGTAGTATGTATGCATTCGTGTGGTTGTGTGTCTGTGAGAGATTGTGTTTTCTGAATGGGTTCATATTATGTAACATAGTTGGTTTCATTGTTCAACCTCTAGATGGCAGTTTTGTCTATGTATTGGTAACTATTAGAGGATGCCAATTGAGGGGGAAAAAGCTACCCTTTGTACATGGCAATTAAGTATAAATGTGTGTTCTTTAGAAACAACTTTCATGTGAATATTACTTCTTAGAGGAAAAAGTATTCTGATGACTCATTCTTTTTCTCGATTTTTCTTCCGTGCCTTCTTGTTATGCCTACTAGTCAGGCAGGTCTCTGTTTAGACTTTACACTTGGCCTTGCTTTCTCATCTAAAGACTCGGACCCTTTGCTCCAGAGATGGCTATTTTATCAGGGTCTGCTAACTGCGGGCAGACTTATGCGTGTGGAGAACCGGGCGGTCCTACTTTCCCCCCTTGGGGCAGCGTGCCTTTATCTTTTGCAGCAGATGAATCCATTTTTTCCTGGTTTCTGGCTTCCTCACCCCTCCCCTTCTCACCCCTGTTTGAAATAATATTTGATTTTGCCTTCCTGCTGGCCGGACTAGCGCACTGGTCTCGGTGCCATTGACATTTCAGAGAGGAAATGGCGTGTTCCTTCCGCAGAGGGTGCGCTGGGGCTCAGACTTGGGCGGGGGGATAGTGTACTTTCTGAATTGCGCCTTGGCCATTCTGTAAAATGAGAGGAGTTTATCAACTTTTAGAATTTAGGCAGTTTAAAGTTGCCACGGAGGGTTTTTTTTGTTTGTTTGTTTGTTTGTTTGTTTGGGAGGGTTTTTCTTTTTTTTTAATTGCTTTGCTTTTTTATTTTTTAATTAAATGCAAGTGTGTATTTGCTGTTTGATTCTGGTTTAAGAAGAAGTGCTTTTTTGATGGCTAATGAATTTTGTAGGAAAGTGACTCAGGCAGGCATATTTCTGCTCTCAAGTCTCTGTAGTGAAACTGAGGTTTTATTGATTGAGTATAGCAGTTGATTCATCAGTTTCTAAATATAAAGTGCATATGATTTTTAAAAAATAGAAACCAAAATCTGAAGAGAAGGAACTGGTAATTCTCCCCAGTACATATTTCTGTTCATTGCAAGATAAATTGGTGACAACTTAAAAAAAAAAAAAAAAAAAAAGAGTAGGTTGTTTCTTTGATACACTTTTTCCACAGTTTTGTATCAACAACAATAACAATACTGAACAATGCTTTCTCCTGGTTCAATGTATTAAAATTTGCTTACTATATTCCTCACAGCTACATGTTATAGGCACTCAGTCAATATTTGTTAAATTTATGGGCCATTTAATTTAATGTGTCGAAGATTTCTTTGCCTGGGTTTCCTGATGTTTTATGACTTCAGTCTCTTTTAAAATGGAAATATAAGAAATTATCAGATGTGGTTGGCCAGTATTTACTCTTTAGGCTATTATTAATGCTATGGTCCTAATTATTTTAGGAACTTTCCTCCCAAAGGGTCAGTACTGCATGCCTTAATAGCTTAGATTCATTCACTCATTCCTTATGCTCAGATCTTTTCTAAATAATTGATTAGAAGCCGGCTCCTGAAAACTTCTTGGTTGTAGGTGGGAGTGTGCGTGTCAGACAGAGACAGACAGACAGGCAGAATTCTCTTCCTTCCCTCCCAGCAGGAATTCATCTCAGGGCTTACACAAGTATTGCCATTGACAATGCTGTGCAGCTCACAGGACCCTCAATGATTCCTTATCTTAGGGAATGAATAGAATTGCATCTCCAAATGCAGTAAAACCTGTGAAAGCCAGAAACCATGCAAATCTAAAACTTGTCAGAGAAGGAAAAATGCAAATATTAATGGAAAGCAGTAGAAAAATGGAGAAAACACCTTTACAAAGAAAATTTGTGAGCTCTGTAAAGCCAAGACCTGTTGAGTTCTGGCTTTCACAGGTCAATGTAGTAGATTATTGCTGCCTTCTTGATGAGAATGTGTTCTGAGTAATGCAGTAGTTCAAGTTCAGCCATTGTTGATGAGTTGAAGATGCTCTGCCAAGTTTGCCCCTCAGATAAATTAAGACTATGGACATGTACCATTGATGGCCCTTCATGCATTGGATGACTTCATAACACACCATAACAACCTGAGCCAGGGCTCAGGTGAGAGCAGAGAAGAGCAAGCATAGATAGCAGAGGTTGTAAACAGGTGGCCTACAGACATGCTTGTCTTGGTTTGAGGAGTGTTAGAGGTAGTATTTTAAAATCAGAAAATCTGCAAAAGCTGAACCTGACTTCTCCTGACTAGCTTTTGGATGGAGCTGGGTGGCAGATACCCCTTCCAGTCATGCACGTGATCTTCGCTCTGCCAGTGGCTGCACCCTTATACTGCCAGGTTTCCTGTAAAGAGAAATACTGTGTCTGGGTCAGGAGACCCTCAGTGGCACAAATGACTAAATACTGGATTATTAACCAAAATTTTGCTTCCTAGCCAACCCAAAACACCTCAGAAGTAAGGCCTGGTGATCTGCCTCCAAAAAGGTCATGGCCTTGAAAGCCCTCATGGAGTGTATATAGTTCTGTGCTGCATACTTGGAGTCTTTAACAGCCAACACCCCCAAGCCCCTGAATACCTTTATCAAGAAGCAAAAAGTACAAAAAAGAAAAGACAACCAGTTGCACCTTTCAGGGAAAATGAGGCCAAATCTGTTTTCCTTGGGAGAATGAAGACTTTCTTACTTTCCCCAGTTTTACGTGCTTATCTGATCTTGGTAGACATTTGAATCTTGTCATTTCATAGGCAGAGAGTCCCTTTCCAAGACTCTTCTTCCTGGCTTTAGCCATATTTTTGTGTAAATGAAGATCTACTAAACCTTCAATTTCTTGTAATTGCCCAGAACCTATTAGGAATCATTCCCCCACCCCTAGTAGCACATTAACACCAAAACACCACGTGACATCTCCTCTCCAAGGCACTTCAAGCACATGTCTTCTGTGGGTGACAGTCCATTCTCCATGGCTTCATCATGTCGTTTTATAAAAGCATAGTGAAACAGGTTTCAAACACAGCTTGTGAGAATGTGGGTTTTCAGGGTACCATGCAGTCTTTGATTCTGAATTCGACCCTTATGCGTACAGTAATGTGGGCAGAAAATGGGGAAGAGATGTTGCCAACAGGAGATTTATAATCTCATGAATGAGTAAACCCTAGCTCTTTGGAGGTTGATTTAGAAAGAACAGAACTGTTAGAATCTGAGTGTGTTTGTTTCAGTGGGGTGGAGGTAGTAATAGCATTTCCTTGTCCAATAGGAAGTGGGTAGATTGCCAAACCACTGAGATCATTCTTGTTGACTCAGATTCAGGAAATAGATTAGAGTAGGAAAGCTACTCTAATTCCGAGTAACCTTGGAATCAGGGCTGGTTATGCTTCTGTTTGCTCCTGGCAGGTGGGAAGGGCCCGAACTGACATCAGCGAGATGAAATTCGTGGTCATCTTGCTAAAAAATAGTCTTACAGTGGACTCTTTTGGGGGAGGGGGTCAGAGTTGGAAGGGTGCTGGGTAGTCTACCCGGTGATAGATGAATAACCATTTCTTGTATCACTCCTGCAGCTTGCAAGGCAGGGGTGCCAACTTAGAGAAAATTGAAGATCTTGTTCCTGCTTCCTGAGCTGATCCAGATATAGCTCTAACAAGGACTTATTCAGAGTGAAAAGGAAGTGCTGTGTTGTGAGCAGGATCTTAGGATGGAGCTGCTTCCCTTGGCTGGTGGCAGAGGGAGCACTTGTGCAGATTTTGCTAAAGACCCTTGCTCTGTACTTAGCAGTAATTGAAGATTCATTCCAAAAGGGGGAGGTAGACCACTGTGATTACCGTACTCAGGAGGGAAGAGGAAATGGCCGTGAAGTCAGAGCCCTGTGTCCCCCAGCCCTCGCCCAGCGTGCTGTGTGGTATTCCCAAGACGGCCTGATGTCCAGTGCTCTGCATGAATGCACTGGGGGTGGGGTTCTGTCAGAAGTACCTTGTGGGCTATTGCTTTTCCTTTTTCAACTTCTCCCTCTGTGATTTTAACCCTACCCCACACCAGCCATCCTGTTTCCTTTCCTCCACTTTTACTGTTGGGATGACAACTGATTTTAGAACTTTTAATGCCGCACATGTATGATTTGTTGTTGTTGTTATGTGCCGTCAAGTGGCCTGTGACTCAGTGACCTCATATATAACAGCCCTAAACCCTGCTCTATCCTGTGTCAATCTTACTGTCTCTGACACACCTACCCCTATTACCCCAGTCACTGAAAATCAATCCATCTCATCGAGGGTCTTCCTCTCTTGCACTTTCTGTCTCTCCACCATCCCGAGCATGATGTCCCTCTCCATGGACTGGTCCCTCCTTGCAACATGTCCAAAGTATGTCAGACAAATCTTCAGAATCCTTGACTCCAAGGAGCAGCCTGATTTCTAGGACGAATCTGTTTGTTCTTTTATTAGTCCATGGTATATTCAACACTCTTCTCCAGCACTACAGCTCAAAGGCTTCACTTCTTCTTCTGTCATTCATGTATACATATTTAACTTTCACAACTCCATGAGGTAAGAACTCTAATATTACCTGCTTGTAAAGAAGACACTGCAGCATAGAATTGTTCTGTTACATACCCACCAGAATGGCACAGGTAGAGTCAGAATAACTAGGCACCAAAGTTAGGCCAAGAAGCCTTAGTTGTTTTCATTAAAGGAAAACGTATCTTTACTTCTTATTAAAGTAGAACAGTAAATGCCCAAATCCTCTCTATATTTTAGACATATAGGGATGTACATGCATACAGGTCAGAATATAGAAGATTTCTTTCATCCAAGAAGATTCCTTCATGTTTCTTCCCAGTCAGTGCTCTTACTCTTTTCCAAAGAGAGAAACCTCTTTTACTGTAGATAAATTTTACCTGTTTTTGAACGTTGTATAAATAGGATTTGATCATTTGTGGGCTTTTGTGTCTGCCTGCTTTCTGTCTGTGCAATTTATTGATGTTTAGTGTAGTGAAACAGCACTCAGGAGCAACAATTTTGGAAAATAATACGTAACTTGGGAGAGGCTGGAGAGTATTATGCTGAGTGAACAAACATAGTCTCATAAAGACAAATACTGCTTAAGACCATTACTGTAAAAATAGAAGGATAACTAGTAAAACATGTATGGGAACTCAGTATAGGGGGAAGGCTGAGGATGGGTAGAGGTGAAACCACAGGGCTGCAGAGTTTGGTGGGTGGAGTGGGGGGTGGGATTTAAATGGGAAGGATCCGGGTGAAAAGACAGGTAATGATGGGCAAGGTCCAAGGTTTAATTGTATAAAACATAATGCATGAGAATGATTGTATGAAACACAATGTGAGTGAAGAACAGCATGAAACAATGTATTTGTCAGCAAACTAATAAAAAAAAGAAAAAATTGGTTATTTTTAAAAAATTGAAATGCTGCATTGTCTGAATGTACCATAGTTTTTCCACCCATTTGTTTGTTGATGGGCACTTGGGCTGCTTCCATCTCCTTGTTACTGTGAATAACGCAGTAATAAATATGGGTGTGCACACGTATGTTTGAATTGTGGCTCTAGTTTCTTTATATTATCAATAGATTAGATATATTATCAATAGATTAGGCATTATATGTATGACAATAGTCTGAAACAAGAGGTGCCCTGCAAAGTGGATTGCAGAAGGGGGAAGGGAGGGAGAGGGAGGAAAATGTGCAACAAAGAATGAATTTTTTTAAAAAAATAAAGTATTTGCAATGAATTTTAAAAATCACTATATTCTGCTTTGTAATGATTTAAGGTAAATTCACTGAAGACATGAAATAAAACAAATTATATAAGTCCCTGTTGTTTAAATATAAGGATTTTCAGTTCCGTTTTTTTTCTTGATGGGTGTTTAGCCTTCCTTCAGCCCCTGTAGGTCACTGTTAAGGAGCCCTGGTGGCGCAGTGCTTAAGTGCCAGGCTGCTAAGTGACAGGTTGGCTCTTCCAACATCTGCACTGCTGGGAAAAAAATGTGGCAGTCTGCTTCTGTAAAGATTGTTGTCAAACGCTACCGAGTTGGTTCAGGCACATCATGACTCGGCGCACAGCGAAGCAAAACACTGCCTTGTCCTGAGCCATCCCCACAATCCTTGCTGTGTTTACCCATTGTTGCAGCCACCATGCTGGTCCAACTCATTGAGGATTTTGTCTTCCAGTGATTCACTGCCTGATATTGTTCTCCAAGGACTGGTCCTTCCTGATCACTTATCCCAAGATGGGAGGTGATGCTGCTAAGGATTGGATGATTACTTCCAAATCAGATTTATTACGTCTTTTGCTACTTAGTTTAGGGTGTATTCAATACTCTCCAATATGATAATTCAGAAGTGTCTATTTCTATCTGGTCTTCCTTGTTCATCATTTAGCATGTGAGGTGATTGAAAATATGACGACTTGGCCAAACCTATCCCATCTTGAAAGTGATCTCTTTGCTTTGTAACATTGTACTAGAAGTCTTTTCAGCCGATTTGCCTAGTGCAACACGTCATTTAATCTTTTGTCTTCTGCTTCTTGTGATCATTGGCTGTGGATTCAAGTAGGTTGGAATCCTTGACAATATCAGACATTTTTTTTTCTTAATCAGGATGTTATTTATATCGTTGAGTTGTGAAGATTTCCTTTTTTCTTTACAGTTAAGCATATTCCACACTGAAGGGTATAGTCTTTAGTCTCCATCAGTAAGTGCTTTGGACAAGGGCTGGTCCATAAAGATTACAGCCTCAGGACTCCTGAGCAGCAGTTGTGCTCTTCCTGAAGGGTTGCTATGAGTCAGAATCAACACAACAGCAACATTTTTGGTTTGATTTGACTGTTAGAAATAAAACTGTTATGGACATTTTTATCCCTTTATTGTTTTTTTAATTTGGTTTTAAGGGTTTTTGTATTTGGTTTTTTTGTTGGGTTTTTTTTTTTTTTAGTTTTGTGGTAGGGGACTTTTTACTGCATCTTTTGGTGTATGATGCTGTTTATTTCTCTTCTTTGTATACTTAGAGGTGAAAAGGAAAGATCAGAGAAGTGGTATGTTTGACTCTAATAGTAATTGCCAAAGTGCTTTTGCAAAATATCCCCCTTCCCCCACCCCCAGTATCAGTATAAAAGTTCTTATTATTTTACTTTCTTCTCAGTCTTTGGCATTTCTAATCTTTTTAGTGCTATCTGTTCAAGAGGGAATTAATGTGCTGTATTTCAGAGTCTAGCATTAAAAGTGTAGGATCATTAGGGATTTTGTTCTATTTTGTTTTATAGTAGGGGCATCTAGGATATAAATACAGAAGGAAAATGATTTCTTGATTCCCCAAATAAAGAAAGTTAGGTTTTTTTAAATTCTATTTTAGGAAATTCAAACACTAATAAGAGATTTGAGTAAACATTTAAATTTTAATAAAAGAAAAGAAAGTTAACAGACTTATTATTTTTTGATGTTTAGAAAGGATAGTTCTATGACCTAGGTATGTATCCATGAGGCTGAGAAAAAAGAAGTTTAAATTGGAGGTGAGGATTAGAACTAAGTATATTGCATTCAGCTTCTCGTGTTTTTCTTCTTGTGTGTCTCTCTCCTCTTCTTCTTCTTCATGTCTTTCTCCTTCTTCTCTCTCCCTCCCTGCTTCTCTCCTTTCTTTCCTCCCTTCCTCATTCTTTCCCCTCTCCTTTCCTCTTTTTCTCTTTCTTTCTCCCTCTCACACACATCAAAATAAGAAGAATATGGAAAATTATGGAAAAGAACTTGTGTTTTTTTTTTCTATTTATTTGTGAAATGAAAGCATATCTTGTTGCCTTTCTCAACTACCACAACCAAGTGGCCCATCTTTGCCACAGTTCTTTGTGGCTCTGGGTGGGAAGTTCACACCATTGTGCTGATGTGGCATCTCTCTGCCCCTGAGATCTTGGTATGTTTGACACCTCTCCTGGTCTCACTTTTTGCTGAGTGAACTCCCCACAGGAAATGCACTGGAGATACATTGGTACACACATGGAGCCCTGTATTAAGGAGGGGATCTTTTCTGTCCAGTGCAGAGGGTGCAGGGAGGAAAAGTGTGGGATGGAGTGGTCAGTCCAGGGCAGTGCACCTCAAACTTAACATCTGGGGAGTCAGTTAAAATCCAAGTTCGCAGGTCCGGCCCATCTCCATGTTAATGGAATGCTTTATTTTGAAGCAAGGGTGGAGGCTCAGCTCTGGGAATTGAGAGTTCTACATTGGATGTTAACTTTGTAGATTTGTCTTTTTCTTTTTTATAACTTCAAAGTTGTTAAAATTTTGTGCTTGGTTCTTTGAAAAGTAGAAGGACAGACTGAATGCACTGGTTCCATGCGACAGGGTCAGTCAGCTCTGGGAATCTGCAGCTGCTGGTTCAGTCTGTGGACACCCAGTGAGTGTGGCATGCTGAATGGCAGGTGGTCTGAGAGAGAGAACGCTTGAGACAGGCAGATGAGCCCTGGCAGATGACTGTGGAGAGAGGAGTTACTCCCTCTTCTGGGTCATCTTCATGCGTGGTGCCTTTCCTTGGTTGACATCTCTCAGAATTCAGTGCCCCTCCTGCTCCTTGTCTCTTCTCCTCCATACACACTCACCTGTCCACCTGCTCACCTGTACACCCGCACACACATTCCTACAAAAATAAAGCCCTATACTCTGTCCCAATTCACTCCTGAAACTTAGAAACACTATCTCACTCTCTCAGGCAGTGACACTACCAGAGTTGGTGCCACTCACTAGTAACTCGTGGTACCACACCCTGCCGCAGACCTCCTCCTGTGCCAGACCATTTAGAATCTGTTGGGTTGTCTATTATCAGTCTTGATCATAGGATAGTATAAAAATATCATTGTAAACTGCTTTAATACAATATTCTTGGTGGTATTGTTAAGTGTCATCAAATCAAGTACAACTCATAGCGATCCTATGAACAACAGACCTGACCCCTGCCCTATGCTGTGCCGTCCTCACCATCTCGGACACACTTGAGCCCACTGCTGTAGTCCCTGTGTCAGTCCATTGCATTGGGGGTCTTCCTCTCTATAACTCACCCTCCACTTTTCCAAGCATGATGTTCCTTTCTAAGGAACTCTCTCTCTAGCAGCATACCCAGAGTATAAGAGTCAGAGCTTTGCCAGCTTTACCTCCAAGGAGCTGTTAGGCTGCACTTTTCTCAAGACATATCTATTTATCTTTTGACGGTCCATCGGATACTCAGTACCCTACTGTGACAACTCAAGGGCATCAGTTCTTCTATCATTCTTATTGTCCAGCTCTCAGATACATAACAGGTGATTGAAAAAGACCAGGGCTTGAATCAGGTACACCTTCATCTTCAAACTGACATCATTCCTCTTAAGTATTTTGGAAAGTAGTATTTCTCAGGTTGAATAAATACTAGCCAAATTTGCTACAAAATTAAGAATTGAGTAGAAACTATATAAAAATTTTCCTTTAATTACTTCTTCATTCTCATATGTAGTTAGTGGTACAACCTCACAAATGCTAATTAGCACAACACTGTCACTAAAACACCAGTTAGTTCAACAAGATTAGTTGCTATAAAAATACTGGCAGAAATTAAAATGACACTTTTTGTGTGCCTATCGGACATTTCAGACATCGGGCCACATGCTTTGATGCTTCATTGTAACTAGGTAATGATGACAGCTAGGCTTAGAGGATGTTCGAAAGTTTAGAAAGAAGATTAGCATCGTTGTTTTAGCCTTGTTGATGCTGATACATGTAAGGTGGGCTTATGAAAAATATTTTCTTGTTAAAACCAACTACACTACAGGGATATTTATATATAAAAAATAACAAATTTCTGCTAAAAAAACTACACAAATTTTATAGATAATTCTTTTGATGTCACTTTGTCTGAGCCCAGTGTGGTCTGTGACCCCTGCTCAACCTCCGAGTGAAGCCCCTGGGTGAAGGCTAATTATGGCACTACCAGTGAGCTGTAATCAATCTTTGTCTCGCTATCTCATCCTCTCTTTCTCACGCACACACGCTTCTTCACCTCCTCACATGTCCCACCCCACCCGGATGCCCACATCCCCATTCCTCCTGTACTCACTAATTTACAGCTCTGAAAAGGATCTCTTAAGGCAGTTTTGAGAGGTGATCAATAAAAGGAACACAATGTGATTTTTAAAATATAAGCATGAGTAAGTCTAATATACTCACCAGTTCAAGAAGTAAGCCAGGAGCTGTGATTGATTATTCGGGATCAGAATTAACAGGGTGGGTGTTTGTGGGGTGAGGCTAAGGGTATTGTCAAGCAGTGAGTTTCGCTCTGTGTTGCTCTGTGATCATTAATGCTTCTTCTGGATGTAGCAAGTAATTGGACTTTAATTCTGGCTCACTGGGCCTCTTTTTCTCTTTTAGACTTTTTCAGGTTTTAAGAGATGCACTATTTAGGGGGAGCTCTGGTGGCCTAGTGGCAAGAAGCTGCACTGCAATCCCAGAGGAACACGGTTCAAATCCACCAGACGCTCGGCCGGAGAAGGAGGCGCAATATCCTCCTGTACCAGTCAGATCTGATTTCACGGTACACGCACACAAAATTAAAAAAAAAAAAAAAGATGCACTATTTAAATGGCATTTCTTAACCTTTTGAGCATTTTCATCTCTCTTTGAGACTCCAGTGAGCCATTTGCACTTTCTACCTAGAAGTATATGTACATTTTGAGAGTGATCACAGGGTGTATGGCCTCTCTGAGGTCCAGCTCAGGACCCCAAGTAAAGAGCCTGTACCTTAATGAACACAGAGGGCTGTAGCTCGGGGCCCAAGGCCATTTCTTTGGGCACAGATCTCTGTCTCCTGTGGAGTGCCATCCGTAATGGGAACTTGGCACGTATTTAATATTGTGTGTGTGTGTGTCTGCTTTTCTGGAGGGTGTGCCTGTGGTTTTAACCGGCAAGCATATTTCAGTCAAGAGTGAAAGGAGTTAATGCATGTAAAGCACTGAGCAGCTGGCTTAGTAAGTAGTCATTTAAAATTATATTAGGACACAGTCAATTAGAGACAATCAATCTTTGTGTCTCTCTTGGCGGGTACACGTGTGTGTGGATGTACCTGTATGCACAGGAGCATTGATAGGACAGTGGTTTAGTTTTCTGTTGCTAACTGAAAGGTTGTGGTTTGAGCCCACCTGCAGCTCCATTTTTACACACACGCACGCACGCACGCACGCACGCACTCACTCACTCTCTCTTATAAATCTAGTTACCCCCATAAAATTCCTGCATGTCCAAAGGACTTTAAAAGCTAGATATTAAAAGATGGGCATCCTATCAGTTTGGATGTTTTCCCCTCTTTTTATTTTTAATGTTTTTATTGAGATGAAATTTACATAACATAAAATTAACTATTTTAAAGAGAATAATTCAGTGGCATTTAGTGCACTAATAGTGGTAGAAAACCGCCTAGTTCTTTAAAATGTCCTGGTTCTCAAATAGTTTAATCTTTAGTTTAACAGTGTCATTCACATCAGCACATTATAATACATAGAGCACCCTGTTAAGCGTTTTGGAGAATGGAAATGAATTGAACAAAGTTAAATAATCACACTCATCTGCTTCCCTTACCTGTATAGTTGTTGTTGTTGCAGTCAGCATCAAGTCAGAGCCAACATATCCCTCCAGCAAGTTTTCAGAGGCAGTAAATCCCACGGGAGGAAATTGCTTATCTTTTTTTTTTTTTATTTCCTCTGTGGTGCGGCTGGTGGATTTGAACTGAATGTCTTTGGGTTGGCAGCCTAGATCCTAGGTCACTAGAGCCCCCTACCTATAGATTAGTAAGATTATAGTAGAGTGATAACGTTAGTGAGAGATTTGGCAAAGCGGTTTTTGTTTTCTGAGACTTGTGGTGGAGGCTAAGAGTTGTGCCCCTCTCTGTGGTGTTAATGCCAGAATTCTCTCACTCAGATGAGTGGATGTTTCTTTTAAGGTCACCTTTGTCAGTATCTTTCTACCTATAACACTGAGGTCATAACCATACTCTTTCTCTCTCACAGGCCAGGGGTTATCACCATGCAGGCTTTGTCGGAAGAGGACCGAAGGCTCTGGATGGAAGCCATGGATGGCCGGGAACCTGTAAGTAACAATTCAGGGAAGTGCAGCATGAAAAAAGGTCCCAAGTTGTTTGTTGTTTCCTTAATGAAATAATAATTATTTTTTTTCTGGTGCTCTAAAGCCTTGGTTTCTTTTGGCCAATGTCCTACACGTAATGTTTTCTTATGTAGTGATTAGTGATGTTTGTGGACATTTCTATCTGTGTCTGGTTTCATATGACTCTTGAAATTGGCCTTTTGGCCCTAAGACATGGCTGCTTTGTGATAAACCACCAAACCAGTCCCTATAAATTGACTCTAACTTAGGGACCCTGCATGTGTCAGTAGAAATGTGCTCGATTGCATTTTCAGTGACCTGCTTTTCAGAAGTATATTTTTTTTAAGGTACCCCTGGATGGATTGAAATCTACTTTTTGTTTAGCAGCCAAGTACGTTAATAGCTTGCACCACCCACTAACACCATTCTACACCATACTCTCCCAGGATTTCCTATTTGTCATGGTATCAGCCCAGCCCCTAAGAAGTGGCATAGACTAGTTTGATTTTCTAGATCTTTTTATCGGCCTACACAGTGGTGTCTCCATAGGCTTCCCTCTCCATCCTATTTTATTAAGTGATCAGAAAAGTATACGTGGCTATGCAGCATCGTTTTTGTAGTCCTTTTGACCTAACCTTCCATCCCACAATAAGTAGCAGGACGTGATCAGGATATGTGAGAAAGAATGAAGGCGGGTAATGTGACCCTTGCCCCCATTTCCGAGCTGCAGGCCTCAGTTGGGTGATGTAATCTTCCCGGGGCTTTGCTGCATCTTGTGACATGTGAAACCCACATAAGTGCCCTGGGGAAGTCCACAGAGGCAGAGTAGTCCTCTTATCTTTGTGCCAGAGGTATAGACTCCACTCTTCAGCAGATCTCAAGGTTACAGAAATCCCAAGAGTACACTCTAATTATGTCTCACCAGTAAAAGGTTAAAAAGCAACCAGAATGTCAGAGAGCCGGTTAATACCACACACAGAGGCACGGGCCAGAGAGGTGAAATATGCAGAGGGGGAAGGAGCTTTGATCTGTGTGGGCTGCAGAGCTCCGTGTGACAAGCTGGGGGCATCCTGGACCTGGAGAGATGACACCCATTTGTGTGTGTCTCTTTCTTAGCTTCTCCTTGTGAGATGATCTGGTAATATTGATTCCTGCACTTTCCCGTAGCTCTTTCCCTTTTTGAAAACAAGTGTGGACTGCATGCTGAGTATGAACAAATAACTAGTTAGTCCTACTGGTGCGACAGTTAAGCGCTTAGGGGCTAACCAAAAGGTCCTTGGTTTGAGCCCACCCTATGGCTTCTTGAAGAGTTGGTAGCTTACTCTGTAGGGAGTTGCACTGCCCACCTGCATCTGCTTGTTCGAATCCACCAGCTGCTCTGTGGAAAGAAGATAGACAGTCTTCTCCCATGTGATGTAAAACGTCAGAGAACCTGTTGAAAGGTCAGCTTCAGATTTGATTCTGATTGGATGGCAGTAATTTTGAGTTTTTAATAGTTTCTTAAGAGAAGTACCTGGCCATCTGCTTTTATAAAGATTACAACCAAGAAAACCCTGTGGGCAATGCTAATTTGTCAGATCAGATGAGGTCGCTGAGCGTCGGAATCAATTTCACTGCACCCGACAAGAAGTGTTTGTACGGTACTTACTAATATAAAATAAGCTTTAAGGGGCTGTTTGAAGATAGGCAGTATGCTAACCTAGTAAACGATTGTTTAACCTTAATTCCTCTTCTGGGATATAAGGTAATCCTGGTTAATTTCCCTTTATTTATTATTATTGATAGAAATGCTTACAGAAGCAGATACATATTTCTAGCTGTAGGATTTTGTGACCACAGACACTGTTTGACCCCAGACGCCTTTGAAAGCAGCTTCTTCACTTTTTTTCCACCCATTTACTTGTAATTGAGCCTGACTGTATGTCAGGCATTGATGGGATGTGTTACATATCTGAACTCATTTATTGCTTCTGGTATCTTACATAATAGCTCATATGTAAAAAATGTTATAGTTCCATTTTACAGATAAGGAACCCGAGGCTTACAGAGGTTTAAGTGAATATTTTAGCAGGACACAGGGTAGGTTGCTGTAACAAAACAATGACAAAAGAAGATAGTTATTTCTTTCCCAGCACCCAGAGAGGCAAAGGCCTCTTAGTGTTACCCTGACATGGGCATCTCAGGGTTACCCTGACATCCGCAGCTCATGGTTTCCAAGACCAAATATACTCATATGGCCTGAATTATCTATAAAGGATAATAGGAGATTTAGACACTGCACTGCAATCACAAAGGCACGAGGTTCAAATCCACCAGCTGGTCCACAGGAGAAGAGTAATCAGTCTCCTGTGGTGTGATTAATTGCCTCCAAAACCCCGCTAGAGGGTCAGCTATGGGTCTGTTTCAACTTGATGGTATACAACAACAACAACAACAACAGCCTGGCCCACACCCAGGGCATACTATTCCTTCACTGAAGAAAAGGAAATATATTTTCATGGTTGGTAGTCTTCACCAAGAGTGGCAAAATCAGAATTTGAATCTATCTAGTTTCAGATATATGTAGTTCTTATCTTCAATTAAGAGAAAATGCCAAATTGCTGCCTCAGATTCTTTACAGTCTTTTCTCTGACTTTCTCAAATGACTGTGCAAATCACAGGGGAGGAAATGCCCAGGGAGGAAAATCCATGTCATGGTAGACTATTCTGGGCTTGTCAAAAACCCACTACAGCCTTTACCCCACTTAGCTGTGTTCTATGTAACTGCCGTTACTCTCATTTAAGCTTCCCGCCACTGCCCACCACTCCAAGGTTGTTCTCTGTCCCTATGTAATTGGCCTTCTATTTAACCACTTAAAGTTTTTTCTGTAGATTAACATCTGGCTCTGCAGATGGGGAAGTGTACTATCAAAAGATACATCTTGCTCCAGAATATACACATTTTTTTTAGATTTCTTTTTTCCCCCCTATGATTATATTTTATTAATTTTCATAAACATTTACAGAGATTTTGGGCTTCCACTCATTCATTGTTGCACTATTCTCTCTACCCTCCTCCCAGTTTGTT
>NW_006399845.1:6701818-6710189 GCF_000299155.1 Elephantulus edwardii | reverse complement strand
TCACAAAAGAAAAGAGAGAGAAGACGCAAATAATCCGAATAAGAGATGAATCAGGTAACATCACAACAGACCCAACTAAAATAAAAAAGCTAACATCAGAATATACACATTTTAACAAGTTTAAGCACAAAATAATTCTGTTTCTAAGCATGACATAAAATTATTTCCTCATAGAAGCATATAACTTGCATCAAAAAGCCATAACTCCCTATGGTTTTTAGTTTCCTGAACGAAGACATAAATACAGTGAAATGATGACTGCATAACTGACAGGAATGTTCAGCTTCATTTTTTGCCTGCCTTTGCTGGAGCCTCTGGGGAACATTATTACTGCAGATATACACCCAGTAGACAATTAGCAGACCCAGTTTTAATCACTGTCTCCCTAATTAGTTAAAACTTGTTCTCTTGAGAGTTTTAACTCTGATAAGAGAATAGAAACCACTTTTTCTGGCTAATACGAGAGTATTTCCTTTATTTAAGGAACATTTTGATGATGGCCCCTATGTTTTGTTTTAATGTTTGCGTCACAGTTGTTTTGTGGTTAAATGTCCAGAATTGGACTTCAGGGTTTGACAGGGCGGGTGGTGACTTTTACTTCTGCTCCCCGTCACCATTCCTGACCCTCATAGCTCAGTAATACTTCATGAGGGTTGCTTGGGAAAAACCGAAATGAATCCCAAATGTGTTTATTTTACAACCTTCCAATTAATTATGGTATAAATGTTAGCTTTTAGGAAACAGTTATATCTAGGGGAAAGAGAAGAAAAATTGCGTGAATTTATGGTATTTTTCGCCATAGAATAAGGGAAGAAATGAGAATTTTTTCCCCCTGCAGTGAGCATAGTGGATGTTTCCTATTGTTGTTATGTGTTGTCGAGTCATCTGCAACTCATAATGACCCTATGGACAGAAGCCCTGAAGCCTGCACTGACTCTGACACACCAACTCCTGTTGCCCCAGTTACTGTATCACTCCATCTCGTCTGAGGTCTTCCTCTCCTGCGCTGTCCTTCCACCCTTCTAATCATGATGTCCTTTTCCAGGGACCAATCCCTCCTGGCTATGTGCCCAAAGTATTTCCTAATGTAGAGTTATAATTATTTCATACAGATGAAGGAACACAGTTCAAACTTGCTGGAAGAAAGCTGGAATTGTTTATTGACTCATGTAACTTAAAGAAACCCAGAGAGTATGGAGGTTCCAGGCAGTGGTAGCATTTTCACCTTCCATATGGGAGACTTAGGTTCAGTTTCTGGCCAGCGCATGCCAAGTGCATCCAACCACTACCCAGTTGTCAGGGAAAGCTTACATGTTACTGTGATGCAAAACAGATTTCAGAGGAGTTTCTAGGCTAGGACAAGCTAGAAAAAAAAAAAGAAGACTTGGACATCTACTTTCAGAATTCATTATATTGTACCCCATAATACTAATTACCATTAATCTGTGCCTGTTATTACACAATTTTTTCAGTTCCCCGTTAACTTTTTTCCAGATTCTGATGGGCCTGAAGCTACTATCATTGTAGTTGCTTCTCTGTACTCTGGAGAAGTCCCTGATAGCAGATTTTCCCAATGCAATTAGTCTTTTGATTTCCTGATTGCTGGTGCCAGGCGTGTTGACTGTGGAACCAAGCAAGCTGAAATTATTAACAATCTCGATCTTTTTCAATTGGCCCAGTGATGAGAATTTTTGTCTTCTTTTTAAAAAAATTATACTAATTTATTTACAAAATTTGAATACATTGTTTTCCTGATTTTGAGTTTCAATCTATATTGAAGGCTGCAGTCCTTGACCTTCTGCAGCAAATGCCTCAGGTCGTCCTGAGTTTCAGCAAGCAAGATTGTGTCATCTGCATAATACAGGTTGTTGATGAGTCTTCCTCCAGTCCTGAGGCCACATTCCTCCTCATAAACCAGTCTTCTGAATGGTCTGTTCCACATGTTGATTGAAAAGGTATGGAGATAAGACACGTCCATGACATACACCTTTCCTGATCTTTGAACTATGCAATGCTTCCTTGTTCTGTTCTGAGGACTGCTTCCTGGTCCAAGTATAGGTTTCGCATGAGCACAATTAAGTGTTCTGTGATTCCCATACTTCTCAAGGTTAGTCGCAGTATGTTGTGATCCACACAGTCAAATACCTTTGCATAGTCAATGAAACACAGATAGACATTCCTCTGATACTCTCTACTTTCAGTGAAGATCCATCCATAACATTGGCAATAATGTTCCTAGTACCATGGCCTCTTTTAAATCCACCTTGCATATCTGGCAGTTCTTTGTTGATGTGCTACTGTTCCAGTAGTGTTAGAGTAATCTTTAGCAGAATCTTGCTTGCATGTCATATTAGTAATATTCATTTATTTCCACTTTGTTGGGCCACGTTTTTGTGGAATAGGAATAAATAGTCCCGTCAATTGGCCAGGTAGTTGTCCTCCATATTTCTTGTCACAACCCGGTGAGCATGTCCAGGGCATCATCTATTTGAAATATGTCAACTGGTATTCCATCAGTTCCTGGAAGTTTGTTTTTTGCCAGTTCTTTCAGAACAGCGTGAACGTCCTTCTTCATCACCACTGCTTCTTGATCATATGTTATTACATGAAATTCCGTGTTAGTCAATTCTTTTTGGTACAGTGACTGTGTACTCTCCTTCCATCTTCTTTTGATGCTTCCTAGGTCATTCAACATTCTGCCAACAGCATCCATAATAATTGCAATTTGAGGCTAACATTTGTTCTTCAGTTCTTTTGTTGTTGTTGTTATGTGCCGTCGAGTCATAGCGACCCTATGTACAACAGCCCTAAACCCTGCTCTATCCTGTGCCAATCACACTGCCTCTGACACACCCACCCCAATTACCCCAGTCACTGAATCAATCCATCTCATAGAGGGTCTTCCCCTCTTGCGCCGACCTTCCACCCTCCCAAGCATGATGTCCCTCTCCAAGGATCTGTTCCTCTTTTTAAGAAATACCAAGTGAGTTCATCCCTTTTGATTTTCTGATTCCAGCTCTTTTCCTCTTTCATTATAAAACTTTTCTACATCTTCCCATGCTTCCCTTTGAGATCTTCTGTTTAGCTCCTTAACTTCTTGATTTCTTCCTTTAGCTTTGGCTTCTCGATGCTCTAGTACAATATTCAGAGTCCCTTCTGACATCCATTTTGGTCTTTTCTTCCTCCTCTGTCTTTGTAATGACCTTGGCACTCTTCCTGGATGATATTCTTGATATCCTCCCAGAGCACATCTGGTCTTTGCTCAATAGTGTTCAAGGTCTCAAACCTGTTCCTGAGTTGGTCTTTAAATTTAGGTGGGATAGACTTGATTTCACATTTGGTTCTTTTAGATTTGATTTGATTTTCTTTAGCTTCAGCTTGAACTTTCATATGAATAGTTGACTGTCTGTTCCACCATCAGCACCAGGCCTAGTTATCCCAGCTGACCTTGAGCTAGCTTCTCGTACAATTTTTTCCACAGGTAAAGTCCATGTGTGTGGTTGCTGTTTGTGTTTTTATAAAAGGTATATACAATGAATATATCATTGATTGTACAGAATTCTGTCATTTTATCTCCAGCCTCATTTCTGACACCAAGACCATGGACTTCTTTCCTATTCTCAACTTTTGCATTCCAGTGACCCATTATTATTAATACATCTTGATTGCATGTTTGATCAATTTCCAACAGCAAAAGTTGGTAGAACTCATCATCTCTTTCCTCCTGTTTGGCTCTGGTTGACCTGAAGTGTTTGCCTCAAAAGATCAAGGACTAAGGGTTCCAGTTTCCCCACAACCTCGTCAGCATTTGTTGCTTGCTATTCTGTTAAATTTTGCAATTCTGACTGGGATGAGATGATATCTCATCGTTGTTTTGATTTGCATCTCTCTTAGAACTAGGGATTTTGAACATTTCTTCATGTGCTTATTGGCCATCTGAATGTCTTCTTTGGTGAAGTGTCTATTCATATCCTGAGCCCATTTTTCAATTGGATTATTTACCTTTATCTTGTTGTGGTGCTCAAGTACTTTATAAATTCTAGATATAAGTCCCTTATCTGACATGTCATTCCCAAATACTTTTCTCCCATCTTTGGCTTCCCTTTTTTCCCTGTTGGAGAAGTTTTTGGATGTGCACAGAGATTTGATTCTTAGAAGGTCCCTTCATCTATTTTTCTTCTCCTGTTTGTAGATTTTTTAGGATACTTGGAAGACTGTTTATGTTTTGGATTAATACTACTAGAGTTCATCCAAGCTTTTCTTTAATGAAGTTTATAGTCCTTGGTATACTGCATTGAAACAGATGAGGAAGAGAACAGTTTAAGAGCGATATATGATAGGGTACTATGGTTATCATAGGAATCCAGAATTAAGGTTGCATAGTGGAATGCATTCAGGTTGGGGGGATTGTATACCAGTGAAGGAGTTTCGAAGAGAGGAGCGAGGGGACATGGGGGGTAGAGAAAAAAGTGCAACAATGAATGAATGGGAATCCAAAATCTCTGTAAATGTTCATTAAAATTAATAAAATAAAATTTTTTAAAAAAGATCAAGGACTGCATCCTTCAATATGAATTGAAGCTCAACATTAAGAAAACAAAGATTCTCACCACTGGACCAACTGGCAGCACCATAATAGATGGAGAAGAGATTGAAGTTGTTAACAATTCCAGTTTGCTTAGTTCCACAACCAAAACTCTTGGTACCAGCAACCAGGAAATCAAAAGACAAATTGTTTTAGGAAAGTCTACTGTCAGGTACCTCTCCAGAGTGCTAAAGAGCAACAATGTCAGTCTTGAAACTAAGGTGTGCCAAATCCAGGCCATGGTCTTTGCAACCACTTGCTGTGTATCAGAGAGCTCTACAATGAGGAAGGTTGACAGGAGAATTGGTGCCTTTGAGTTGTGGTGCTGGGGAAGAGTATTGAACACCAGGGACTGCCCAGCCTCAAATTTTTCAGTACTTCTAGTTCTCTGTGTGGGTATATGTATGAGCCTCTGCATGTTAGCTTTTTATTATTTTTTTTTTAAAACCTTTTCTTTTTAAATTATTTTAGGCCTACCAGATGTAAAAATGATACAAAATAATTCTAGAATACTGTTCATCCAAATTTTTCCACAATATATTTGTCTAAGTAAATAGTAAAATTTTAAACTAATAGCGCCTGTATTGGGGTCGAAGGAGGGAAGGAGTAGGAGCAGAATGGTGGGAAGGGGGAAATCACAGGGTCACACAATTTGGTGGTTGGAGGGAGAGGATAAGGGAAATGGGGAAGACTGGGTGAGGACTTGAAAAGATGACGTAATGGTGGGTTGTTCTGTGCTAATTAATTTTATAAAATACAATCTGTGAGAATGATCATATGAACTACAATGTGAATGAAAGAAAAGTGTGAGCTCAGTGTATATGGATTTTATGTACAAACCATTATAAAATAGAAATTGAAAAAACAAACCAAAAAACACTGGTACAATATTATTATATATATTTTAGGCCTTAACTTTTGCCAGTTACCCTCAGGTTACCTTTATTCCAGTCTAGGATCTAATGTAGGATCACACTTTGTATTTTATTGTCTCATCTTCTTATTTTTGTTCTTAAAAAAAAATTTCTGGTGCCATTGCAGTCTTGCTTTGGAATACCATCAATAAACAGACGTCCAGGTAGTTGAAATCACCCATCAGGGCAAGAGACATAGGTCTCTTCCCATTTAGAACTGCATTTGGGGACTATTGTCAGATTCCTCCATCGAGGAAATAATCAATACATTTTCCACGACAAAATCTCTTAAGGCTCTCCTATTTCTTCTTCCAGTGGCTCTCTAATAAATTTTATTCCTTTGTTGTTGTTGTTATGTGGGGTCCAGTTGGAACCAACTCACAGCTAACTGTTCAGCATGCTTTCAGAGGCTGTAGGTCGCCTGGGAGGAGACTGCCAGTCTTTCTCTTGGGGAGCTGGTGGTCCATTCACATGCCTGCCATTTCAACAGATGCCCATTGTTTTGGCATTACAACTCCTAACCACAGTATTATCAAACAACTCATACTACCTGCTTTATAACTGAGGGAATGGAAGTCCAGAGAGGTTAAAGAACCATTTGTAGGTCTGTTACCACCTCAGAATTAGAGTTAAATCTTTGTGCTTTTTCTGTGATATTTCTTCTCAATAAAGGAGGAACTTTATTTAAGCAGTGAAAGCTGATTTTTGAGACGCTTACTCACTCTTGCCTGGTCATGTGACCTAAAAGCTGTAACAGGGCTTCTCAGGGTGCTTCAGATGTTCTGTTCCCTGAAAACATTTTTGTAATTATTTACAATGTCGGCTCGGTCCCTTCCTGCATCATTGCCTTTCATTCCCTGAACTGTTAACTTTTCAACTCTGTGCTCCATTTAATTCTATTGAGTCGCTGTTCTTCTTTGCGTAGTTTACATGCTGATTATCTATATGGTAGTTGGAGATTTAAAGGCACTTGAGACTGTAATATGGTCTTCATAGATAGTCCATAATGTGGCCTCTCACCTCCAGCAGCAGCCCCAGTTACTGTTAGACTGCTCTCTGCCAGCTATTTTGGCTTTGATTCATGGGAATAAAGATTAGGGTTGGATTGCCTTCAGTTTTTTCTTTTTCTATGGGAGAGGCAGTAGATAAAAGAAAGATCTTTTTGGCACGACTGCATTTATTTCAAGAATGACTGCACTGGTGCTTATGTCCACCTATCCAGCTTTCTCTTGTACTTTAAAAAGCCTGATAAGTTGTAGTGTTTGTTAGTGATCAAATCAAGGCATTTAAAAAAATACATTGCTAGAAGGACCTGGAGGGATTTTGAGTATTAGGGAGTTTGTGAATTAGACTTTTTTTTTTTTTCAAGGCTCAACACAAGATAAGCATTTTGTTGGGGTTTTGGGTTTTGGTTCTTTAAAAAAATTCTCAATGGATTTGCTTAATTGAGTCAAATCAGGAGAACTCATGATGCCAGTGTTATTTATTGTCTTCTCTCTAGTGTGTTTCCAAAACCCTGAAAGAAAACACCAGAACGAGTAAACACATCCTTAAAGCAAAACCATTTTCTAGGCGGACTGAAAAAAATCTTCCCTTTTGCTCATCTGGAAAATAGTGCAGAGACTTGTGGTCTAGTGGTTACAGCCAAAGACAGAGCAGAGCAGCATGGCCAACCCAAGCCAGCTGCTCCCTGCATCCGCACGCTGGGTGGCCTTGACCCAATGCCTAGAAAAACGATTCATCTCCCCTGTTGCCCCACTGCGTCCTCTCCAACCTCAAACCCCTTCTTTTTTAACCTTTTTATTTTTAAGAGCAAAAATGAGAAGGGGCATGGAGAAGAAATGCCGAAGTTGAGATACCTCAGGTTAGAAATATTAATTTCTTTGAATGTTGGCTAAGAGTACTGTCTATTCAATGGACTGTCAAAAAAACAAACATTTCCATCAGTCAGAAAGTTGCAATCCGGATGCTCCTTGGAGTCAAGAATGGTGCAACCTTGTCTCACGGACTTGGACATGCTGTCTGGAGGGGCCAGCCGTTGGAAAACAACGTGCTTGGTAAGGTGATAGGTCAGAGAAAAAGATAAAGACCCTCAACAAGATAGATTAACACAGTGACTACAACAGTGGGTTTGAGCGTGTGGGAGATTGCGAGGATGGCGCAGGACAGGGAGAGTTGATACCTATTGTCCATGGAGTCCTTGTGAGTTATAGTCAACTGTACAGCACCTAATAACAATAACAACATATCCTCAGCTCCTGGAACAGCCCTTGACCAAGATCACAGGTCATACTAGTTAAGGATCTATGCTGAGTGCTGTACCCAACAGTGCATTTCCCCTCTTCGCCAGAGGCTTTGAGTTGACTCCCTTTATTTCTGTGTTGCTTACCACTACTACTCCATTTCTTGGTGATTGTTGGTACACAACAGAAACTTGGAAGCTCCAGAGTTGAGTCATTGCCACCATATCCAGTAGGCTTCAACTCTTTAGCCTCAAAAGCCAATCATAATGGGTATTTTCCGTTATACTGATCTGTGGTTATAGCCAGTGTTACTCAACTAGAAATCCGTTTCTACAGGTTCAAATCTGTTCAGTTCTCAAGACTGCTGAGTACTGGATTCTAAACACTGACTTTGGTGCAGTGCATGTGGTCAGCACATTCATCATAATCATCATAATAAAGAATGATTGGTACGAATGACTTAGACAAAAGGGACAGGTTTGAGTAGTGAGGAAGGATGGAGTAACTGGAACGTGCTTCAGTGATTTGATGAACTAAGGTTCTCATTCTGGGGTCAAGGAGATAACTTAGGACCCTCCCCTGGCAAGGTCTGTGAATTCTCTGAAGTTTCATTCAATATGTTTGTGTCC
>NW_006399845.1:6697492-6699403 GCF_000299155.1 Elephantulus edwardii | reverse complement strand
TTGCCATTTCCTTCAAAGCAGCCTGAACTTCTTCTTTCATCACCATAGGCTCTTGCTCATATGTTGTTTCATGAAATTCTTCTGTGTCTGCCAATTCTTTTCGATACAGTGACTCAGTATGTTCTTTCCATCTTCTTTTAATACTTCCTGGATCATTTAACATTCTGCCGAAAGCATCCTTGATTATAACAACTCGAGGTTTGAATTTGTACTTCAGTTCCTTGAGCTTAAGAAATGCTGAGCGATTTTCTGACTCCAACTCCTTGCACATTTCATTGTAATATTTTGCTTTGTCATCATAGTAAAGACATAACAGTTATAGGAGACTTGCCTGGATTTGTTTATCAAATAGGCTTTGTCACCCAGTGCTAAAAAGCTGTGAACCTAGCATTTCCATGAGAATAAATATTTGGAGTTTATCTGAGGAGGGCCCTCTGTTATTTGTATCTGGTAAAGCAATGGGATATTGTTTCTTCTGGTTCCACTTAGGGGTTGAAGAGGACTTGGGGGAGACTTCTGAGCTAAGTGCTTATGTCTGCTGTCTGCCTGCATTTTTCAACTTGGCCAGAGATAAAATACAACCTTGTATCTCCTACAGATGAGTTATACAGACTGAAGAAGTGTCTGTATTTGGCAGCGAGAACAGGGTGGTTGAGTAGGGAGAAAGGCAAGCAGAGAATGAGATGCATTTGAGGCATTTTCCATTGAAAACTCATGAAAGGTTGAGATTAATATTTCCTTCCTTTTAATTAGGTTTTGTGCTTTCTATTTTATGACTGCTACAATAAATTCAGAGCAGTGATGTGACTTTAACATTTTTTTGATATTATTTAAAAAGTATTACTGGCAAGAGTCGTAGCACTGATGGTGGGCTTTGCTTTTCCTAAACACCTCCATTCCTTTCCGTTTCTATTCCTGGTTCAAGGAAGCCAATATTTTTTCCTTGCTTCTTGCTTACTATGGTGCTTATTTCATCCCATTATTGTTAGCAAGGTGCCATCTTTCCTGCAGTGACAAGCCAATCTGAGTCATTGACCAAGAAATCAATCCTATGGTTATAGAAAGACCTGTGAACATATACTTGTTTTGATCAAACTTACACAAGGCAGAAGTATGATAGACTAGTTAGATTAGTGAGGACACTTAGCTCCCAATTAAGTAGTGACCATTCTCTCAAATAAGTATCGACTGTAGGTAGAGATGGCAGCGTGAGTTACACAAAGAAAAGAAAATGAAAGCTACTTTTTAAAAAATACAGGCTTTTAGTCCTATGGAGGGAGAGTGCATGTTAGAAGGAATTTCAATACCAACACCATGTTACTTTTGTGGTATGTGTCTATTTTTACCTTTTAATTGTGATTTAAATGAAAGTTTATAGAGCAAATCGATTTTCCATGCAACAGTTCGTACACATTTTGTTTCATGCAATTGAGTACAGTGCCCACAATATAATAGCACTCTTTTCTTTTCCACGCTGTGCTTCTCATTTCTCTTTGTCTTTCTTGCCCCTTTCTGCTTTCTGAGCTTTATCCCTGGGCAAATGCTCCCTTTTTGATATCAAATGGTTGATTGTTGTAAGGAATGTATTCCTCCTTGGTATCATGCTCACATTGAAGGCCTGTCTATTGCTTGGCTAACAGTTGAGCTCCAAGGAGTAGGTTCAATTCCAAGTTTGAAGGCTGTCTCAGGACTGTGGTCTCAGAGATCCACCACTCTCTAATAGATCAGTTGTTGTTGTTGTTATGTGCCGTCGAGTCGTTTGCGACTCATAGCGACCCTATGTACAACAGCCCTAAACCCTGCTCTATCCCGTGCCAATCTCATTGCCTCTGACACACCCATCCTGATTACCCCAGTCACTGAATCAATCCATCTCATAGAGGGTCTTCCCCTCCTGCGCTGTCCCTCTAC
>NW_006399845.1:6695183-6697158 GCF_000299155.1 Elephantulus edwardii | reverse complement strand
CTTTCAGAGCAGTTCATTGTGGTAGTGGGGCATCATTCAGTTCTTCTGGTCTCAACATACCGGATGGGCTGAGGCTCACATGGTCTGCTGGTTCTGTGGCCTATTTTCCCCCCCATGTGTCTTTGATTTTTATTCATTCTTTTTTTCTTCACGGAGAGATCAATAGTTGTAACATGGAAATTACATTTCCTATGAAACAGTTTCGATGGGGAAGGAAAAGGAAACAAGCCTTTCTTCCAAAAGGCACATTCATTTTGGTTTATTTTTGAGGGGGCACAAGAAATGTAAAATGAGAAGGATAATGCCATCAACTGTGCCCAACTGTGTTACTCACTGGTGCCTTAGCACCTCCTCGCTACACACTTGAAGGAGTGAAAGGAAGGGCAAGTTTGGAACTTGGACTGAGTTAGCTGTGGAGTTGGGACAAATTAACTCACCTTCTGATGTTGGAAAATAAAGGAGCTTGTAATGATAGTCGATATATTAATCTTTAGGGTCTTACCATTTTTAAGACTCTTCTCAGCTCTGAGATATAAATCCAGATTTTCTGACTAAATGGCTGGTGAAGCTCTGGCCCTGAAGATCTGTCTTCTCCCAGGGAAGACCCCTGCTGCATTGGCTGCACTGTTAGGAGGAGTTTCTCCACTGGCTGAGTTGGAGGTGAGAAGACTAGGAGGGGAGTGCAAATGCTGATCGTAAGGGGGTGTGTGTGTTGTAGTTATTTTCCATTCTTGGTTTCTGTGGTTTGGAGGTGTCATACATCATTTTTGCTGCCAACATTCCCTGTGAAAAATGCCTTCAACTGGGGAACTTTCTCTTTTGAGTATGTTTCTGTTTTGTTTCTTTAAGCCAGAAGTACTCAGATCTGTTTTGGTGTTTGCCTGGAGATGATTTTCTTACCCCTTTTGAAGTTGGGTTGTGTATAGTCATTGCCGTTTGGTTCCTTGGTGAAGGAATGGGGAGAGGAGGAAGCAGTTGTTACTTGAAAAGCAAAGTTCTTAGGGGGGAAAAAAGAATCTCATCTCTTAACTCTGTTCCACGTTATTTACATTCAGGAGCGCAGTCATTGCTGGATTCCAGTAATCACTGGCAGTGAGTGGATGGTTAACTGTATTTTTTAACATCTCAATTCTTTTGAGGAATTTCGAGTAGCCTAGTAGGTAAGAGGTTGCACTGTCAACCCAAAGGCTAGTCGTTTGAATCCACGAGGTGCTCCTCAGGTGAAGAAAGGGCACTCTTGCTGTTTATAGCCTCTTGAAAACCTTTGAAGGGCCAGCTATGAGTTGATCTGACTCATGGGAATGAGTTTGAATTTTTGCTTTACTTTTTTTAAAAACAAACAAAAAAGTTGTTCTTGGGTTTGCTTTTTATTCTGTATTGCTTTTAAAATTAAGATGGCCATAAGCACAATGATATTGAACAAATATGACTTATCATACTGTGTGCCCCACAAAGTGTATGTAAGTTGTTCTGTGGTTTGATGTACCAAATGAACATCCTACACCCTGGAGGAGTTCCCCTTGCATTCTCACCGCCCCTCCCCTTCAGTTAGACACCAGAGACCTGGAATTCAATTTTGTAAGCATTTACTGACTATGAACTACAAACCAGCTCGTGGACACTGGGAGAATTGGCAACAAAGGATCAGGAACTTGTCTCATAAATGAAAAGCAGATCAGGCACTTGTGTCGTGAATGTGCCCCTTTCCTTCTCTTGTGATACCCTTTCTCAGCTGTGCATATGGTATTGGTTAGTTGTTCTAAATGGAACGTTTCCTTTTTTCGAAGAAAAAAAGAAAAACAAAACAAAAAGTTCAACACAAGAACGTCTTTTGGCGCCCCGTGAGTTCATAGATGTGGCCAGGAGCTTTAGATGTTAAAGCTCCGGAGTCTCATTACCTATAGGTTTGGAGCTTTCAATGGTGTCTTTCCAGTACTGGCTTGTTTTACTACCATCTTCTTATTTTTTTTGAAAA
>NW_006399845.1:6617942-6694988 GCF_000299155.1 Elephantulus edwardii | reverse complement strand
ATCGCTTTTAAATTATTCTCTCCCTCATCTGTTTCAGTGCAGTATTCACAATTTAGCCAGTTTTTCTTTTTTGCTGGCTCGCTCTTCATGGTCTCCTGCTGGTGGACCTGTGTAGTGCTAGTTCACCATTTTTGGATTTTCTAAAATTAAGGCAGCCTCTGCTGTATGGGCAAGGTTGATCATTTATGCTTTTGCTATTTTGGTGAGATGAAATTTAGAGAGACCTAGTTGACAGAAGACTCTTTTCTTCCTTGGATCACCAGAAAGGTAAATTAAACCCACTTCCCCTAGGCTTTCATAGATGGTACAGGCAAGCTGTTTGACTATCTTAAGTAAAAAACTGACCTCGTCACCAATTTAATTTTATTTGACTCAGTAATACACACCAATAATCAACATGGGAGCAGCACTTAAGAAATCAAAAGATATTTTGCATTGGGAATATATGCTGTCCAGGACCTCGTTTAAAGTGCTAAAGAGTTAAGCTGTCAGTTTAAAGACTTAGGTTCCTTTATGTACATATGAAAGTTGGACAGTGAATAAGGAAGACCAAAGAAGAACTGATGCCTTCAAGTCGCAGCGTTGCTAAAGAACACTGAATATCCTATAGCCTGCCCAAAGATCACATGAAGGTGTCCTGGAGGAAGGCCAACCATGGTGTACCAGGGAGCCAAGGATACTGAAATGTCATCTCACATGCTCTGGGCATATTGTCCAGGGATCAGTCTTGAAGTAAAGAGTTGATAAAGAGTGAAGGTCCTCAAGGAAACGCATTGGCCCAGTGGCTGCACCAGTGGCCGTGGGCATGGCAGAGATGGCACGGAGGATGCTGAGAAGGAAAGTGTTTCAGTGCGTTCATAGGGTCACGGTGAGCTACACTTTACTTAATGTCTCCTAACAACAGCAAGCAGAAAAGAAAGACATATTTTAGTAAATGTTTTGTGAACTTTCTGTTTTCTAGTCTTGCAGCTCCTACCTGGTCATCCTGATATTGGGGGATATTTTTTTTAAAGATTGTTGAGCATTGGTCAAGATCTGTTGATCCCATTTTCCTCGTGAGATGGGAGAATGTTAGGCCCCAGGTCGAATATTGTCCTGAGAATTTCTTACAGTATTTAGGCTGGAGTTCTGACCAGACGACACTTTCTTCTCTGTTCCTCTGAGGTCCTGAAACGCCCAGAGTTTTTCCCAAGCGCCCTCACCCATCCCTTTTACTCCTGGTGGAGTCTTTCTGTCCTTGTAATTGAATATTCCCAAGATGACCTTGCTTCTGTGTTATAAATATGCTTTCTAACCCTATGAGTCGGAAATGACTCGATGGCACATAACAACAACAACAACAACCCATTGATGAATTGCCCTCCCCAGTGAGCTCTAACCCTTTTGGATTCATTTAGCCTTCTGCTGTAGTTTTTGGATTCCTTGTTAGTCCAGATTACCCAGCATTCCATCCTGAATCTTTACCCTTCCCCTTTTGGAAGCCTGACAGTTTCTTCTGCCTAGAGCATTTTTTTTTTGATAGTCCAGTATCTGGCTCATAGTCGTAGTCTGGAGACACTAAATGAGTATTTGAAATTTGACTAATGCCCAGTGGTGCTAGGACTATGACTCAAATATGATTCAGGTGTTTTAATCTGATTCAATCTAGCCCTCTGTCTTCATGGGGACATTGAAGTGTCTGTCTTAGGTTTGTTTGTTTAGGAACATGCAGTATATCTGTTTACTGAGATAGCTGAGAGAGGGCCAATTTTTATATTGCTTAAATGCCATCAGTTTTCAGGCCCTACCATTAAGTTAATAGCTACTTTGAGGAGCAGGAAGGGAACTTTTTATTGGATATAAATAAGGATTATAAGACATATTCATATTTCAAGCAGAGGGGAAAAAGACATTTATGATTAAAGAAATGCAGTACATTGACACTCCTAGTGAAGTGTTGTGATTGTCTGGGAGCACTAATTAGGAAAATTGTGTAGACAGGACACAATTTTGGGAAGGAGCTCAGAGACCTATTTTAAAATCCAGTGACTACTATGAATTCTTTAAGAAATGGACATGTTCACAAAAGGAGTTTTAGCATAAAATTTATGAGGGTTTACAGATCTCTATATCTGTCCAGGTTACAAAATGGCATTAAATGTTGTAGAACAGTGATGTGTGTCCTCATGTAACACTGCTGGGGGAAGCTTTCCAAGGAATGACTGAGGAAGACATTTTGTAAAAATTTTTCCCCCCCAACCTAGGAGACTTGTTTAGGTTATTAACACCAAAAGACTTTTAGGTCTTTAATAGGGAAAATGCAAGCAGATAGTGACCCTGTTCCAGATGTTAGGCTATCATTTGGCTAGGGCCCCTCTCATGTCCTTACTCAGTGTTCAGCACAATAGGAGTGGATCCTTACAAAGCTCTCTGCTCCCTTGGCTTTGCGCGTGTGGAATGCCAGAATGTTGGCTGCTGCAGTGAGTGGAGTCCAGCCAGCCCAATTATTTCTTTAGCACAATCTCTGGAGGGCTGTTGGGTGTGTTTGGTTTTGGGGTGTTTTTTCTTTTTCTTTTTCTTTTTCTTTTTTTTTAAATGGAGGACTGTAGAAGACAGCAAAGGATTAGAAAATGCTTCAATTCACATTCTAGAATGAAACCAGGCATAGTTTGAAGTATAATCATGGAGGATAGGAGGCCTGTTTATCTGTTTTTATTATCTGAGTCCTTGAAGTTGTTATATGAGGTTACCTAGGGAAGCAGAGTTACGATTAAATGGAAACATTAACTGATGAGTAACCACTAATAAAATTAGTCACCACTCAAACAGTCTTCCTGTGTAACATGTTAAACCATCTTGTCTGTGTCTTCGTTTCTCTATGATGGTCTGATAAACATTCAGAAGCAGAAATTTTTAAAAGAGATATTATTAATTTTGTAAAAGATGTTTGGTTTTATGAGGCCTGCACATGTATTCTTAGAGAAATCCTTACGTCATGTATAGAGACTTAGACAAAGGTGAACCAGGCGGCTGTCGCCACTGGAGAGAAATAAACATGGATAATGACCTGGAATTGGTTCTAATCAGAGAGTTTTGCATGGACCTTCAGAAGGTTGATGAGACTTTCATTTGTTTTGGCAAAAATGATAGCACTGTCATTTTGATAATGCTGTTAAAATGGAGTTTAAAGACTTTTCTAGAACTATCATAAATCCTACAGGAAAGATCCTATCTCATATCCACACTTACTTTATTTACTCTTTTAAGATTTTGTGCAACCTATAGCAGCAGTGTGGATGGAAAAAAATATTTCATGCATAGTTAAAATTAGAAGGTAACTTTATTTAAATAGGAGCTACAAGAAACTTACATTGCTTCTTTGCTATTTTATTTCCAGTCAACTTCCTACTCTTCCCTCTTGCTACTGTTTCACTGTAAAATGAAGGTCTTCCAAAAAAAAAAAAAAGAAGGTCTTCCTATTATGGAATTCACTTGTGGTTTTGTACTAATTACCTCATGGTAATAAGGCCCTTTCCTGCACAATCTGCAATCAAGGCAGATTTCCAGATTCTCCTCACTTAGGAGCCTCTATTCTCATTTTCTGTTGATTTCTATACTGCTCAGTTCTTAGTCCCTCCTACTCTGTACTGGGAAGCTTCTAGAATAATGACAAGCAGTGCTTTCTGTGGCAAAAGCTCTAGAGTGCTGTGTGTGAGTGGTACTTCTATCCTGTTCCCTTCTGGAAGCAGCCTTGTTGAACTTAGATACAGAAACATTAGGAATCTGATTTCTAAGGGAACTTATATTGATTCAGTCACTGGAAAGCTCTGTTTTGCCACTCTGAACGCTGCTCCTATCTCTCTCCCTGTCTCTAGTCCCTCCTAATCAGCCCATATTCACACATCACCATTTGCACACACTCAGGTTTTCAACCTGGAGAGGTACTTGAACTGCATCACTGATCTTTGAAATACACTGCAAACTTTTAATTCATAATGTTTCTGTTAAGAATAACTTTCAACTTTAATATATAATATAGTGTGCTTTAACTATAACAGCAGGATGTGTGTAAGAGCCTTTCTCTCCATTTCTTTGAAAATAAAACCAGTAGTAGAGACTTAAAGGACAGATATGAAAATTTGAGCAGAGCCCCATCCCACTCCTAACATATATGAGCACCTTTTATTCAAGGGATAGTGTTGAACTTTAACTCAGGTGCTTAAATGTTAACACTTCCCACCTGTAATTTATACACAGGGTATGTTTTAAACAGGCTTAGGCTTTTATGTAGAGATAAATGATGTAAAATATTTACTTAAGTGCAAGATTGAAAAGGCTCTGATGTGTTATTACAACCAAAGCTGGAAGTAAATGCACCAGTTATACAACAAACATATATAAAATATACAGATTCTTATTTTGCAAACTTTATTGTATGCCATAATCTTGAGATACAGGTCATATACAGAAGGGGGGGAAATACCATTTGAAAATATATAGAGAAAAATATGCATGCTCATTTCTAGTTCAGTTTTCTAATGTAACAAGGAATGATTAATTTCTTGTATTGTCAGAGTTGAAAGAGACCTCTTCAGGCATCTTCAACATTTCTGGCTTTTAATGGAAGAAAGGATCTGAGAAGGAACATGAATTACCAGAAGTCACATAAGTTAGTGGTAGCATGTAGAACCAGGACTAGAACCCAGGGATGCTGGCTTCTAATTTTCTCTTCTTTTTATTATGGGATGCAAATATATGAGCAAGCATAAGAAAGTAATTTATTGCATCATCCCTTGACAAGCTTATTGGACAGCCATGTTACCTAATATGTTCATTTTCTTTGGCTGTGTAACAATTTTCCACAGACTTAAGTGGCTTGAAGAAACATAGGGTCTCGTGGTTGGTTATAGGCCTGAAATCCTCAGTTCCTTGCTCTCAGTCTTAGCTTGAGAGGCAGGCTAGTTTCCCTTTCTCATAGCTTTCTCCACACTCAAGCCAACAGCAGCTTTTGGGCTTTCTTGTGCTTTGACGCTCTCTGACTTTGCCTTCTGCCGTCAGCCAGAGAAGAACTTGTTTTTTAAGGGCTTGCATGGTTAGATTAGGATCAACAAGATGATCTCTGTGTTTGAAAGTCAACTGGCTTGGAACTTGAGTTACATCTGGAAAAATCTATTCTAGCTTTTATTTTTGTTTCAAGTGAAATATTTATTTCATTAAAAAGTATCTGTTGTGTTATTGAGAATATACACAGCAAAGCATATGCCATTCTGACAGTTTCTACATGTACAGATTCACTGACACTGGTTCCATTCTTCATGTGATGCAACATTCTCACCCTCCTTTGCTGACCTATTCCACCACTGTTAATATAAGCTCATTGGAACCTAGATTTTCAATCTGATCTTTCAAGTTTCTCTTGTCATTTTGGCCCCCATAGATGCATCTTGAAAGAGCATAATGCTCACAGTACATATCAAAGAAGTTAAATTAACGTGATTAAATAACCATGGAACAGAGATCTTGGGGGAGCCATCTTTAAAATGTTGCTTGCTAAACTGAACTTATATTATCTGTTAGTTAAACTTTAGACAACTTTTAAACTCATCAGTCACAGCCATCTAGCTTATTCTGATGCATGGTGGCCGTCTGTCAGGTTTCTTAGACTGTGAGTCCTTTTTTTTTAGACTGTGAGTCCTTACAGAATGAGACTGCCTGTCTTTCTCCAGTGGACTAGTGGTGTGGGTTTGCAGCACAACACCAAGGCTCCTTCTGTCTGTGAAATAAAGGAATGGGGTGGGGAGGCAATTAGATAGGATTGCTCTATTTTTATGTTCCAAGGATCTAGTATGGAAATGTTCTCTAGGGAGCAATAACTGTCACAAAACCCATGCACTGGACTGTGTAGAAGAAGCAGAGTCAACATCTAATTATCACAGCTCAAACTATTCCCAAATAAGGTAACAGAACAACGGGATGTTAGCATGATGCAGAGGAAGATGAAAAAGAAGGAATTACATTAAAAAAAGAGGGTTTTGAACCATCCATTCTAGGTCAATCTCCTGCGGAGAATTTGCCTTTCCCTTCCAGATACACAGAAACGTTGGTGGTGCAGTGGATTAAATGTTGCATTTTTTTAACCAAAAAGTAGACCGTTTGAATCCACGAGCCTCTTCATGGGAGAACCATGAGGCAGACTGCTTCCCTAAAGAGCTATAGCCTTGAAAACTCTAAGGGACATGTCTGCTCTTTGCTCTCGGATGGCTTTGAGTCAGAATCGATTCACATGGAGTCATTTTCCAGATAAACTCAATAAGAATCTACGTTTCAACATAATCTTCAGGTGCTATTTGTTATATAGGGATCTATAAGAATCACTTAAATCTAGAAGGGAAATGAAAAGTAAAAGCTGAAGGTTGAACCAAAATAAACAGTTAAAGCCCCGTGTAAAAGTGCAGTGATCTTGAGTTGAACATTGCCACACTACTCATGACGGCATAGCACCAAATGGTAACAGTCCAGTCAACAAAAACCAGTTAAGTTCCATACTAAGTATAAGCAGAAAAAGTTTGTCATATGATGTTAGGAATAGCTATCAAGTGGTTTTAAAGTCTTGGCACTTAAAAAAGGCTCAGCTTCACTTGACAGAAATGTAGTCTGTATTCATTCATATTCACCTGGAATGAAATCCAAACCGCTGGTTTGGCCTATAAAGCTTTGCCTCATTGGTCTCACTGTCTAGCTTTCTATTTGCTAGCATACTGAGCTTCTCCCCACCTCAGGGCCTTTGCACATGCCATCCTGCAACATTCTTCTGTTAGCTTTCCTCATGCCTTTTTATATCACTCACTCTTTCTTGTCCTTCAGATCTCAGTTAACTATCACTTCCATGAGAATCTTCCTGATTACCCTGTTTATAGTACTGTTGTTGTTGTTATTGTTGGGTGCCATCAAGTTAATTCCAACTTAGAGTGACCTTTTATATAAGATAAATGTTGCTCTGTCCTATGTTATCCTCAAGTGGTGTTATGCTTGAGTCCATTGTTGTATCTAACCATGTTGTTTGTCTCTAGTCATAGGTTCCTTTCTGATGACCTGCCCAAAGTAGTCAAGATGAGTTAGTTTTACCACTCTGTTTTGCCCCAGCATCTGATCCCTTCTATAGTATAACCCTGCTTATCTTGTGTAAATCTTGTTTTATTTGCATGCATATTATTTGTCTCCTTTCAGAATGATATTTCGTGAAGTACATCTTGTTTCCCACTTGATTAGCTCAGGATGCAGCATGTAGTAGGCAGTGAATATTTATTGGATATTGAGAAAAGAGTTCCAAAGTTATTAAAGGGCTCCAGTATTACAAAGGGAAATCATGACAGTTTGTTTCAAGAAATTCCAGCTTGCTGTTTGACCTATTCCTGTCCCTACTTAACCCGTTTGATAATTAAGAATGGTTTAACAACTGACCCAAGGTAATACAGTTAATTATAGTAAGTCCTTAAAGTTAGCCCCTCCACAGTACAAAGAATGTAGGCAGCATGGGAATGACTAAGTCTGGCATCCACTAATTCCACAAAGGGGAACTGTCCCCATCAGCAACATCAACACTACAAAAACAATTCCTGTAAAGTCAGGCATGGCCTCCCACACTCCTGAACCTAATTCTACAAATTCCAGCACCAGTATTGTTTCTCTACTAGGTCCAAAATCTGTTACAATGTCTACACAGACTTTACAGAGCTATCCTAATAGTTATGAGCTTTATTTAGGAAGTTAATTGTTTGTACTTAAGGTTAGCAGCAAGATGCAATATATCAGTCCAGACAGCTTCTCAAGTGTGGTCACAGTCCCTTTGACCCTCAGCCTGATGGCTTAGGTTAGTGTTACAAAGTTCCCTTAATCCTGCCAGTTATTGTGTCTTTCTCCTGTCCTCCAGCAAGCCTGAGTCAAGATCTCTGTTTCTGGTTGTGAGGCAGTGTCAAGTCCGCTCTGTTGCATGTTGGACTGATTTCTGCTGAAGCTGCTGTTGCTCTTATATAGATCTTGGTCTGGATGGCACAGGAATACCTAGCCTCAAAAGGCTCAGGCTCCTTCCTCTTCCTTGTTATATTGAGATTTACAATTTCTGCTGCTGAAAAGCTCAATTTAAGTTTGGTAGGATGGTGAAACTAACCAATCCCCTTGTGGATAGACTAGGGGATTCAAACACCCTGTCCTATGATCCCACCCATCGAAGCAACAAAGTCAAAGTCAATAGATAGGGAGGCCACATTGAACAATAAACCTTTGACACCACACCTGCCCTGGGATGCTTCCAGCTAATTTTCCACAGGAAGGTGATTTGTGTTAAAAATACTCAACTTTTAGGATTCTTGCCTTTCTTAAACAAAATTAAAGAAATATTACTTAATGTACCATTTAAAGATCCTTGGAGAAGGACATCATGCTTGGAAGGGGGGGGGGAGAGGGACAGGGCAGGAGAGGAAGACCTCGGAAGAGATAGATACAGTAACTAGGGCAATGAGGACGGGTGTGTAGGAGTCAATGAGATTGGCTCTGGACAGGGTGGGCTTCAGAGCTGTTGTATAAGTCACAGATGACTCAACGGCATATAACAACAACGACAGCAGCAGCAATGAAAAAGGAGAGACAAAAAAAATAATAAAAACCAAGAGCCTTTCTGTAAGACTAGACTGTCTACAGCAGGGAGTTATGATGACTGATGTTGGGGATCTTTGTTAGACTTTATTTTTTTTTCTAGCCAAGGGCTATCTGCCAGGAGATCTGTAAGGGAAGGTTGTCAAGAATTTTTCTTGTTTGACTAACAAGCCTGAATGTTGGCAAGTTCTTTGTTTTGTTTTTGGTAATCTCTGGATGATAAACCTATTTATGCGCAAAGCATTGTTTCTACTTGAGTGGTGGAAGTGCACCCAAATCAGAGGTGGATCAGAGAGTGAGAACAACTCTTTATATAATTATAGAAATGGTTTAACACTTAGTACCTGAATATCTTATAAGTAGATAAATAAGGAGTGAAATAATTTATGTCACATATTCATGAATTATACAGACATTGCAATGGTGTTTTCTTAGAGTATCTGCAGTATTTCTTTGCAGACCATTAAATACTTAACAGAGGGAATAACTGAGCACTGACATGTTCTAGGTTGTTTATTAAAAAACAATCAAAAATCAAACTAAAGCAAGTTAAGTAGTAATTATTAAAGCAAGTTAAGTAGTAATTATTTTTTAAATGGACCTCAAGATCTGTGAGGAATCAGAATAAAAAACCCTTGCAGTTATATATTTTTCCATGAATTTTATATGCCTGGTTTTAAATGTTTTGCTTTAACTGATAGAAAATGAGCAGCTGGACTGTTTCTATATATGATACCTGCCAGTTAATGGCTTATGCTATCAAAATATAGTTGGTTACACTTAGATGTTGAGAAGTTAGTGATATTAAAAATAACCAGTATGAAACTTAAATAGGTTTTAATATCTCAGTCATGGTTGGTTTCAGTTGCATTGCCACTGAGTTGGAACCTACTCACAGCTGACCCTCCATGTGTCTCTGAGGTTGTGAAAAGCACAAGAGATTACCCATCTTTCATCTATAGAACAGCTGGTAGATTTGAACTGCTAGAGAGAGATGACCTTTAAGCTAACAGTGCAACTCCTTGTGGATGAGGCCACCAGACCTTAATATAGCTTCCTAAACATTAGTCTCTCCTTACCCTATGATCTTCGTGAGTCCAGTCTTAACACTTGCTGTATTCATTTAATAATTTTCTTTGACTTGATTTGCTTTCATTACTTAACACATTCCTTTAAAATTTCTTTTTCAGCTAGCTACATAAATTTACTTTTCAGCTAGCTACATAAAATATTATCATTTGTGGTACTACTTCTGTTGAGTTGATTCTGACTTGTAAATACCTTGTAGAACTGTACACAACTGCCCCATAGAGTTTCAGAGGCTGTAAGTTGATCCAGAAGCAGACTCTCATCACTCTCCCACAGGGAGACCAGTGGGTCTTGACCACTGACTGTGTAAAGCAACCAGGTGTTCTCACCCATCAGGCCTTAGATATAAAGGAACCCTACAAATGAATAAAATGGAAAACAATCTGTATTGTTAAATCCTACCTCTATATATTTGCTTGCTAGAGCTTTTACTAACCTCCTCTTTTAAAGAAAGATGATAACAAACATTACAATGTGTAGATATTCTAGTTCTGGTACCAAGTGTAGACTTTCTTTATGATGATATCACAAAGCTTAAAAGAGACTAGGAAGGGACTGTCTAACCACATGATGCAGTGTTCTTCAAGGATATATTCCTGAGCCATCTAAAAATCAGCTCTTGTACAGTGGTCTAGGTTCTGCTCTTTTGGGGAATCAGCTTAGCAGTGTACTGCTGAGAGCCAGCTATCTCGATATTGTTTTTATGTGCTCTGAGAGTGCAGAGGAGCTTTTGAGAGCCATCCAGTTTCAGTAGGTGGAGCTTGGTGATTTACAGGGCTTATACAAATTTGTAGTTTAAATTCATTTCTATTAGTTCCTCTGTAAGGTTTTTTCCCCTCTGGCTTTTTTTGCTCTTGCATTTTGAGTTTATTTTTCATTATTTGCTTGTTAGCATGTAGAATTGTGGTGATTCTGAAAGGTTGACTTTGTGAAGAAAAGAATAAGGAGAGAGTCAAATGCTGGCACACGCTTACCTTCCTCTTTGTGGAGACTCGGAACCAAGTGGAGATGCCAACAGAAAAACTATTCTCATGGCATTCATACTCTTCAGAGTATACTCTCAAATGGAGGGGCGTGTCAGAGGGGGCACTGCTGGCCAATTTGAAATTCCCTGACTTACTTTCTCCTTTGTTTCAACGGGGCTCTGGATCTGCTGGTTTAAAGTATCAGTGTTTCAGTTTTTCAGAGTACTGTAGCATGCTTGATCTTATTTTATCTACATGCCTTCTCTTGGCGTGTGGGGTATAATTAAGAAGATAAATAGTCTAGAAAAGTATGTGTAAATATTTGACCTCCCAATTGCAAACAGAAAGAACTTGGACTATCTGAAACACAGCTTCCCTCCATTAAGTGTGGATAATCATATGTTGTTTGTAGACACATTTAATTGTTAAACCGCCTTAGAAAATATCTGTGACCCATATGTATTATAAACCTGAGGTGTTTTGTTTTTTTTTTTTTAAATAGCTTGTGAGTGTTGTAAAATTTATTCTAAATAAATAAGGGGGCAGAGGTAAAGGGAAGAATTTTTAGAGGACACACATTCATTAATGCATTATATTTTAAAATGGAAAGAAGAACGGTTCAAATCCACCAGATGCTCTGCCGGAGAAGGAGGAACAATTTCTTCCTGTACCAGTCAGATCTGATTTGATGGTACATGCACAAAAAAATAATAAAAAAAAATGGAAAGAAGAATATTTTTTTATCACTGGGCCAGTAAATATGTAAATTATGGCTTGACAACTTTTTTAATGTTTATGTTGCTATTATAGCCATAAACAGCAAATTCTGAAAAATGGTTAATAAATAAGAAAACAAGATACGAGTGTAATTGTAACTGTATAAATTGAGAGTTATAATAGTAACTACATTAAGATTTTTATTGAAAATTCAAATGCATTTAATGTGTAGATCGTAACAAATTATAGATGGCATTGAGAAGGAGTCCTAGCACACATAATTGTGCTCACAGGAAACCTGTCCATGGACTAAGAGATAGTTGTCTGAGTAGAACTAGAATACACTGCAGTTTAAAAATCAAGAAAGGCGTCTGCTGGAGAAGGAGGAACAATCTCCTCCTGTACCAGTCAGATCTGATTTGATGGTACACACAAAAAAATAATAAAATAAAATTTAAAAAAGTCAAGAAAGACACATTTGTCAGGGTTGCAACCTTTCTCCATACCTGTTCAGTCTATATGCTGAGCATACTATTCAAGAAGCTGTACTTTATAAAGAAAAATGTGGCATCAGGATTGGAGGAAGACTCATCAACAGTCTTCATTATGCAGATGTCACAGCCTTGTTTGCAAGACTTGAAGCACTTGCTGCAGACATCCAAACACTAAAAGATGGATTATATCTCAATATCAAGAAAGCAAAAATCCTTACCATTGAACTAATAGACCGTGTGATGATAGATGGAGAAAGGGTTAAAGTTGTCAGTGATTTCATTTCACTTGGATCCGTGATCAACCCTAACATAATAGCAGTCAAGAAACCAGAAGATGTTACATTGGGCAAATCTGCTGTTAAGGACTTCTCCAAAGTGCTGAAAAGAAAAGATGTCGGTTTAAAAAACTAAAGTATGCCTGATCCAAGCCATGGTCTTTTCAATTACTTCCTATGCATTTGAAAGTTAGGCAATGATTCAGATGACAGAAGAATAATTGATGCTTTTAAATTGTGGTGTAAGAGTATTATTGAATATCCATGAATTGCCAAAGGAACAAACAAGTCTGTCTTAGAGAAAGTGCAGCCAAGGTTCTCCTTAGAAACAAGAATGGTAAAATTTTATTTCACGTATTGACGCCTTTGAGCTGTGGTGCTGGAGATGAGTATTGAATGTTCCATGGACTGCCAAGAAAATAAACAGATCCATCCTAGAGAGGGTTAAACCAGGCTACTCCTTGGAGGCAAGGATTCTGGGGCTTCATCTGACATACTTTGGACATGTAAGGAGGGACACAGGTCCTTGGAGAGGGACATCATGCTTGGTAGGGTAGAGGGACAGCGCAGGAGGGGAAGACCCTCTATGAGGTGGATTGATTCAGTGACTGTGGTAATCGGGATGGGTGTGTCAGAGGCAATGCGGTTGGCACAGGATAGAGCAGGGTTTAGGTCTGTTGTACATAGGGTCGCTATGAGTCTCAAATGACTCAACGGCAGATAACAACAACAACAACTTTGAGTATATTGTCAGGAGGAACCAGTCTTTAGAAAAAGATATCATATTGGTAAAAGGGTGAGACTCAGAGAAAGAGAAGAAGACCCTCAACAAAATGGATTGGCAAAGTGAGTGTAACCTATGGGCTAGCACATATCAGAGTCAATGGTGCAGGATAGGGCAAGGTTCAGATCTGTCGTTCATAGGGTCACTCTGAATTGTAATTGAGTTGACAGCGTCTAACAACAACAATAAATAAATATATCCACATGTACAAAACTCAGAGAAGGGTACAGGAAAATGAAGCAGTTGCTCTCGTTGTTGTCAGGTGTCATTGGGTCAAGTACCACTCATTGCGACCCTGTGAACAACACATCTGAACCTTGTCCTGTCCTGTGCCATGCTCATCATGTCTGACATGCTTGAGCTCATCGCTTCAGTCACTGTTAATCCCTTGTGTTGAGGGCCTTCCTTTGTTCCACTGGCCTTCGCCTTTCCAAGCATGATCCCTCTCCAAGTAACAGTCTCTCCTAGCAACATGCCCAAATTATGTCAGATGAAGCTTTGTCATCTTTGTCTCCAAGAAATATTCTCCAAGACGTATTTATTTGTTCTTTTTGCAGTCCATGGGATATTTCTTTCTTCTTAAAATTCTTTTAGTGCTATACTATATTTATATGGAATAAAATTCAGGAGAAAAACTAAAGAAAGATAAAGGTTGACCATATATGCATGAGATCAAGTGACAATAAGATGAAATCACCCCTGACTTTAGAAAAATTAAAGGAAATATGATTAATAAAGTCATGAATGCCAAAGTTGTGAGAAGGTAGCAATTATGGTGTTGGTGATTAACATTAAGTATATCATGAACTTCAATATGGATTGAAGTTCAACATCAAGAAGACAAAAACTCTCACCACTGGTCCAATTAGCAGCACCATGAGGGATGGAGAAGAGATTGAGATTGTTAACAGTTACAGCTTGCTCATCTTCATAATCAACACTCTTGACACCTTTAGTCAGAAAATCAAAAGATGAATTGCTCTGGGGATATCTGCTGTCAGAGTCCTCTCAGAATACTGAGAGCCAACGATGTCAGTCTAGAGACTAAGGTGTGCCTGATCCAGGCCGTGGTCTTCACAGTTACTTTCTGTGCATCAGAGAGCTGGACAATGACTACATATGACAGAAGAATCAATGCCTTTGAGTTGTGGTGCTGTAGAAGAGTCTGGAACATACCATGGACTGCCAAGAAGACAAATAGGTTTATCTTGGAGAGGGCGAAACCAAGTTTCTCCTTGTTCCTGAAACCAAGTTTCTCCTTGTTCCATATGTTCCATCTCACATCTTTGGGCACATGGCTAGGAGGGACCAATCCTTGGAGAAGGAGGATAAACAGAGAGGAGAGGAAGATCCCAGATGAGACGGATTGATATAATAACTGGGGTTTGGGGATAGATATGTTAGAATCAGTAAGACTAGCACAACACAGGCCAGGCTTCAGAGCTGTTGAACATAGGGTCACTATGAATCACAGGTGACTCGATGGCGCATAACAATAACAACATCAAGGACTTCCATGAAAAGGAGTTAATCTGTATTGAAATTATTATAGGCAGAATGTTCTTTAGGAGAAAGGATGGAGAGACTTGGTGTCACTTACTTTGAACATGTTTTCATGGGGACCAAAAAAGAACAATAACTGATTAGCTATCTGTCTGTCTGTCTATCTGTCTATCTATCTATCTATCTATCTATCTATCTATCTATCTATCTATCTATCATCATTGTCATCTTTCATTATATGTCATTGAATTGACTATGACTAATAGTAAGCCTATGAACAATAACTCTCAACTTTTCTCTATCCTAAGCCTTCAACTGTATCAGACTTATGTCCTATTTAGTGGCTATAACAGTGGTGTTAAACATAGCAACAAAATAGGAGGATGGCTTAAAACCCGGTTTAATTCTATTGTGACTATGAATCAAACTGACTGATAGCATTTAACAACAACGTAAGAAGTATTATTTTAACTCTTGATTCTTCCCAGTGTTAGATACCCACCCTGACTGGAAACCTATTACAATGCTTGACTTACTATTGTTGTTGTTGTGTACCGCTAAGTTGGAATGGACTCACTGTTAGTTGTGTAGGAGGAAATCGCCCATCTTTCTCTCATGGAGCAGCTGGTGACCGTCACCTGTACCTTTGGGATGCAGCAAAGCTTCTTGCCACTTGGCCACCAGCGCTCTGACGTGGAGACTTTCTTTCTGTGCTCCTCATTAAGTTGTATTACACGTAGATTCCCCAAGTTCTATTTAGTGGTTGTCATCTGTATTTATCATCTAGAATTCTTATCAACATATACAGTTAACCTAGTTGAAAACTAGTATCTAGACTAGTTTTAAAATATTTGTATTTAAGGCTTATATTTATCCTCGACCACATCCTCCTTAAAATTTGGATTCAAGTTTGTGTTCTTAGAAAGCCAATCACCCATCTGTTCATCCATCACCAATCCTTACTGAATAATAATAATAATAATAACAACAACAACAACAACATTACAAGAGTACAACTTAGAAAACTATTGGATGTTAACACTCTTCTGCCACACGGAGCTGTGTTGAGTCAGAATTGACTGTGTATAACTACAACAGCAAAAAAAGTAACCAGAAGTAGCATTTTAGTGATTATCCACCTTGTTTTCTACAAATGCATTATGCAGTCACATTATTAGGATTGCATTTCATCCATTGTTTTCTGTATGTATTGTAACATTCATATATATTATATATTATATATTATATATTATATATATTATATATTATATATTATATATTATATATTATATATTATATATTATATATTATATATTATATATTATATATTATATATTATATATGTATGCATATTATGTTGTGTTATATCGTACTAATGTAGTTGATATTTCACATACTTTTTTAAATAAAATTTTTATTTTCCACTGGTTTGCTTACAAAGTTTGTATACATTGTTTTTCACACCACATATTTCCCATTTCCTTTACCCGCCCTCCCTCTACCCATTAAATTGTATGACCCTATGATTTCCCCCTGCCCGTCCTTATCCCTCTCCTCCTCCCCTCCTCCCCTGGATCCTCATCTCATCTCATCTCATGCTGTCTTTCTGTTACACTGTGTTTGTCCTTATGGGACTGGAGGAACTTAGCATAATGCCTATAGTCCCTCCCAATTTATGCAGTGATTTTCAAAATCCTTGCTCCTGCATCCTGCATAGTTTTCCATCGTGTGACTGTATCGCAATTTCTTAATCCATTTGGCTGTGGTTGGACATTTGAGCTCTTTCCATGTTCTTGCAATGGTGAATAACATTGCCATAAACATTGGTGTACAAATCTCTGTTTGTGTCTCAGTTTTCATTTTCTCAGAGTATATTCCAAGCAGTGGAATAGCTAGGTCTTATGGAATTTCTATGTTCTACTTTTTGAGAAAATGCCTTCCAGAATGGTTGCACCATTTTATAATCCCAGTAACAATGTATAAGAGTTCCTTTCTTGCCACATCCTCTCCAACATTTATCACTTGCTGTCCTGTTAAACTTTGCCACTACTACTGGGATGAGATGGTGTCTCATTGTGATTTTGATTTGCATCTCTCTTATTGCCAGTAATTTGGAGCATTTCTTCAACTTCATACATTCTTTTGCTCTTTCGTGATCTTTGTATGGTTATCACAGAGATCTTACTATATTAATGAGGTGTGGTGCTTATCATAGATCTCTTTGATTTGCCAGGTATCTGTTTCCCAACAGAGGGTTCACACAAGATACATACTCAGTAAGTGTTTAATGAACCATGATAATTTTATTACCTTATGTTATGATGCTTAATCAGTCTCTTTTAAATGTAAAGGAATTGCTTTCCAGATTTCTACTATGATTAAAAAAAATGCATGATGTGTGAGTTTGAGGTGGTCTGGCCATTTTGTGATGAGAAGACCCTTGTGGGTCAGTAGGGTCTTCAAGGTCCTCTGTTCCCCACCCAGCAGGGCATTTGCTGACTGCCCCTGACCTGTCCCAGGAGAGACAGTTACTCTTGGAAAATTGTTCCTTTCACGATCAGATGTCAGTTTCAACAATTAGATAAAGCTTGGGTTTTAGGGTGGCTTGTTCCTCAGAGACACTCTGGGTGCCGTGAAAGTGCTCCACCTGCATTATTTTTCGCCCTTTTTCTCGAGTTAAGGTCACTTTTCCTTCACTGAATTACCAGCAGAGAAGAAATGAAGTGGTGACATCTTCAGTGCAGGCTGTTGAGACTTTCTGAAATCTCAGACTCCTTTGAGAAAGTAACAAAAGTGTGGCTTCTCTCCTTAGAGAAACATCCGTGTGCCCTCAGATTATGGTCGCTGTCAGTGAGGCACAGGGCTGGTCCCTTCCACTGCCCCAAGCTCTGCTCACCAAGCCTCCTGCCAGGAGCAGGTGAACAGCCCAGGGGACAGTTGTTCCAACGACACTGCTCTGAAAACTTGGGTGGCTTTTGTGTCTGTGCTGGCTTTGGTTTTTGATATGTTGAGACTGGAATGTCTAGTGCAGTAATGGTGACTGCTTCCTGGTAGTCTGAAAAAGATAAACTCAGCTTTAAAAACAAAAACAAAAAAACCACACACACACACACACACACAAAAGCACCTCTACCCATCAGTGTATATAATAACCCATGATCAGGTACTTTTTGGAGATACTACTTATAACTTTAAACTAATGAGCTTGTTGTATATAACATGTTTGCTGAATAGGGAAATTGGTTGTAGGCCACGCCCTACCCAGGCGCAGGACGACACATGTCTCAGGCACTTGTGGGTCAGGCCTTCTTTGAGATTATGGGGCTATGAAGAAGGTAGAACATCATTCTGTCTTTCAAGGTTTATGATGTAGAAGAGTGAGAGGGGTGTGACTATAGAGAAATAGGTCAAAGTTGTATTCATGTGAAATTTTGCTTCCAAGTACTAGAGCCCCAGCTCATAGTAATGAGGGTTTTTTTTCTTCCCCCGCTCATGTATCTAAAAATTGCATGGGTTGACTCTGATATCACTAGGGTTGTGGTTGTCACCCAGGGCAGTAGCTCATGGTGTCCCTCCCCTCCATGGGTGGGGCTGACTTGTGAAACCACCAAGTGGCCCTACCTCCTTTGACTCCCTGAAGCTCCTCCCCACTCCTGTTGGCCTCAGTGGAGACCCACCTGCCTGCCCAATCCTGGACCCTGTGGCCCACCCGTGCACCACCTGGCCACAAGTGGGAAGACTGGGATCAGGAGGGAGTTGAGTAGTGGTTGTGCTGATGACCAGTTACTACATTGAGTGACAGGTGACACCATCCCTAGTGATGCTGCTGTCTTGTTGACCCCTCTTCAGCAGCACTGCCTACCCACCATCAACCCTCGGGTCATTTTGGGTTCACTGCCTCTGACAGTAGTATCATGTGGTACAGTCCAAACCTGGCTTTCTGACCCCTCTTTACATTCTTTATTCCCTTAGGAATGCCACTGGGTACACTTGGTCTCTTGTTTGCTTTCCTCTCTCTTGGCTTTATCCTCTGATAGCCTCTCTGCATGTGCAAACCTCCACCTGTCCACACTGCATGACTGTAAGCTTCCACCACCATTGCCAATCAGCAGTGTAATGAAAAGACCTAATTTTCCCCCAACAGTTCCAATAATGGACTTGGAAAAGTGTCACATCCCTGTTCCTGAGCCACTATGATCACTGATCACTATGGTCAGGAAAGTGAGTATAGAATATGCCCATTGTCCAGTCAGAGTCAAATGGGAAGATGACACCATATGGCCTGACTTTTTTTTTTTTTGAGAGGGTGGTTCTGGTTCCCCAAAGGAGACCTGAGGTTATATTACCAGAAGAAGCATCGAGAATGTGGAACAGATCAAAACAGGACCCACTCACAGAACCAATACAAACTTTCTAAAGTTATAGGGTAAAAAGGGGGAAAATATAAATTCTCTCTGGAAAGAGGTTTTGAATAAGGTGGTGCTTAACCAAGGTTTTTGATTGATGAAACAAACAAACCAAAAACCCCAGTTAGCCACCTTTCAAGACATGGGAAATTTTCATTATGTGAAGTCTTTAATAAAAGTGTGACTCTATGCTTAAATATTCAAATTCAATCCTGTATTTTAATGCATTTTAAGATTCTATATGAATCAATAAAGAATTAATTTTAAAAAAAAATTCTCGACCAGTCCTTGGAGAAGGACATCATGCTCAGAAGGGTAGAGGGATGGCACAGGAGTGAAGACCCCAGATGAGATAGATTGACACAGTAAGTAGGGCAATGAGGAGTAGGTGTGTTGGAGTCAGTGAGACGGGCTCAGGACGGCAGGTGTCAGAGCTGTTGTACGCAGGGTCACTATAAGTAACAGGCAATTTGATGGCACATAACAACAGTAACCAAATTTCTTAGTTGACAATGGAAGTTTGTTATGTTGAGTTTTAAATGAATCTGAGTACTAAACTATAGACTAAAAATATTTTTGTAGAAGGGTCTATTATAATGATATAATAATAGAGTTAATACATAGATACAATACATAGACCCTAGTCTATACATAGATATAATACATAGACCCTAGTCTATGTAGGTGATTCATATTCTGTGCAGGATGAAAATAGCCCTTGACTTGACTGTTTCTCTTTGTTGTTGTTGTTGTTATGTACTGTCAAGTCTCCTGTCACTCATAGTGATCCTATTATGTACAACACCTTTGAAGCCTGCCCTGTCTACCGCACTTCCCCACCCCCCAGTTGCCTTAGTTACTGTATCAATTTATCTCATCTGGGGTCTTCCTCTCCTGGGTTGTCCCTCCAACCTTCTGAGCATGATGTCCTTCTCTAAGGACTGGTCCCTTCTGGCCACATGCCCCAAGTATGTAAGATGAAGCTTTAAAATCTTAGCCTCCAAGGAGAAATTTAGTTTCACTCTCTCTAAGACAGACCTATTTGTTTTCTTGGCAGTCCATAGTATGTTCAAGACTCTTCTGCAGCAACACAACTCGAATTCTTCTTCTGTCATCCTTAGTCATTGTCCGGCTCTCTGATGTGTATCAAGTAATTGTGAAGACCCTGGACTGAATCAGGCATACCTTTGTCTCTCTTTCTGTCATTTACATGAAACTATGCTGGGCACTATTTTGTAAATTTCTTGATTTGATGGTAAGCAGAATAACTTCAATTTTAAAATTTACATAAAATACTATCATTGTGAAGAAAATCAAATTGCGAAGAAAGAAAAGCACCTTTATTTAGCAGGTGTGTTTGAAATTGTTTGGAATTTGGCAGTAGCGAGTAGATGCTGTATCGTCTCTTCTGTGCTGGGGAAGCCCTTCTTACCCCATCTCACGTCAGGTGTGCCCCATTCTCATTGCAGCCCTACGTTAACAGCTATCACCAAGGGTGGGGAGGCCCATGGCCTAACTAATTAGCTGTACATGACATTGCCATACCTGTAAGCAAAAATCTGTTTCTTCTGGTCATCAGAATGAGACCAGGCTTTGTTCTGCCTGCTTATCTTTTAGAGCTGAGTCTGAAGATGATGTAAGTGGCTGACACCTTTTGAGCTCTCACTGTTTACCAGTTTCTCTAAGAACTCCCCATGTATTATTACATGATTCTATGAGGTAGTTACAGTGATTCTTCTCAGTTTTGTATTCCAGAAAACTGAAGGAAGAAGGACCATATCTTGAAATCTTTCCATTTAGCATCTGGCTAATCTGGGAGTGTTTGAGGACCTTTCTGAGGAGGGAGAAGAGAGAAATATGAGAGAGTTGATAAAGGGAGATTAATCTCATTTCCTGCCTGTAAACACTGAGGTTCTGAGATACTGAGCACTGATACACTGACCTATTAGAAGAGAAAGGCAGACCCCTGGGAACCTGAGGGGCCCCTCATTTCACTTCAGAGAGCCTGCTTCCTTCTGTGGTCAGACCCCTTAAGAGGGTCATCTGTTCAGATACAAGCTTGCCTCTAATATTCCAGGACAAGAAAGTTTATATAGGTAAAGGGCTTGAACCTAATAATTTGCCTTAAAAGATTCTTAAAACATTGGAGAAAAAAAAATAAAAAAACTCCATAAAACTTTATCCTAGCCCTTTGTGCTGTGTTGTTTTCATTCTTCTTATCATGTTTCTTATCATGGTAAACAGTTCTAGATATTGAATATGCAAGTATCAAGATATGTTTCCATTAATTTTTATACCATGTTTTTTGGTGACATTTAGTAGTCGTGTAGGATTGGTTTAGGGCTGTTTATGAATCTTACTGCCCCAATTTTTTTAGTTCCTGGGTGGGACCACTAACTGAAAAAAGAGCGCTACTGGTGTAAGAAGTTAAGTGTTGGGCTGCTGACTGAAATGTGGACAGTTCAAGCCAACCAGTCACTTTGAGGAAGAAATACAGGAGTCACCTTCTGTTAAGATTTACAGCTTAAGAAACCTGATGGAGAGTCAAACCACCATGAGTCAGCATCAACCCTACAGCCATGTGTTGTGTTTTTTCCCCTTTACTGAAGTTGGAGGTTCATTTCCATCCATAGGATTATAAGGTCGCTGTGAGTTGGCTGCCCAGCACCTAGCAATAATTAACAGAGAGTTAATGTAAGTGTCCAAACTAAACACACTGCCATCAAGGTGATTCCACCTAAGAGTCCCTCCCTCTGGTTCCCCAATATGTACATCTTTATGAAAGGACACTGGCCACCTTTCTGCCATATTGTAGTTCATAGACTTGAACCATTGACCTTCTGGTTAACTGCCTAACATGTTACACACTACACAACCATGATTCTTTTAGAATGGAAACAAACAAATTAGAATGTGTTAGAACAAATGCTGTGCGTAACAAAAAGTTATTTATCACAGCATCATCAAAAAGGCTAACAGATATAAAAGTAAAATTCAAAAGAATCCCTTGAAAGGCCTTATTTGTATGAGATTAACTAACTTACTGCATCATGATTCTTCCATGCAACAGAATGCATAACGCAGGTTTGCATGTACCAATCGGAAAACAGCTCTGTCACCATAATGGACGCAGGCCTTTTTAAATAGTATGATCTCACTTGAGCAAGTAAAAGGACGTTTATAAGTCTGTATGTCCATGCTCTTCCTAGTGTAGAAATAATTTCTTTTCCAGGAATTATAAAAAAAAATTACAGCTGAAATCTTTGGTTAAAACATTTTCTTTTTTTTTCCTGTGTAATTTTCTTTATTTACCCTATGCACATGAATTTTTAGAGAAAAAACATACAATAGTGAAAGTAAAATATCTTGGTTTGGAATGAAAGTGAGAGTATAATAAAATAAGTTACTTTAAACTTCTTAAGGAAAATAATACCATGAAATGTTTCTATAGAACAATGGAGTTCTGTTACCTTACCTTAGCATACAGGTTATATTACTACTTTTCTCTTCTTCCTCTCAGTTTTATGAAATTACAGTTATTTATTCCATGAATGTTCAAAAGTAGGTCAGCAACAACAACGAAAACAAGCCTCTCTGTTGGCTGCTATTTGTGGGTGGAGTCGGGTGAGAGCAGTGTTGGGAGAGGGAGACACTAAGCAGGATGGGAAATGAGCTCCCAAGAGCATCTCTGCCTTTCTGTATTTCTTGCTGGCTTCTAATCATTTTCCTCTCTTTCCGTATGCAGTTTGAAGAACTTATTTCAGACAAGGCAAAATCATAGGAAGTTGCACTTTTGTCATCTATATTTCTAGCATTTAAAAAAAATATATTTCCTTCCTTATTTTCTATTTGATCATGACCATAAATTTTATGTTCAGAGTTTAACTGCTCTTCATCCTAGTCCTTTCCGGTAAAGTTTAGCTTTGTGATTCTATGCTGTTTCATTTACTCCTCTTCTATACTGTAGCTATTACTGCTTTTTTAATCTCTAGATAATCCAGTATCTCCAACCCAAATGAGTGCTAGAACTCTTCTTAACTTCCCTTGTCAAAATAACAAAAATGGACATTCTGGCAGGAAGGTGGGGTTTCTAATCTCAGTGTTGTCATCATCTACAAACCCTAAATGTTGACACAATGATGCCTACAAACTCCTTGTTTATGTCCCAAATTGGAAACAGTATCTCTTTTTGTGTGGTATTTTGCATGATAAAAGATTGTTAATTTACTGCCCAGCAAGCTGACACCAATTCCACAATGTAGTATGCTATCTGTTCCTGTTTTATCTTTTTTGTAAGTTAGGCTCAAAAGAAGCAAATCTAGGATTCTAAGAAGTTGTCAGAGATTGTTTAAAACAATTTTTCTTTAAGTATGATTTTCTTTTCTTCTGGGCGTGCTACAACTGTGGTCATTTCTCAAAGTTCCTTGGAAAATAAAATACCTGTCAGTCTGGAAAAAAAAAAAAAGATTGTTAATTTATATAAAACTTTTGCATAGTCTTTTGTTTTAGTGACTTTATATACGGATTTAGCATTTAAAAATTACTTTTTCCTAAGCATTAACCGTCTTAATATGTTAATAGCTGTAATTGTTTTCATGAATTTAGATGAGAAAGCCAAAGCTCCAGCATTTTCCCCCTCTTTGATTGAAGACCCACAGCCCTCTGCTTTTTCTTCCATCCTCGCTCTGCTCTCTTACTAGTTCTGCTGAAAGTATTTAACAACAGACTTCGCTTCAGGGCCAGTGATAGATCTATTTGTAAATAAATTTTCCTTAGCTTCTAGTATTGCAACTACAAAACCCCCTCTGTCCTTTTTCAAGATTTTTGAATCAATTTTGCGTGCCTTCCTTCTCTTTGACACATACCTCCACTGGTACACTCTTCATTCACCTTACAGGTGCTTTCCTTTTATGGCCTCCTTTTTCTCTAAGAGTGTTGCACTACGAGTATTGTCCCAGTACTTCACCTTTGACCATTTCAGATCGTTGTATCCTATTCTCCCTTTGCATACAACTTTGAAAGATCATTTCTAACACACGGGGTGATAATGATAGAGGACAGCAGTTTCGTAATGAGATAATAATGTTAAACTTAGACAGGAAATGTGCTGTCTAGTCTAACAGTGTAACCAAAGTGTGGGCCTAGGAAAAGTTGCTTACTCTCTGTGGTCCAGAGACTCCTCTCTTGTGGAAGGTAAAGATCGAGATTATAGTTTAGCCTTTACATTAAAACAATAATAAACTGGACAAGAAAACCAGACTTGCTGCCATCTGGTCAATTCTGACTTATAATGATCCTCCATTAGATTTCCAAGGATGCAAAAATCTTAACTGAAGGACACGGTCCCATCTTTCTCCTGAGAAGCTGCTGGGGAATTTGAACCACTAGATACATCATCTTTGGGTTAATAGCAATACAAGCTGTGAACTGTGCCACCAGAGCTCCTGGACCTCTAAATTAGTGGCTTACAAAATATGTTCCTGGAGGGTAGCCTTGCTTTTTAATCTTTCTGATGTTACTGAGTTTTCACGTTTTTCTTTTTTAAGATTTAAATCTTATTTTCTTATTGTAATAAATATACATAGCAAAATACACACCAATTTAAAAACGTCTACATGTACACCTTAGTGAATCTGATTACATTCTTTTAGTTTTGTGATCATTCTGAGTTGTCCACCTTCGTTAACGTAAGTTTCATGCTACCTAGGTTTCTGTGTAATCTTTCAGGTTATTATTGTCAGTTTAATCCCGTCTAGATGTTTCTTAAGAGAACATAATAGTCAAGGCTGGCTCCTTTTGGGTTTGTTTTTTATTCTTCCTTTTAAGGTAGTTTAGCTAAATAGTTGTTTGATTTTTTTAGGAAGATTTCAGAGGATAGTTCTGGTATTCAGTTTAAAGATAATCTCGTAACAGTAATTATAGGATTCATCTACACACTTTGGCTTTAAGAAGTCCATGAGAATTTAAAATTCTAGGCTGCATTTCCCCCTTTTGATCAATATTCTTCTATGGAATCTATGCTCATAATGGTAATGATAGGTGGACATCATTCAGGGTTTTTGCTCTCAAGGTGAATGAGACAATTGTTCATAGATGTAAGTAACCACACATTCCATCTTCTCCTCCTATACCAGACTCTTTATCTCTGTTGATCCAGGCAATTAAGAGACTAATGATAGTGCCTTGAATGCCCACTTGCAAATTTTTAAGACCTCAGGCACTATGTTTCAAAATGTTATCTAGAAGCAACTCATAGCTGACCCTCCAGTAAGTTTTCAGAGGCAGTAAATAGATGGAAAGAGATTTCTTATCTTTTGCCTTGGAGTAGCTGGTGGATTTGAAACAAGTGCCTTTGGGTTTGGCCTTACCAAGAAGGCTTCAGAGCTTCCTCCATTACAAAATAGAAGGTAAGGAAAAGAGTTCAATGTATGATTTGGACAATTAACTGAATGTCTCATGGAATCATGATCATCAACCACTAAATTAAGGATCCAAATACATGAGGTTCATGAGGTATTTGGATGTATATAAGTAACCTTAGCAGATACTTTTATTTCTTTGAGGTAGTAGAGTGTGGACTTGTTTTAACTATATAAGACAGTTTTTGCCAGTTCAACTTCTTTGGTAGATATGCAGTTTATTGACATAGTTAAAATAATGAGCTCTTCAACCTTTTTGTCAATATATATCTCTCCTTCATCTTTACCTCGGGTTCTTCCCTTCTCAATGTTCCTTGCATCCCTAAGAAATTTTGGACTGCATTTTTTTAAATCTTTTTAAAATTTATTTTGTACTAGTTTGCATACAAAGTTCATAAAATTCATATGCATTGTTTTCACACCAGAACGTTCTCCTTTCCTTTACCCATCCCTCCCTCCACCCATTAAATTGTATGACCCTATGATTAAGCCTTCCACCCTTAGATCCTCATACTCATTCTACAATAATGGTCTTATATAGTATCTGTCTTTATGAGCTTGAGTTAGTTCACTCAGCATAATGTTCTCTAGTCCCTCTCATGTTAGGTAGTAATTCACGAAATCCTGCGTACTGCATAGTATTCCATTGTATGAATGTACCATAATTTCTCAATCCATTCCATTGTGGTGGGCATTTGGGCTGTTTCCATGTTCTTGCAGTGGTGAATACTGCTGCTATCAACACTGGTATACAAGTCTCTGTTTGTGCCTCAGTTCTTATTTTCTCAGGGTATATTCCAAGCAGTGGAATAGATAGGTCATAGGGAATTTCTATGTTCAGCTTTTTGAGAAAGCACCAAACTGCCTTCCAGAGTGGTTGTACCATATTACAATCTCCCAAACAATGTATAAAAGTTCGTACCTCATCGCATCCTCTCCAACATTTATTACTTGCTGCCCTTCTAAACTTTGCCACTGTTACTGGGAAAAGATGGTATATCATTGTGGTTTTTATTTGCAGCTCTCTTTTTGTCAGTGATTTTGAGCATTTCTTCATGTGTCTGTTGGCCACCTGAATGTCTTCTTCTGTGAAAAGTCTTTCTATGTCTTTTGCCCATTTTGTAATATAATTGGATTATCAGTCTTTTTCTTCTGGAGGTCCTGTAGGATTCTGCAAACTTTCGTTAGGAAATCCTTGCCAAATGTTTATTCTTAGTCAGTAGATTTTATTTTCACCCTGTTGGGAAAAGTTTTTGATAAGCACAGAGATTTAATCTTTAGAAAGTCCCATTCATCAATTTTATCCTTTTTAGATTGTGCATTTCTGGCTGTATTTGTCTTTTTATATAAACAAGGAGATACAATATTTGTCCTTTTGTAATTGACTTATTTAGTGCAGCATAATATCTTCACATTTTTCTTATTTACGTTAATAAAAATGATTCTTTGCTAATAATATAAAGACCACTAGAGAAGAGGATTCTAGTATGGTCACTGTCTCTTATTTTCAGTTAGTTGCTGAATAAATTATATTTAATTTGACATGACTTTAAGCTCTCAATTTATATTCTCTCTTCCTCACAATTTTAAAGGAGTTTGGTGTTGGGGTTTTTTTTTTTAACAATTAAATTAAATCCTATGTTTACTTCTCTTAAAATTATGGTAAATTATACATAACAAACTGTGACACTGATGTGCCAAATGCAATAAGGCTACCCATGGTGGGCAGTGTTTGGTGGAACTCCCCGATGAAAACAAGCTTGGAAGCAGGAGTGGCATCAACTTCTGAAATAACTTGCCTCCGGAAATGCTATAAACTTAGAGAAAAGATGAAAGTTTTTCATGTTCAAAACTTTTGTTCATAGAGTTGCTATGTGTCATCTACGACTCGACAGCACTTAACAACAACATATATAACAAGGCATTTGCCATGTCAGCCATTGTGTTGCGTACATTTCAGAGATGTTTCCTTGTTTTCCCTTTGTTGTGCGACCACTATTTTTTTCCATTTCTAGTATTTTTTTTTCACTCTACACAGTGACTCAGTCTCCTTTAAGCCTTTCCATGCCTGTCCCTGGTAACTTGACTTTGTTCTTTAGGTGTCTCTCAGTGGGGGAAATGATCATGCCCTCAGCTTCTAAATAAAAATGTTGGCAAACTGAAAAGCATGCATTTGAAAAGTCAGCTATTGAAAACCAATGGAGTAAAGTTCCGTTCAGACAGACTTGGAGTTTGCATGAGTTAGAATGGATTTAGTGGCAGCCTAGGGGTGCACTGCAATCTTGAAAACACATGATTCAAATTCACCAGAATTTGAATTCACCAGAATTCACAGAAGAAAGATGGGCATACTCTTCCAGTGAAATTAAAATTGCTTCTGAAAGCCTGCTGGAGGGTCAGCTATGGGTTAGTTCTGACTCGACAGTATACAACAACAAGGGTTTGATTTCCAGTGTACATAGGGTGACTTAATGGCACATACAAACAATAACATACTATGATAGTTTTCAAAGTAGGAGTAACATCCACTTCCTAAATAACATGCCTCCAGAAACTCTATGAACTTTGAGCAATGTCAATAGTTGTAGAGGGGCTTCAGGCCTTTTGTTTTTGACTTGAAGGCAATCAACACAACAACAGTTTATATCATTTTCCTAGCTACAGCAAATATTTGCACATATTTATATGCAGAAGGTCAAGGTCTGCAGCCTTCAATATGGATTGAGGCTCAATATCAAGAATACAAAGAGTCTCACCACTGGGCCAATTGGCAGCATCAGGATCGATGGTGAAGAGATTGAGATTGTTCACAGCTTTCGTTTGCTTGGCTTTACAGACAACACTCTTGGCACCAGCAGCCAGGAAATTAAAAGATGTATTGCGATGGGAAAGTCTGCTGTTAGGGACCGCTCCAAAGTACTGAAGAGCAGTGGTGTCATTCTGGAGACTATGGTGCACCTGATACAGGCCATGGTTTTTGCAATCACTTGCTATGCATCAGAGAGTTGGACAGAAGGAGAATTGATGCCTTTGAGCTGTGGTGTTGGAGAAGAGTATTGAATATACCAGGGACTGCTAAGAAAATAAACAAGTTTATCCTGGAGAAGTTTAAACCAGACTGCTCCTTAGAGGCAAAGATTCTAAAGCTTCGTCTGACATACTTTGGACATGTTGCAAGGAGGGCCTAGTTCTTCAAGAAGGATGGTATGCTTGGGATGGTGGAGGGACAGTTCAGGAGAGGAAGACCCTCTATGAGGTGAATCAGTTCAGTACCTGGGGTAATGCGCATAGATGTGTTGGAGACAGTGAGATTGGCAAGGGATAAAGCAGGGTTTAGGGCTGCTGTACATAGGGTCGCTATGAGTTGCAGGCAACTTAAGGGCACATAACAACAGCAACAACAAAAACAACATATATATCTAGATACTGTACTTATTGTTATTGTACCTTCAAGTCAGAATCTACCTATAGCTGACCCTCCAGGGTGTTTCAGAGGCAGTAAATTGCCTGGGAGGAAATTGTCTATCTCTCTCCTGGGAGTAGCTAGTGGATTTGAATGGTGGCCTTTGAGTTTGTAGTGCAATTCCTTACCACTATGCCATCAGAGCTCCTGTACTGTCTCTAAGATTGTTTAATAAAGGATTATCTAGGCTAATGTAGTGTGGTTAATGGGTTAGCAGTTTGAATCCACCAGCTGCTCCTCAGGAGGAGACAGATGAGATGAGGCAGTTTCCTCCTGGTGAGATGTGCTGCCTTGAGAACACAGTGGGTGGTTACCAGGTGTCAGGATCAACTCAGTGGCATTCGGTTTGGTTCAGGAGTTTATAGATAACTCCAGCCTTTGTGTCATAAGTCTTGTCAAGAGTGTTAATAAAATATAATAAAAATTAGTTGAGCTATATCAAACATGTTTATCTCAAATTCAACTATAACAACTCTGTAGACAACAAAGATAGATTTATATTGTGGCCATTGGACACGCCTCTTGGCTGGTGTTCAGCTGAGAAAATGGCATTAGAGTCTCAACAAACCCACCACCTCAGGCAAAGGCAGCACTGGAAGTGGGTCATCACCACTACAGCCAATGCTGTGGGAGCCCAGCTGGGGCAGGGAACGAGGGAATGAGCCGTAGATGCTGAGTGGTCCAGTGGCTGGGAAAGGCCAGAGATGGTCCAGTGGTCGTGCCTCCCCAATAAAGGCAGCTTTGATGAGAAAACCAACAAACTACAATAGGCAGAAAATACTGTGGCACTATACAAAGACAGTTCAGTACAATTTAAGCAAAACAAAATGCATGGTGCTGTGTAGGCAGCTTACAGGCTCTTTTCAAGAGAAATCACTCAGGGTTTTGCCTTAATCATTAATATGGTAGCTGTAAGACTTAAGATCCAGGAAAGATGTGATTTCTCCATATCCACTTTCTCTTGATTGGAAGTTCTTTTCCTGTGATGAAATCTGCACATTTTTATTACATGATAATGAGTCCAATATGTGGTTTTATTTTACCTTTAAAATTTAAAAAAAAAAAATCTTTAGAAATAGGGATTTTTTTTAAACCACTTTAAAAGCACCTCCTCTAAGGAAATTTTTAGTTTATAAAGTAAATAAGTGAGCTGACGTCAGCCTTGGCGTCTGCAGAGTGCTGCAGCTTATGGGTGAGGGGAGATGAGGCAAGCGGGGCAGCTGCTGCCTGAAGAAGGAGGAGATTCTCCTGGTTTTAGTTTGACTTGTTTGCTTTGCTGACTTTGAAAGGAGTGCATATGTATTTTGGAATGCCAAGACATTTGGCCCAGTCATTATTACTCTATTTTACATAGTCTTTAACATAATAATAACATTATAATAATAAATGTATCCATTCAGCAAAAATTCAACCAAGTAATAAAAATATATCCAAAATAAGACAGTGTACTGACACATGTGAGATTCATAAGATATCTTGCCAGGATTTTTTTTTTTCTTACATGGCAAGAGTATAAATTGAGACATTACTAAACTCAAATGCAAAGTCAGTTCTGTAGAGACATCTGGTTCCTTGTAGGTGGAATTTCAACCCTTACAACAAGCAGAGTAGCTTAAAGAGTGTGAATTAGAGAGAATTTAAATTCTGGATCTGTTGGGTCAAGCATTTATTTGTTGAGCGTTATTCTCAAGTGGGGTCTTCTCTTTGTGGTGGCAAAGATATTTAGCAGTAATCACCGTCACGTCAACTCTGATCTGTGGTGACCACCGGTGTGTAAGCACAGAGCTGTGCTCTGTAGGGTTTTCAGTGGCTAGGTGCCCTCTGAGCAGACTTGAAGCACCAGCCTTCCAGCCTGCAGTCAAACACATTAACTGTTTGTACCACTTAGTGACTTCATATTGTTGTTGTTGTGTGCTGTTGAGTCAGAATTGACCCATAGTTGAATCTCTTTTGGGTTTTCACATGGGACGCAGTTAATCACATTGGAGGAGACTGCCCATCCTTCTCCTGTGGAGCCGTTTGTGGATTCAAACCATGTGCCTTTGGTATTGCAATGCAGCTTCTTACCACTAGGTGACCAGAGCTCCACAGAAAAGATTTTTTTTTTAAATAAAGAAATGAACAAAACCTGAAACCCACTACTATGGAGTTACTTCTGTCCTGTAGCAAACCTACAGGTCAGAGTAGAACTGCCCCATAGGTTTTCCAAAGCTGTTTTCTTTATGCAAACAGACTGTCTGCCATGTCTTTCTCCTGCTGAGTGAGTGCTGGTTTCTTTCGGATAGCAGGTGAGTGTTTTAACCATAGTGTTACCGGGGTTGTTGAAAACACACACTCTTCAAAACAGCACAGGTAGTATGTGTGTGTATCACAGATACACACTGCTGTTAAGTCTGTTCTGACTTATGCTCACTCTAAAGGGACTTATGCTCACTCTAAAGGACTGAGCAAAACTGCCCTACAGGCTTTCTAAGACTAAATCTTTGCAGAAGCAGATCGTCCCATTTTCTTCCCTCAGTTTGCCTGATGTTTGAACCACTATCCTTTTGATTACAAGTTGAGTACTTTTACCATGGTGCCACAGCAAACCAGCAGCTATTGGCGTACACATTTTTACACTCAGCAGCCTGACCACAGAAGAATATTTCTCTTTTCTAACCATTCTCACGAAGTCCTGGAGCTGACTTTTCCATTGGCCTAGGCTGGGTCCTTTGTTCATTCATGAATGGGTCACTGTGATCGATGCACCTTGGGGATAGTTCTACTTGACCATCTGGACAGAGATTTTCCCTCCAGGAAAACTGACAGGTGTAATCAGTAGAAAAGGGAGCCCCGAGGAGCTCTGGTGGCCTAGTGGCAAGAAGCTGCGCAGCAATCCCGAAGGCATGCAGTTCAAAGCCACCAGCTACTCCGTGGGAGAAGGATGGACAGTTTCCTCCTGTGTGATTAACTGCCTCTGAAAACCCGCTGGAGGATCAGCTATGGGTCAGTACACAACAACAGTGACACAATGGCTAAGCCTTCACCTGGTCCCAGAAAGGTCAGAGGTTCAAATATGTCACCAACCACTCTGCAGGAGAAAGGACAGGGCAGCCTGTTCCCATGTAGATTTTAGTTGTTATGTGCTGTTGAGTCAGCTACGACTCAGACGCCCTGTGAACAACAACTCTGAACTCTGCGCTATCCTGAGCCAGCTTCACCATTCATTGTTCTTCCATTTAATGTCACAATGAGTTGTAATTGACTTTGTAGCAAACACCAGCAACAGCAATAAGCAGTATGAATAAACAGTATGGAGGGAAGTAGATTCTTGGCAGGTGGAAACAAGAGATGCTCCTCATAATGAATCTCAAAAAGGGGGTCAAACAGATAAAGTTCTGGGAGGGCTGTTGATAGCAGTGGGGGCAGAAAGTTGTATGAAAGAACCCTGGTTCTTCCTTGAAGTGATGGTTTCGCTAGCGTGATGATTTCACTTCCTTATGGGCTGGCTGGCTCCATAAAGACGTATTGCGATGGGAACTACAAACAGATATTTAGGGCTTTGTTTTCTGATACAAAGTCATCAATTCACCTTATTTTTCAAACAAAGGCAGAGAAAGAATACAGTTTTGACTCCCCCCGCCCTTTTTGTCTTTCTTTGCATTTGCATCAAAAGCACAGAGAAAGGTGGTATAATTTTGCCGAATTGAACTGACTGGAAGTCATGGGGTTGCTGCAGGTTAAACTGGATTTTTCTTTGATTCTTCTTCTTTTAAACTGTAGGATGCTGGTCTTTGGATCTTTGGATCAGGTTTATCTGCAGACTCCTGCAGCTTTCTGGGTGAGCGGCAGTGTTTTTGTTACTGGCTTCTACTTGACATAGTACTGAGCAGCTCCTCCTGGAGACCCTAGCCATCTCCTGGTTAGGAGGGAAATGGAAGGTGGTAGAGAAAGGATGCAGACTTCGTCCCCCCAAAGACAGCTCTGCTAACCTCCCTTAGCCACAGAAATTCACTGAGGAAGTCGGTGAGTCAGAAATGCACCAGAGTGTAAATCAGCAGCACAGCTGAACGAGGCTTTGGTATCCTGTATTTTTCTGTTCTTAGCACTGCAACTTTCCTTTGTCCAGCATGAAGAATCAGGAGCAATGCCTTGAAAAAGGTTTCATCAGGTGGATGGCCAGATGGTCGATGGATCACCCACCGAGCCCAGAGAAGGTGACCTGGTTCCTCCTGACCACGCTGACTTAATTTGCAATTACTAGGACATCTTGAAAAGATTTTCCATTTTGTTTCTGGGCTCTCACACGCCTTCTCATAAATGAGTGCGTTCAGTCTTCAAGTGTTCTTTCTCTGCTAATTGGGGGTGGGGTCAGGTTTTACCTTCCTTGGTTATGGTTGTGTTTTGAATGGCTAACCCTTCAAATGCCTGCCCCAGCTAACAGGTCATCAGCGGTGAATCTGGCCTGTGGATGCCCACGTTTGTCAGCAACGCTGCCTCTTAAAAGTTGTTTTCCCCCCACTTCTTGACCTCTCTTTCTCTCCAACGCTGAGGAGGTATGAGATAATGTCTGTGAAATGATTGGTTCTCTCCAGAGAGAAGAATACTATCCATTTACTTCTAGTATCCTGTCAGAACTTACTTAGCCAGAATTAGGCAGTGGTCACACCCAGCATTGATCCAAGTTGTTCAGAACTGAATATTGAAATTCAGCATAGAATGATGGCCACGAGTGTGACCTCGTGGCAGGAAGACTGGGGTTTGAATTCAGGCTCACTACTTGCTATTTGTACTCAAATAGTACTATTTTGAGTCCCAAATTCTTATCTGTTGAATGGCCATGATATTAATATTGACTTTATAGAGTTCTTGGTGTGGTTAAATGAATTAACCCATAGATAGACAGTTTTTGTTATTGTTACATGTAGTCAAGTCACCTGCAGCTCATAGTGACCCTGTGTACAGCAGCTCTGAAGCCAGCCTGTCCTGAGCCAGTCTCACTGACTCTGACAAACCTACCACCATTGCCCCAGTTACTGATCAGTCCATCTCATATGGGGTTTTCCTCTCTTGCACTGTTCATCCACCCTTCCAAATATGATGTCCTTCTCCAAGGACCAGCCCCTCCTGGCCACATGCCTACGGTATGCAAGATGGAGCTTTAGAATCCCAGCCTCTAAGGAGAGACTTGGTTTCACCCTCTCCAACCAGACCTATTTGTTTTCTTGGTGGTCCATAGTATGTTCAAGACTCTTCTCCAGCACCACTACTCAAAAGGTATTAATTCTTTTTCTGTCATTCTCCAGCTCTCTGATATAATTGCAAAGACCATGGCCTAGATTAGGCATACCCAAGTCTCTAGATTGACATTGTTGCTTCTCAGTACTCTTTTGAGAGGAGATTTTCCCAGTGTAGTTCATCTTTTGATTTCCTGACTGCTGGTGCCAAAGAGTGTTGATTGTGGAGCCAAGCAGGCTATAATTGCTAACAACCTCAATCTCTTCTCCATCTATCATGGTGCTGCCAATTGACATAGTAATGAGAATCTTTGTCTTCTTGATGTTGAACTTTAATCTATATTGAAGACTACAGTCCTTAACATTCTGTAGCAAGTGCTTCAGGTCCTCCTCAATTATAGCAAGCAAGATGTGTCATCTGCATAATGCAGGCTTTTGGTGAGTCTTCCTCCAATCTTGATGCCACATTCTTCCTCATGAAGCCCAGCTTCCCAAATGATCTGTCCTGCATATAGATTGAAAAAGGTTTGGAGATAGGATGCATCCCTGACTCACTCTTTTCCTGATTTTGAACCATGCAGTGTTTCCTTGCTTTGTTCTGAGGACTGCTTTCTGGTCCAAGAATAGGTTTTGCATAAGCACAATCATGTGTTTTGAAGTTCATAATATTTGGCATATATTGTTATTGTTAATTACTGTAAAGTTTGCTCATAATTATCTCTTATCATCAACTAGAACTGCCTCAGGGTTTTCTTAACTGTGATCTTTACAAAATCAGATTGCTAAATCTCTTCTGCAGAGCTACTGGGTCAATTCAAACCACTGACCCTTTGTTTAGGAAGCTAGTGTTTAACTGTTATGTCACCAGGACTCCTATAAATGATGTAATTATTACCTTGATAAAGCTGATTGGTGAGGATGACTAATCATGATACCATTTATTGTATTTTTTCTTGTGTTTTCCCAACTTTAAAAAGATTCCCTTCCAGGTATAATTATCAATCATGTCTTACCTATTCACTGTATCAAAATACCAACATTTTATCATTTATTTTGAATTTTTTTTAAAACATAATTAAAAGGATAAAAAAAAAGAATACCCACATGGAAGCTAAATTACACATTGATTACTACTGAGTTATAAAAGAAATTAAAATGAAAATTAAAAAGTTGAAACAAAAGTACATCATATTAAAATCTCTGGGATACAGCTAAGGCAATCCTCAATAAGAAAACATGAAAAAAGAAGAAAAGAACAAAATAAACTACTTAATGCCTTTAACAAATAGAAAAAGAGCAACAAGCTAATTCCACAGACTCTAGAAGAAAGGAAATTAGAAGGTAAAGGGCTGAAATCAGAAAACAGAAAATCAATTGAAATCAACAAAACCAGAAGCTAGTTCTTTAAAATATGTAAGCCAGTAGTAAACTTATAAGAAAAAGACACAAATAACTTGAATAAGAAAGAAAAGCAGTGACATCACAACTGAACCAGCTGAAATTAAATCATTCAAGATATTATGAAAAGCTGTACTCTGATGAATTTAAAGACTTAGAGGAAATAGACATATTACTAGAGTTGGTATAGACAAACCAGTTAAAGAAAGATAATTAAAAATTGAAGATTGCGTTCTCCAACAAAACAATGATGAAACATTATCTCATGTGTTTTGGGCATGTTTTCAGAAGCGGCCAGTTCTTGGATAAAGATATGCTGGGGAAAGTGGAAGTTCAGAGAGAGAATGAGGAAGACCTCCGACAGGATGGGTTAACACAATGACTTTCACAATGGAAGGCACAGGATAGGGCAAGGTTCAGATCTGTTCTTCATAGGGCTGTTATATGCCATAGTTGGTAGCACCTAACAATAGTAACATGGTACAGGAAAAGGAAGGGGTGATTATTGTTGTTATGTGCTGTCAAGTTGAGTCAGAATCGACTCATAGCTGCCCCTCCAGTGAGCTTTCAGAGGCTGTAAATCACATGGAAGTTGATTGCCCATCTTTCTCCTGCAGAGCACTTGGTGGACTCGATCCACATGCCAGTTTAAAACAAAAGTGATTTAAGAGACTAATGTGCAGATGTGAACAACTCAGCTAACAGGGTGGCTTTTTTGAAGCAGTCATGGAAATCTCAATGTACACAGTCTTTCAAATGATTTTAAGGAATTAGCATTTTTAGTAGTGTGATAATTACCTACGGGAAAAATGTTACTACTTTTAATAGGCGGGAGATATATAAGAAAGGTTTGTCTTTTTAGCGTTTGCCCTGTTTTTTTTCTTAATTAACAAAATTATTACCATACCAGTTCAATTACATGTTATTTCTCTTACCCAACCCAAATCAATTAAATCCTGAGGTCCTTCTGGCATGAGTTTTGTGTGCTGGGGGCCTGTGGGTCATGTCTCCTGCTGGAGTGAGCCTGTTCAGAATATAGGTTATTATAATTTATTTTTAATTTTTTAGAAACAGAATTAAAAGGATAAAGGAAAAGAAGAATAGCCACAATACCCACTGGGAACCCTAGAGCATCTCAAGCCCATGGGGCACCCTCTTTTTGATTGGAGTGTTTTCACTAATGATTTGGTGAACTCAGATGTGTCTCTTGAGAACCAGGAATGCTTCTGACAGGGCTACTTTAAAAAGTCTGGCAGATGAAAATAGCAGGACAGACTGGCAGGATTGGACATATTTTAACATTTCTTTTACAAACAAGGGAAAAGGGAAATTCTGAGCCAGAGCCCTTCAGGCTGTATCCAGGGTGAGAAGGCTGTTTGTGTGAAGATGAAGGGTAACTGCCCCTCTGTGAAGGAGCTCTGGTGACACAGTACTTGTTAAGTAGTTAAGTGCATGGTTGCCAACTGGGAAGTTGGCAGTTTGAGCCCTCAGGCCTCTCAGTGGGAGAAAGATGGACAGTCTGTTACTGTAAAGATCAAAGCCTTGGAAACCCAATGAGATACTTCTCTTGGCCCCGTAGCCTAGGGTCACTGTGAGTCGTGCTTTAAGGGGCCCCACTGTACTCTTAATCCCAGGTGATAATCCCATATGAAGTTCACTTTCTACTTTCAGTTGTAGGAGCGGAGGGAGAGTGCTGGAAGCAGCACACAGCATGCCCGCCTCCTGTAAATCCATGAGCAGCAGCTGGACACTCCTTCAGGGAGGAATGCCACTAGGCCACATCACACTCTGTTCTCACTTTCAAAAGGAATGTAAATAGACAACCACCACCCAGTTTACCATGCAGAGTATTTGCAGCACCTCAGAAAGAAGGCTCCCTAGTACACCCAGCCAGTCCTCCCCACCTCACCTTCAGGTTATCACTAGCTTGAGTTTTGTCACCATTGACTAATGTTTCAATTGTTGAGCTTCACATGGAATCATGCACATGTATGGGGCTTCCCTGCCCTCCCTGTATGTCTGTAAGATTCATCTGTGCTTGCACCTTACAGTATTGTGTTCATTTTTATTTTGGTAGAGTACTTCATTATAGGGAAGACAATGTAGAAGTATTTAAAAGGATTTTTTTTGTATACTTTTAAAAAATATACATTGGTTTGCATACAAAGTTCATACATATTGTTTCAGACTATCCTTCATTCACATTGTGTTTCATACAATCACTCATTACGTTTTATGAAATCAGACACCATTAAACCATGTCCTTCATTAACCTGTCTTTCCTGATCCTTGCCGGATCTTTCCCATGTCCTTTACCCCCTAAAATTGTGTGACCCTGTGATTTCCACCCGTCCATCCTCACTCCTCTATTCTCACCTCTTCCCCCCCTCCCCCTTGGATCCTCATACACATTTTACCAGTTAGCCTTCTGTTTTTATTAGTTTGTGCATGGACTTGTTTTAAATTTGAGCTATTAAGAATAAAATGTCTAGTTACAGTCTCACGCTGACTTTTGGTGGCTGTAAAGACTCATTTCTCTTGAGTGTTTCCCTAGGAGTGGGATTGCAGGTCATAGGCTGACTCATGTTGACTTTAGAGGATGTTGCTGGATGACCTTGAAAAGTGGCTGTGCCCTTTTTATATCCCCACCAACTGTGTCTGAGAATTCTCAGTCTCTCTCACTGTAGTCATTCTTGTGTGTGAGCAGTAGTATCTCATTGGGCTTGTATTTACAGTCCCTTAAAAGAACACTAGTGGCATAATGTGTTCTGTTTTATGCTGCTCACCCAAAGGTCGGAAATTCAAATCCATCAGCTGCTCCATGTGGGAGAAGCTACTCCATGTGCAATTGACTGCCTTTGAAAACCTTCCAGAGGGTCAGCTATGGGTTGGTTCCAACTCAGTAGTACACAATACCAGTAACCATGGGGAAAAGATACACAGTCTTTTCCCTAAAGAAAACCTTGGAAACCTGATGGAGACATGTTATAAATTGACATTGACCTGACAGCAGTGCCTTTGGTTTTCTTTAGATAATGAATAATGATGTGGGGACCATTTGGATATCTTCTTTTGTGAAAATGCCTGTCCTTTGGCCATTTGTCATTGCATATGGGTCCCTTAAGAATCACTGTGAAGAGAAAAATGAAGAGAAAGAAACTGCTTGTGTAGCCAGCGCTGCCCAGTTAGTGAGAAAGGACTTCGTGACAACGCTGGCACCTTGGGTTCAAGCCCCAGCCTTCCTCCCTGCTTGTTGGGTGCTTACTTAACCATCTAAGCCTGTTACCTCAGCTATAAAGAAATGGAGTATAGGAGTCTCGCAGGTGTTTTGGAAGGTTTAACAAGAGAGAGAGACTTTACTTAAGATGCAACACCTGCCCCCATTATACCAGCTGCTATCAAGTCAATGTCCAGCAGGTTTTTTGAGACATTAAATTACACAGTGGTTCTGGAGATTTACAGCCTCTGCAAACCCACTGGAGGGTTATCTTGAAATCAGTAGAGACCTGATAGCACATAACAACAGTAACAACAGATCACCTTGGAGGAGATTGCTTCTCTTTCTCCTGCCGAGCTGCTTGTGGATTCAAACTCCCTCTTAACTGTGTGGCTCTTTAACCACTCAGCTGACAGATCTCCCGATAGATCGAATCAAGAGGTTCAAAAGATACCACTCTGACGTGTATGTATCTTTCCGGATCTTAAAACATGTAGCACCCCTTGTTCTCTTCAAACCACTGCTTCTTGGTCTATAGACAGGTTCTGCATGAGTACAACTCTTCTGAGTTGTATATTTTTCTCAGGCTTAACCATAATTTATCAGAGCTGATTGCCTTTGCCTAGTCAATAAATCACTAAACATCTCTGTGGTATTCTCTGCTTTCATCTGACATTGGCAACGATAGCCATTGTTCTTAATGCTTACTATCCTGTGATTCAAATTTATAATAAACATTATGGAGGATTCTGTGTGGTCTGATGCTGTGGGAAGCTGATGGTCACGAGGCAGCACCACGAGTTACTTCACCGGTGGTGTTACCTTTCGTGGTATCACTGCACAAGCAACAGGTTAACCACTCTATTACAGGGACAAATGATCTTCAATGAAATGATCTTTCTGTATTCCTTCTATTTAAAAGAAAGAATTGCCTCCTCCTTCCCACCACCACTTCTCCAGAGCCACCAGCCCAAGTTAAACTGGGGTTGCCTCTGTCCCTGTGGAAGAAGGTGCTCTTGTCACACATGGCCTGTCACACCCCACCCTGCAAGAGGGCTCACTCAGCCCTTCCTCATCATCTTCCTGAATCTCCAAGTTACTAAGGCCAAGGTTCCAGTGTTCTGCAGTGTTCCAGTTAGCTGCAATTCTATATCTGCCTGAATTTTCTTTTTCTTTTTTTAAAAACATTGTTTGAGAATTTTTTTCATTGAGATTTTAATGAAAGTTTATAAAGAACTTGGGTTTTCAGTTGTTTGTTGCTGCACGTTTTCCTCCCTGCCCCCCCCCACTCCCCCAGATTACTATTTTCTTTGGGAAAAAAAGTTCTTTCATTGTTATGCAGTGTCATCTCCTCCCCCTCCCCAGACCACTTTACTGTGCAGCTCTTATTCTGAACTCTTGTCATACCAGTAATACCTAATCATATATTCCTTTCATCCAGTTTTCTCCCGCATCTATTTCAATGCCATGTAGATTATTTATCCCCTCTTTTCTCAGTTTTCCCCCAGCCACCATGTCAGTCCTGTTTTATAACAGTGATATTATGCCATATTTGTCTTTTTGTGACTGAGTTCACTCAGCATAATGTCCTCCAGGGTCATCCATTTTGAATAATATTGCATGAGTTCCTTGTTTTTCAGTGCAGTGTAGTATTCCATTGTGTCAATATATCACAGCTTCTCTATCTATTCATTTATTGATGGACACTTGGGCTGTTTCCAACTCTTTGCTGTTGTGAACAAAGCAGCAATAAACACGGGTGTGCATATATTGACTTGGGTGACAGTTACTGTTTCTTTAGAGTATATTCCCAGTAGTGAAATTGGTGGGTCAAATTCTATTTCTATTTCCAACTTTTTGAGAAAGCACCATACTGCCTTCCAGAATTGTTGCACCGTTTTGCACTCCCAGCAGCAGTGAATAAGGGTTCCAGTTTCTCTGCAACCTCGCCAGCATTTGTTGCTTGCTGTTCTGTTAAATTTTGCTATTCTTACTGGGGTGAGATGATATCTCATAGTTGTTTTGATTTGCATCTCTCTTAGAGCTAGGGATTTTTATTCTGTAACTTGTGGACATAGAAAGGGACTCTTAGAAACTTTCAGTACAGTTAGCCTCTTTGAAGTCTCTTTGACCTCAAACTGGTTTTGTGTTCGTGTTTTTATTTTTTCCCCCTGCTATGTGAAAGATAACTTGAGTCTGTTCACCTTTTGTTTCTTTTAACAACAACAACAAAAAAGTCCTAGCACCAAATTATTAGGAGGTTTTTCAGACATGAAGGAACTAGGTTTGATCTAAGCCTGTTTCCTGTCATACAAGTAACTCCCCATCCCCCAAGTCAAAGGTGGAAAACCCAGCAAGTTACATAAGTTGTCAGAGCAGGCCAGATGGCTGGCTGCTGGCCCAGGCAAATTCAGCTTTGGAGCACTTGGGAATGCTTGCACTTGTAATAAAACGTGGGCTCGTTTTTAATGAGAAAAATCCTTTTGCTCAGCTATTGAAATCAAAACATTAGGTCAGGAGCCAGGGCTGTGGCCCTCTTAACATGGCCACTGACTTCACTCGGAGGCAGGACAGAAGCTGGGGCCAAGAGGTCTGTGTGCCCCTCCTGTTTAAACCGTGCTCCACAGCGCAGAGGATCTCTGCCGCAGGCTAGGAATTACACAGTTATACATACCGTTAGCCCCACTGAGTCAATTGAGGATAGGAAGGAAGGGCTCTGAAAAGGAAAGAAAGCATCCGAGCACCAGCGTGAGCCAGCCCCTCCTTTACTGTTTCATCAGCCTGGTATCAGACTTTACCCCTGTGTTTTAAACCATAGTATAGTCATGTGAGCCACTTTCTTTCATGAAGAAACACTGGTGGTAATGGTGTTGTATTGTTTATGGAAAGATCAATGTTTTGAATCCACCAACAGGTACAAGGGAGAAAAATGGACAGTTTCCTCCAGTAAAGATTTACAACCTCAGAAACCTAGTGTAAGGTTGCTCAGATGCAGAATCCAGTTGCAAGTTTGGTTTGCTGCATCTGCCATTCCTACAGTAGGAGAAAGAAGAATGCATACTGGTGATGAGGCCCTGGGGGCGTCTGTCTGTTCAGGTGGACAGGTGTGGCTTAAAAGGAGGCCATTTCTGGGCTCACCACTACACACTTAATGTGATCAGGAAGCAGGAGCCCAAGCAGCCTGCCCTCCACTGTCTCATGTAGGTCTTGGGTCAAGCATTGGTGAACTGCGAGCTTCCTGGGACTGCTCAGTGTCTGCACCTCCTCTCCACATGCAGCCCCACACACAGAGGTTGCTGGTGTGGCAATGCAGGGGCAGGTCACCTGTCCATCTGCTACTCCACTGCATCTGAAGTTGTGTCAGTTGTATTTTGTCAAGTGCTCTTGAGTCAATTTTCAGCTGACAGAGAACCTTGTATTACAGAGTCGAATTGCCCTATAGGGTTTCATAGGCTGTGGTCTCTATGGAAGCAGATGGATGTCTTTTTTTCCCCCCTTGGAGCCATGGGATATATTCAGACTGCTAATGTATTAGGACCACAATCTATTCAACAGCCAGCAGCAGTCTTCCCAGGGGCACGTCACCAGGTCTTTATCCTGCAGACCAGCAGGGTGGGTTTGAAGTGCTTTTCAGTCACCCACCATTGGCCATTAACCATTCCACAACCAGACTCTTTGTCATCTGTCTATGGCCTTGATTTGGAAGCTTATCCTTTCCTGGTGGGAGAGACAATTTGCACTTACCTTACCTTCCAGTAGTTCTCTCTGTAACACAAGGATTGTCTTGAGTCAGGAGCAACTTCATGACAACAGGTTGGGGTGTTTTGTTTTTTGGTTTGTGTGTTTTGTTGTTTTTTTGTTTGTTTGTTTGTTTTATGTGCATTTGCCTTTATGATGCTCAGGAAACTTATCCCAGTTAGGTCGATAGGAAACAGATGTTAGTTGTGCTAAAATCGTGAAGGCTTCCAAAATTTAAATGAATCAAGCCCTTTTGGTTTTATAGCAAGTTTTGGGAGAACAGGGGAGGGGAAAATAAAGGAAGAAGGATAGAAAAGGTGAGTTCTGCTTATTTCTAAATGTGCATCTTAAACCATTGAGATCCAGGTCTGAGCTGTGACTCAGAAGTAACTAAATTATTATTACAAACTTAAGAGAATTAATTCAAGATGTATTAGACTTAAGCAAAAAAGTCAAAAGTATAAAGCTTTTGGGAGAAAATAGTCACAATCAGGGATGGGCAAAGATTTCTTAATAGGACACAGAAGCAATAGTATTGTTGCTGTTGTTAAAAGTTGTCAAGTTGATTTCAATTCCCAAAGAACCCATATGGTAGAATAGAACTACTGTGTAGAGTTTTCTTTCATTGTAGCTGTGTGCTATCAAGTCAGAATCAACCCATAGCTAGCCCTCCAGGGGGTTTTCAGACATTTAATGGCATAGGAGGTAATTGCCCATCTTTCTCTCATGGAGCACCTGGTGGATTTGAACCATGCGCCCTTTCATTGGTAGTGCAATTCTTTACCACTAAGCCACCACTAGTTCCTAGAGTTTTCTAGGCTGTAATATTCTTAGAAGCAGATTACCAATGTGTGTTCTCTTATGGGTCAGCTGATTGGGTTTGAATTGTTAACCTTAAGATTTTCAAGTGAGTGTTCAAGCTCCTTTATGCAGTAGTAAAATAAAAAATTAAAAAATAATAAAACAAACCCAAGAAAAAAATTTACTTCCTATAAATTAAAAACTTCTGCTCAGTAGAATACACCCTAATAAATGTTACTGACAAGTCATAGAGTGGGAGTAAATTTTAGCAGAAAAGCAAAAGAAAACAAACCCCCACATCTCTGACAGATTAGATCCAGAATGTATAAAGAGCCCATAAAACTCAGTAATAAAAAAATAACTGTCTAGTTAAAAGTTGGACAAAAGATTTAAAGAGCTGCTTTGCAGAGGAGGAGATGCAAATAACCATTAAGCACATAAAAAAAGTGCTTAACATCATTTGGATCACCAGGGATGACAATTAAAACCCTAATGAGACACTACCACACATCCACCAGAATGGCTGAAATGAAAGGACCACGTGTTGGAGGTGTTGAGCCACTCAGACGTACACGCTATTGGCAGGAATATAACAATGTATAATCACATTGGGGAAAAGTGCAAAGAAAAATGTCTAGCTAGAAAACAAGAGCAATACTCTATAATTCAGCAGTTTCAGTGGTAGATATTTTACCCAAGAAAAACTAAAAATATGTATCCTAAAAAACCTTGTGCAAGACTGTTTACATAGATTTACATGTAGTATCTAAAGGAAGGAAAAAGCTGAGATGTCTATGAACAAGAGAAATAATTTTTTAAAAGTAATATATTCAAGCTGCAAAGAAGTAGACTATTGAGTCAAGCTGTCACATGAATAAATGTCAAAAATTTCATTTTGAATAAAACAAGCTAGCCATTAAAAAGCCTCTCAGGTGGTTCAAATCCGCCAGCAGCTCTGAGGGAGAAAGGTGCACAGGCTCCTTGCATGTGATTTGCCTGCTGATGGCAATGAGTTTGAATTTTGTCTTTTTAATGTTTGTAAAACAGCAACAGCAAAATCAGAAGTGACTCCCTCTGTGTGTGAGTATGTAGGTATGTAAGGCCTGAGTGAGAAAGAGAAGAAACCCGAGAGAAAATATCTTGAACAATGGAAAGACTTCTATCTCCACAGGATTTTTAGGAACTTGATTGTATTGTTGGGTGCTATTGCATTGAGTATGATTCATAGTGAGCTATGAACAATAGATCTGCACCCTGTCCTATCCGGTGCCATCTTGATTATTTCTGACATAGTTGAACCTATGTCACTATGTCAGTCCATCTGGTTGAGGGCCTTCCTTTGTTTTGCTGTAACTCCTCCTTTCCAAGCTGATGCCCCTCTCCAAGGAATAGCCTCTCCTAGCAACATGGCCAGAGTATGTCCTTGTTTCCAAGGAACATTCAGTTTGTACTGTCTCCAAGACATACCTATTTCTTCTTTTGACAGTCTGTGGAATATTCGGTACTCTTCTCCAACACCACAGTTCAAAGGCATCAATTCTTTCTGACATCTTTATTCATTGTCCAGTTCTCAGATGCACCTTAGTCCTCAGACTGCCATCATTTCTCCTCAGTACTGTGAAAAGGTTTCCTGACAGCAGACTTTCCCAATGCAGTATGTCTCCTGATGTCCTGATGGCTAGTAGCAAGGATATTGATTGTGAATCTAAGTAAGATGAAGTCATTGACAATTTTAGTCTTTTCTGCATCTATCATAATGTTGCCTACCAGTCCATTGGTGAGAATTTTTGTTTTCTTGATGTTGAAATGTCCTATAGGTTTTGATCATCTGTAGCAAGTACTTCAAGTCAAGCTCCTCTCTTTCAGCAAGGGAGGTTGTGTCATGTGCACAACGCAAGAAGGAGGTATAGAAGTGCCAAAACTTAGGATTGCTTTGCTTAGGATTTCTGATATCTTTACATAAGTTTTATAGTAAAAAAAAAATGGTTAAAAAAAACCAAAACACTCACTCTAGTAATTGCTATATATACACAGAAATGGTTACATGAGAAGTTTACTGATATCTGCATCATATTCTGAAATTTCTAAAAAACAAAGATAAATTAATGGATGGTTGGAGGGAAGCTTAGATAGCTAGATAAGTGATAGTGCAAATATGCTAATAGTTGTAGAATGAAGGAAGGGCCACCTCGGTGGTCACTGCAAGTTCAAGCATACAGCTTGAATTTTTTTTATGTATAATAAAATGGCGTCAGGTTGGAGACTAAGGTGTGCCTGATCCAGGCTATAGTCTTTGCAATTACATGCTATGCATCAGAGAGTTGGACAGTGAATAGGGATGATAGAAAGAGAATTGATGCCTTTGAACTGTGGTGCTGGAGAAGAGTGTTGAATATACCATGGACTGCTAGGAGAACAAACAGGTTTGTCTTGAGTGTGAAGCCAAATGCTCCTTGGAGTCAAGGATTCTGAAGCTTCATCTGACATACTTTGGGCGTGTCGCAAGGGGGGACCGGTCCTTGGAGAAGGACATCATGTTTGGGAGAGTGGAGGGATGGCGCAGGAGAGAAAGACCCTCAATGAGATGGATCGATTCTGTGATTGGGGTGGTGGGAGTGAGTGTGTCAGAGACGGCGAGGTTGGCACAGGATAGAGCAGCGTTTAGGGCTCTTGTACATAGGGTTGTTAAGAGTCGCGAGCAACTTGATGACACCTATCAACAACAACAATAAAATGTTATGAACAGGAGAGATTATGTTATTTAATTTGGCCTGACTCAAGTCATAGTGAGTATAACTGGTGTCAGAAGTGGATTCCACTGTCCTTATCTAGTGAAGGATGGCCCCCCAGAGGGAGACTGGGACAGTTGTTTGAGGATGAGTAGTGAATGCTGGGCACCCAAAGAACTAACATCCATTTCCAAGGGAACTGAAGGCCTTTACCTCACCCTTGACCCCAAAGATTTTGAAGACATTTTGGATCATGTTGCTTCCCTCCTCCTTCTTGCATTGTGAGATGAGGGAGAATTCCAATCCAGTAACTTCTGTAGAACCAGAAAGAATTCTAGAGTGCAAGCTTCCATTTTGGAAACCCATACTACTCCTTGGAGGTTGTGGGGAAACAGGGTGATTCCTCATTTGAATCACCAAAATCCTGTGCCAACCTCGCCATCTCTGACACACTCACTCCCACCACCCCAATCACAGAATCAATCCATTTCATTGATGGTCTTCCTCTCCTGCGCCATCCCTCCACTCTCCCAAACATGATGTCCTTTGTCCCTCCACTCTCCCAAACATGATGTCCTTCTCCAAGGACCAGTCACCCCTTGCAACACGCCCAGAGTATGTCAGATGAAGTTTCAGAATCCTTGACTCCAAGGAGCATTTGGCTTCACACTCAAGACAAACCTGTTTGTTCTCCTAGCAGTCCATGGTATATTCAACACTCTTCTCCAGCACCACAGTTCAAAGGCATCAATTTGAAACACCAAAGTGGGCTAAGGATTCCCTGGCCCACCAGCCCCGAGAGGCCACATCAACCCCTTCCCAGCACAAGCGTGGGCTGATGTCAGAATGATTTCAAGATTTATTGTGTTGTTACATGCCATTAAGTCAGCCAACTCCGAGCTGACCCTCCAGCAGGTTTTCACAGGATGTAGATCACATGGGAGGAGATTGCCCATCTTTCTGTCATGGAGCAGCTGGTGGATTCGAACTGCATGCCTTTGTTATTGCAGCTCCTTACCACTAGGCCACCAGAGCTCCCTAAGAATTGTATTAGGAAGGACTTGTATCTCAGGAGTCACGTCTGGAAATGTAGTAACACACACACACACACACACACACACACACACACACACACACACACACGTTTCCATTAATGCTTCTTTTTTATTATGCTTTTATAAGTGTAATCTTTGCACCTATGAGTGGACGTTTGAGAATAGCATCAGCAGATTTTATGCTGCAACACTGTTATCTGCCGTCTGTCGAGTATGACTCATAGTGACCCTAAGAATAGCCGACCTGAACCCTGCCCAGTCCTATGCCATCCTCCTCATCTCTGACACAATAGCATAGTATTTATTTTTATGATAAGATGCACCTCCAAAAAAACAATAGCACCACCACAGACCAAACTATATGGTCGGGAGAGTACTTTGTCCGAAATTGAATAATGCTGTGAGTCGTATTTGCCACAGCTGCCTGTGACAAGGGAAGAAGTCACCTTTCCCTGTGTCCGTGCTGGCTGAAGCTCTCCGCCGCCTCTTGAAGGGACATTGTGGGACTAATGAGATCATGAAAGCGCTTTCAGTTAGACTCCAGTCAGCTTCAAGTTACAATGAAGAAGACATAAATGCCTCTTGCCTGCAGTCCCTGCAGGGACAGGGGCCTGGGAGTTGAAAGGAGCAGCATTGTGTGGTGACTCAGCCCTTGGCCCTGTTTGCTGCTGGGCAGGGCCCTGCTCAGCCCTCAGTGCCTCATGAGTTGCTACTTTGGCATCATGCATACTGTACTGAGGAATTTCTGATTTGCACTTTTCCAAAGCATAAAAGAACAAGGTTCTCTCTTCAGCTGAGTTGTGTAACTCCTTCCCAAGGCAAGGACAGAGAGAGAACACATAAAGACACTCTCTGTTTAAGATTGTAGTTTTTTTTTCCATGGTGGTTGGGAGGGGTAGCCCTCTCCTCTCCTCTTGGAAACAACATGCTGACCAGCTAGTGGGTTCACACCTACTTTTTAATATGACATCAGCATGAAGCCGGGAAGTGTTAACACCAGAAGACTGTACTGACCACATCCTACATGCATGCCTGCTCACACACTGAGTGCGTCACTGCTTTGCATGTGACACTGAGCAAAGCTGCCTCCTTTTCATTGCCTTTAACAGTTCCTGAGACCAGAGATTCATTTTCTGACTTGTATGTTACTGCGATTCCTTTTTTTTTTTTTTGACCTCTTTCATATCCAGTGTTTGTTTATGTTGGCAGTGACTCTGATCTTGGGTTGAACGCTGGATAAGTTGCTTGTAAGGGTTTTCAGGATTTCTGAATACGAAATGCAAGGCAGTTGCATAATGTTGCAGCGTTTCCTCTTCTTGTTGCTTGCTTGTTTCCCAAAATACAGTAGTTCCTTCTAGAAGTTTGAAGGAATTTGGCAAGTCCTATCCACTGATAGTGTATTGTGGTCTAGAGAGTCAGTGTTATTCTGATTTGAGGTTGACTTTTTCTTGAAGTCAAATAGCAAAGCTTCCTGAATTATAACTATGGCAACAGTGTTTATGCTGACACTTAAATCCAAGTCCTGTAGCACAGGAGGAAGATGGACACCCTTAGCAATCCATGTTAGTAACCCAAGAAACATTATTGTTTACGTTTAATTCCCCAGAGCAGAAAGCAATTTAATATAAATATTATGTCTGCTCACTGGACATCTGGGTGTAACACTTGCCCCAGAAGAAGCAGTTTTACCTTTTTATTTGGAATCTTCTCAGCTTAATTTGAGATTTGTCACAGGAAAATAGAATAAGTGCTAGCATGCTCAAAATGTGAAAGCATTGCTAAAAAGGATAATTTGCTCATTGAGGTCATTGTTAGGAGTTCTTGTTGTTGTTGTTGTTGCTGTTGTTTTGTGCCATCAAGTCAAAACTGGCCCATACCACAGCTAACCTTGCAGTAGGTTTTCAGAATCAGTAAGTCACGTGGAAGGAGATTGCCCATCCATCTTCCATGGAGCAGTTGGTGAATTCTAATCATGTGCCTTTGAGATTACAGTGCAGCTTCTTACCAATACACTACCCACCCAAACCACATGGACTTGGGGCGGAGATGACTCCTCAAGGATGATAAGGTGACATTCTTAGAAAGAGGGAGACATTACCATGCAATAGGTTTCATTCTTATGGCCATTGGTCCTGGATTTGTAGATTTCCTCAGTCTCTGTCTTTCAGAAGGATTGGACTGTTTACCATGCAGAGTGTGTAAAAAACTAGTGGAGATTGGTGGGTTACTACACAGCATAGATGGCTGTTCAGTACATAGAGGATTGGGCAGTTTGACCATCCTGCTGGGCTTAGAAGAATCAATTCCAAAGAAATCAAGGGAGACTTCACTAAACATCAAGAAGAGCCAGAGCCACGCTTGTCATTTGGACTGGGAGTTAGCGTGCTGAGAACTTTGTAAACTCGGGAGATAAAGCTGTAGCACTGGAGATTACGAGATAGTGTGAGACAGTCAGAAGATAGTGTGAGTTTTGAAAATTAGGGGACTATTGCAAGATAACTGGTGGGGTTCCCAGATCATGGAGTGAGGTTGCTGCAGTGGACTGGCCGCCAACACAAAGAGTGAGAGAGACATGTATTTTCAGATAGGAGGCATACTAGCAGAGTAGGGTGCTTCTGAACACTTAACAGTAGAGCCAAAACAGCTATACTGTTCACTCAAGCAAGAGCTGGCAGCAGAGGCTCCAGCATGGCCTGCTAGCTACCACAGACTGCAAAGAGCTAAACTATTTCGCCTGAAAGTTGTCCTGATTGACAAACTGTATCTTGTCTTCTGAGATGTTCTCATTACTTTCAAGTTGATCCTGCTCTCAAGGTGTAGCCTGTTACTTCCCTAATAAACCACATCGTGTGAGATTGGTCTAGGCATTCTGTGTGGTCATTGCAGCAGAATTGTTGAACCTAATAGGGAAGTCGAGAATGCCGTGAGAGGGATGACTGGTGGCAGTTGGTAAGAAGATTCACTAGTAATGTCTGACCTCCATCTCACAGGACTCATCTTTGTACTCATGATTATTATCTTCCTGGCAGTCAGATGAGTTCTGGTGCTACAAGCTTACAGTTTGCTATTAGAGCTTGCAGACATGCATGTTGAGCACGTTTCTAGGTGAGAGGTCTCTGGAACACTTTGCTTTCCCTCAGTGGTACTGAGGGACATCCAGAATACAAAGAGGTAAGCCCTTGGTCTCCATAAATTAAAATGTAATTGTTAATAATCGACTTAGGGTCACTGTAGGTTACAGGCAACTTAATGGCACGTAACAACAGTGTAAATACTATTTTTCTGGTCCTAATAATTGTCATAATAATGTTGAATGATAAGCACATTTTTTTTCCTCTCAACAATCATGTTGATATGTTAAGAAATAGGACTCCAGGGATTGTCAAAAGGCCATTTAACCAAATAGCACAGTTATTGGTTACATGGTGCTATGCCTTTTCCAGATTATTACATAAACCACGAGGTGCCTTTGATTGTGTAGGAAGAAGAGACTCAACCTCATCAGATAAACCACTGCCAGATAAGTTCTCTTTTTATGAGTCCTTGGTGAGACCTCCGGTTCTGAAACCATTAGCAGCATTTATTGTCACCTGCTGGATGAAGAGCTAACATTCAACAAAAAATCACTGAGAAGAAATAGATATTTGAAGGTGTGGTGTGGTGCTGTGGTTGCGTACCATCGAGTCAGAATCGATGACCCTCCAGTGGGTTTTCAGAGGCAGTAATAGCAAGGGAGGAGAGTCTCCATCCTTCTCCCATGGAGCACCAAGAGGATTTGAACTGCATGTGTTCAAGATTGCAGCACAGATTATTATCACTAAGCTACCAGAGCTCCCTGAAGGTGTGGTGTAGTGGGTTTAAAAGTTTTTCTAGACACTTGCCTTTGAATTTTGTCAATGGCTGTGTGAAATTATGTACTTCACTTATGAACACTGTTATGATGGAATTGACTAGTCTTGCCATCGTATCAGGCTTAAATTGATCAAGTTTAAAGATAAAAGATGTGAATTTTGCTACCAGTAAGAGAGAAAAAGCAGAGAATGCAATATGTACCCTCTGAGACTAGAGATTCCTGCTCCACTCAGGCCTGTAGTAGTAGCAGTAGGAAACCAGGACAGATGTGACACAGAGCCTTTACCCAAGCTTCCTGGGTGTCTGGGCATAAGGGATGTGTTTAGTAATTGGTAAGACTCAGAGAGCTTTGTAACACTTACTTAAAGCTGAGAGGCTGAAGGCCAAAGGGCTTGTGAGCTTAAGAACTTGGCCTGATTGAAGAATTGCATCCTGTTGCCTACCTAATTGGTAACCTGTTACTTCCCTTAAAAAACATCCCTAACTGTATGGTTTTATGTGGCCATTGCAATGGGTTAGTAGGTTCATTGAGAACTCTCAGGGAATTGGTGTTGGAAGTGATAGAAATAGATGTGGCAGCATGGTCACATGGAATAGGTTTGTGTTATGAGTGTTATTGATGGGGACAGTTCCCCCTTGTGGAGTTAGTAGCAGTAAGACAAGGCTGTCCTCGTGTTACCTCCATTATTTTTACTGAAACCTTTTGAAAGATTCAAGATAAGGCAAATAAAATAAATCTGCTTTACATTTTCGCCTAATAAGGCCTGAATTGTGTATTTTCATTCCCCTGGAAGTTAAATATTCATAGAAAATTCATTAGGTGTGTGGATGTGTGTTAGATACAATCACTTGGAAATTATAGATCTGGCTTCCTTTTTTCAGTATTCAAAAAATTATCTTCTTCAGGTCTCATATGGAGTATCTATATTGTTTTTGTTTTAAACTTTGTCTCATTATTTCTTCTACTTATGACTATAAATCTGATTAATATTTATTAAGTGGTGACATATACACCAGCTATTGAATTCGCTTCAGATCTAATTCTATAGGATAAGAAACAAATGCTTTCAATTTATTGAGGAATAGATCACTGGGAAGTGCCATCAGATCTATTTTTATTGGCCTCACTTTTGAGAGAGCTTTCTTATGATGACAAATGCAAATGTAATGGTAGAACAAAGGACAGTCCAGTGAAGATATTACCAGCTGAGCAACAGAAAAGCAGTAGGTATTTTACTTTTATGTTCTTGAGCACATTTTTTTTTAAATTTTAATTGAGATTTTAATGAAAGTTTTATAGAGAACTTGGGGAGCTCTAGTGGCCTAGTGGTAAGAAACTGTATTGCATTCCCAAAGGCATGCGGTTCAAATCCACTAGCTGCTTCACTGGAGAAAGCTGAGCATTTCCCTCCTATGCAATTAACAGGCTCTGAAAACCCACCAAAGGATCAGCTGTGGGTTGGTTCTGACTTGACAGTACTCAAACATCAACAATCATGGTGATGAGGAGTCTGTTTCTTATAGGAAAAGAGGGAACCAAAGAACTCCCTGGTGTTGAGACACACAGTCTTATTTATCCCAAGCTATTCACACTGGCTTTGTCTGATATATTTACAGGTCGTAATGTTTGTAATAGCTTTTCAGAGTGGTACCTGTGGTCCATATTTAGGAAGTGGGTCTTTCTGATATAAAAAACCCCGCATTTCCATTCTTTAGGGTTGGTTTGTTTTTTATGTTTTTAAAAAACAGGTAGTATTCCATATACCTCTATCAAATAATGAAAAGTGAAGATTTTACATTGATGAGTAAGGTATGCCTGATCCAACCAATGGTATTTTCAAGCCCCTCGTGTGGATATAGGAAGCTCTGGTTGCTGAATGGTAAAGAGTTGTCTTGCCAATGCTAAGGCAGGCAGTTCAAATCCATTCAAATCCACTAGCTACTTTGAGGGAGAAAGTTGGACCGTCTCCTTCCATGTGATTTTACTGCCTCTTAAAATCTGTTGACAAAGAATTGATGCAAACAAAGTATGATGTCTGTGAAATAATATTGACTATACCATGCATGGGCTACCAGAAGAATGGACAAATCAACTTGGAGGAAGGACAGCCAGAAGGCTCCTTTGAAATGAGAATAGTGAGACTTTGCATTGCCCACTTTTGACAGTTACATAGTGTTTTGTAATGTAAACTGGCTCTTGGTGGTGCAGTGGTTAAAGCACCTCACTAACCTCAAGGTCAGGGGTTCACATATGCCAGATGCTCCACAGGGAAAGACTTGACAACCCATTTCCCTAAGGAGTTACCGTTTTAATAACCCTATGAAGCAGTTCTCTAGCCTGTAACATTATTACGAGTTGAAACTGACTCCACGAAGACAGGTTTGGCTTAGGGGACGGGTTTGGCTTAGGGATTGGTAGGTAAAGCATAGAGTCTGAAGTAGACAAGAAACCACAGAATTAATGTCTTCATAGTGTGGTGTTGGTATGAATATTCAGTGTACTGTTGACTGCCAAAGGAACAAATATATCTATCTTGAATGAATTGGAGCCAAAGTGATCTATGGAAGTAAGGATGGTGAGTCTTGGTCAAACATACTTTGGACATATTTATTAGGAGGTGCTTGTCTCTGGAAAAAAGCATCATGCTTGGAAAAGTAGAGGGTCAGAGAAAGAAAGTAAATCTCTCAAGGAGATAGATTGACACCATGACTGCAACAATGAACTTGAGCTTGGTGGGAGCATGAGGATGGCACAGGATTAGGCAGGGTTTTGTTTTAAAAGAGCTTAAGTTCACTGTAAGACAGGGCCACCTTGATAGCACTGAACAACAAGAATAAGGTAGATCAGAGGAAAAGGAAGGCTTTCAATAAAGGTGGACTGACACGATGATAATGACATGAGCAAACCTATCAATGACTATGAGGATGGCTTAGAAGTGGGCAACCTTTCATCCCCTCATACTTAAGGTTGCCATGAGTTGGAATCAACTCAGTGGCAACTAACAGTAACAAACTTACAGACCAAGAGTGTTTGCATGTAATTTCTTAAGAGTGTTATTTTCAAAAGTTCCTAAATTTAGAATGTTATTAGAGTTTGCCAGAGTATTCTAATGTGGTACTCTGCTGAGCAGTCAGTCAGCCACAAAGCAGTAAATTGTTGGCAGCACTAGCCAGTTCTCGCTCTGAATGCGCTCATAGTTTTAGGAAGGGTGTTTTGGGCATCCTGAAGTGTTGTCTCAAGCTGGCTGTGGTTTTTCAATTACTATTCTCCTTGTATTAATTAGAAGTTCTAAGAATCACTGTTATGTTTTAAATTGGTTGGAAATTTTACTCTTACATAATGGTTGCATTGTTACCATATTAATTACCAGTTAGCTGCTGCTGAGTTCTTTGTGACAGCCAAACTATTTTTCCACTGGGAGCCTCCACTGGGTGGGGAAGTTGTATGACGTTGTGGTTGGGTACAGACTCGAGTGGAGTAGGCTCTGCATAGTTCACATCCAGACTCTGCCATTTTTGACTCTTTGAAATGTAATTAACCTATGTTGTTGTTAATTTTCTGCCCAAGCATCCTTGAGTGTTGTAGCTAGAAGCTTGAATTTGTTCTTCAGTTCCTTCAACTCAAGAAATGATGAGTGAGTTTGGCCCCTTTGATTTTCTGACTCCAGCTCTTTGCACATTTCATTGTAATACTTTTCCTTCCTGTGCTGCCCTTTGAAATCTTGCTCAGCTCCTTAATATCTTGATTTCTTTGCTTTGCTTTGGCTTTTTGATGCTCTAGTGCAAGTCTAAGTCTCCTAGCACATAAATTAGTAGTGAAAAAAGTGGTTGATAGTATGTCGTTAAAGAGAGCAGAGAGAGAACAGCTGCTCTATGAGTCTGCATTGGTTATCATTTCCCCAATAATCCCTTTAGTTTCTCTCACTTAGTTATGTTACAATAATGAGATACAAAGACATGCAGACATTAATGCCATTGGATCCCTCTAAACTGTATCTATATTCATCCTACGTTCCAACACTGAAGAACATTTTTTTTATCTTTTTTTTAACCGAAAGAAAGAAAGGAGCATGACAATGGTGATGATATATTCTAATTCTCATAGTTACTCTAGGAGGTAGGAAATACTAGTGTCCACTTGTTTTACAGGTGGCAAGCCTGAAGGTTAGAGATGTTAAATGATTGAATATATAACCAATAAATGATACAGGTAGACTTTGAACTTGAGCAGCATAGTGCTACCAGTTTGTCACCACTGACAGAAAACAGGTTTAAATAGCAAGATCTAATTATCGGGGAGCAGTTGTGGGAGCAGAATAATGTCTGATGGTGTACAACTAGTATATACAGTGTTTAGTAGTGGTGGCATCTGACTGTCCATATATGAGGGTAACCAAGAGAATTGAGCAGAAAATTTCAAAAGATTACTTGAGAAGACAGGCAAAGTATAATAATTAAATGTACAAAGATCAAGAGTTAAAAAACAAAACAGGAAGAAAGAGTATGCTTGGCATATCTCTAGCTGAAAGAACTAAATTAAAAAAACAAACAAACCCAAAACCGAAAACACAAGTCTCCAATTATAGCACTGAAGTGCAATACTGTGGGCAAAATAATGATGCAGGCACCATCAGAAGAAGGTGGAAGGGCACACAGAGTCACCGTCCTGCCCAAAACTGGTCGATACTTACCCATTTCAGGTGCTAGCATATATATGACCAAGAACCTGCAGTAAAGAACGAAGATGATTTGCTGAAGGCATTGGCAAAAAACAAAGCTTCAGGAGTTAACAGAATACTAATTGAGATATTTCAGCAAATGTATATTGTCCTGGATGTGCTCACTCATCTATGCTAAAATATTTGAAAGACAGCTACTAGCCAACCAACTGGAAGAAATCAATATTTATGACCATTTCAAAGAAAAGTGATCCAACAGAATATGGAAATATCAAACAATATCATTAAAGTCACATGTATGTAAAATCTCACTGAACTAGTACATTGACAGAGAGCTGCCAGAAGTTCAAGTTAGATTCACAAGAGGCAATGGGATGAGGACTATCATTATTGATGTGACAGATCTAAGCAAAAAGTAGAGGGCACCAGAAGGGTGTTTCCTGGTGTTTTATTAACTGCACAAAGGCATTTGAATGTGTGACTCATAAATTATAGATACCATCATGGAGAACGTTGTTGTCATGTGCTCTCTGGTCAATTGTGACTCATAGTGACGCTGTTATCATCAGATGTTTGGCATATCCTGTGCCATCCTCACCATCTCCAACACACTTGAGCCCATTGCTACCACCACTGTGTCAATGCAACTTCTTATGGATATGATGTCCTTCTTCAATGAGTGAGCCCTACAAACAATAAGCCCAAGGATTGTGAGATGGAGTTTCACCATCCTTGCCTCCAACGGGCATGGGTTTTGCTTTATCCAGGACAGACCTGTTTGTTTTCTTGGCAGTTGGTGGGATATTCCATATTCTCCAACACCGCAGCTCAAAGACATTAATTCTTCTGGCATCATTAGTCACTGTCCAACTTTCAGATGTGTAGCAAGCAATTAAGATCATGGCTTGAATCAAATGCACCTGAGTCTTCAAACTGGTGTTATTACTCTTCAGTATTCTGCAGAGATCTCTAATGGCAGATTTGCCGAAAGTCACACATCACTTGATTTCTTGACTTCCGATACCAATGGATTGTGGATCCAAGAAAGAAGAAATACTTGAAAACACCAGTCATTTTTCCATCTATGATGATGTTGCCTATTGGTCTGGTGGTGAGGATTTTTGTTTTCTTGATGTTTAGAATTCAACACCTCTCTCCCTATGACCAGCCCATGATGTGATGACTTAAGTCTCAAGCCATCAGGATTTCTGTGATTCTGAATCCATTTTGAATGAGAATTCTAAAAAACTTAATCGTGTTCATGTAGAACATGTACATAGATGAAAAATCAGTTGTTAATATAGAACAGGAGATTTTGCATAACTTAAAATCAGTAAAAGTGTGCATTAAGGTTGTATTCTTTTACCATACTTACTCAATCTATATGATAAGCAAGTAATCCAAATGGTTGGAGTATATGAAGAAGAATGTGACATCAGAACTGGAGGAAGACTCCTTTAACAGCCTATAAACATGGAAATGACACACTTTTATTCCTTGTAGAAAATGAAGTCTTGAAGCATTTACTAATGAAGCTCACAGCCTTCAGCATGCATTACACCTTCACATAAAGCCTTCACATAAAACAGAAATCTTCACAGTAATCCAATAAACAAAATCATGATAGAGAAAAGTTTGAAAGTATTAAGGATTTAATTTTACTTGGGTCTGTAATCAGCACTCATTAAGCAGCACTCAAGAAATCGGCATTGCACTGAACAACTATGCTTCAGAAGAACTCTCTCAAATGCTAAAGAGCAAAGAGCATAGATGTCAATTTTGTGACATAAGATGTCTTTAATAATCCAAGTCAGGGTATTTTAACCCCCAGATGGACAGTGAATAAGGAAGATAGAAGAATTGATGCCTTTGAATTGTCATGGTGACGATGAGTTTTGAACCTATGATGGGCTACCAAAAGAATACATCTTCTGGGGGGAAAAACTGTAGCTAGTATTGTCTTTGGAAGATAGAATGGTAAAGCCTGATGTCACATAATTTGGACATAATATCAGGTAGGGCAAAGTCCTGGGAGAAAGATAGTGTGCTTGGTAGAGGGTCAGAAAGGAAGATCTTCAATGAGATGAGTTAATAGAGCAACTACAGCAGAACTGAAGTTTATCAGGAAAATGGGGATGGCACAGGACTATTTCATTCTGTTGTATTGCTTTGAGTCGGAACCAACTACATGGCACCCAACAACAATAACAAGGTAACTTGAAGGAACCTCCTAGAACCATGAGTTCAGGTATTGATGTAAAGATGGTAAAGTTTAGATAATGTTGTTGACGGTTGAGTTGGAACCGACCGATACCTAACCTTCCTTTTGGTTTTCAGAGACAATTAATCTTAAGGAGGAGATTACCCATCTTTCTCCCATAGAGCAGCTTGTGGATTTGAACCACTTACCTTCAGGATTGCAGCACAGTTTCTCACTACTAGGCCATCAGAGATAGGAGCCACAATTTAAAGTAAATTTGCTTGTGAAACTACTTTCTTTTACACTTTCATTTTGTATAGGTTTTGATGCAAAGTGTGGTGTAGCCAAATGTCAATAAAGTTCTATGTCAGGGGGAGAAGATTATTCTGTGCAATTATTACTCTAATTGTGATTTTAATTTACATGATTTTTTTTAATTTAGTACAAGTACCTAATACTTTTGTCAGCAAGATCTGGATGATGGCAGTAAGGCTGCCATATATGAAATTTTGGGAATCTAAATGACTGTGTATTTTTTCCTGTTTCTCTAGGGACATATAAATTGAATTGGCTCAGCAGTGAACAGAATTTATTGCAAAATCACATCTAGTGTAGAGGAAGCATCTGAGGGCAATTCACACCCTTTTGGTTTATTAAATTGAACTCTCATTTTAGCTTTTGAGTAAAGCCTCATGGAATTGTGATGCCTTGTGATTTTTATCCAAGACCTATTTTTCTGTCTTGATGTTTCTTTCAGAGATTAAGACCTGTGTTTCAGAGAGAATATGAAGTGTTACTTTTGTGTTATCTACCGACTGGTTGTTTGATTTAGTGTTGGATGCTTCGGGTCAGCCTCACACACCCAATCCCAGTTTCATTTTCTCTCTGACTTGGGGCACATTCTTTCTCCTAGTGACTCACCTTCCAAGCTGCCTGCTGTGCCTCATCACCTTTATCACCATCATCATCACAATGTTTTATTTATCGTGTGGTTAGTGGTAAAGAGGTCGAGCTCTGGAGACAGACTGTGGGAGTTCCTGTCTAGACTTTGCCCATTTCCAGTTGCTTAATCTCCAATAAGTGACCTAAGCTCCCTTAGGCCTCAGTTGCCTGTGCTGTATGATGGGAGTGAGGCTTGATATGATAACACAGAGAGTACTCAGCATGGTGTCTTTTGAAAAATTGTCTGTATTACTTCTTAATTTCATTATTAATAGCTTTCAGATGGTTCAGGATAAAATAAGCGTGCCATTTTAATTCTCTGGATCATAAACTCGAAAATGAATGTTCATTGGCATAGATACTTTATAAATCTTCACATGTAGCGCTCTGCAGGCAGTAGCACATACACACAACAGAGAACATAAAACCAAGAGGCTAGGAACTTTAATGCAGCCAGGTCCAGACTGTTCCAGTCACGCAGGACAAAGGCATTTTAGCTTAAGTTGGGTTATGGATTAGGTGCATTTAACATTTTGGTTTTCCTGGAAGTCATAACTCAGAAACTCTTAGTAACCTGTGTCAACAGATCCAGAGTTGGGTTCTCTCCTGTCAAGACAGAACCTCTTGAAAGACTTAAGGGAAAGTATATCTAAATCAAAGGGACTCTGCTTGCTTAATAAGTCAAAAGGACAGCCCAGTAAAATTATTTCATGAAATGATCTTGGCTCTTTACCTGAGTCTGATGCATATGGTGAGAAACTACGAGGTAAAAGATTTTTTTCCAGAGAAAATACTATTAGATTACCTTCACTCCAACCATTCTAGAAGGACTTTAAGAACTGTAGGCTACTGGTGCATGTGTGTGCTTGAGCTCTGTGCATGTGTGAGCAGTGTGTGTGAGTGTGTGTGCCTGCGTGCTTGCTGCTGGCTTGGAAGACAGAAGAGGGTTGGAATATCCCTGAAATGACAAGGTAAGTACAGTGTGGTTTACTAGCTTTATGTCTGTGTACAAGTGATGTAACCTCTGAGAGCCTAGTATACCAGTAGTACCTAACCATATTATGGCAGCAAGAATTAGATCATGCCATGTAAGGTGCTTGGTAGATCTCAGTAAACAAGGCCATTCCCATGTTGTTCCACTCCCACCAACCTGTGACATTACTTCTTTCCCCACGCTAGGCCTGCATATATAGTCAGCATACCTGGTCGACTTGGTGTCTTAGCTTCATGTCAAAGCTTACTCTCTTTGGCTCTTTCACCCAAACCAGACAGAGATTAATGGTCTAGCCTCAGAAGAACCATGTTTCTGGCACCTTCAGCTCATTCGTTACTCCTCCAGTTTAGGGAATGCTTGGGTATTTCAGGCAGTGCTCTCCTGAGACTCAGAAAGCCTTAAAGGAAAGTAATTTGGCATAAACTCACCTTGTAATTAAGGAAGACTAAAAGCCCAATGTTTTGCTATTCCTTCTGGATGCCATTTATAAATAGACATGAGATTCCCTGGATGTATTTATTCATAAATAGGAATGAGTTGGAATTTAATGAGAGTGATCAATGATGGCTGAAAATAAGATTTTTCAAAATACTGCCTCTTTCCCCCTGCGCTTCCCTTACCATACCCAACTTTCCAGGGTTATTGAAAGCTTGTCACCATGGGTCACTATCTTTAACTGTTAGGAGCCCTCTTATTTCAGTTTCTCCAGGACCGAATACTGACTCTTCCCTCCTGTCTCATTCTCATCCCACCCTTCTCTGCCTTGCACTAATTGCCAACTTTTTCCATGTTGGAGACCTGCACTTGCTGTTGGCATTGACCCTCAGATCTTCCTACAAAGATTGCTTCTTATTGTTAGGTCTCAGGCAGGTATCACCTCTTCAGAGTATATTTGCCCTGACCTCCAGACCCTGTTTTCCCCACTGCATAGTCAACAACATTTGAAATAAATTTGCTGGTTTATTATACCTGTTTATTTCTGTTTTCTTCATCTGTAGACATGTTACATGGAAGTAGAAACTATAATTCTCTTATTCATCTGTTTTTCCAACACCTATAGCATCATCTAACTCTTGAGTGTTAGTTGAAAGCACGGATAAATGTATTCATTAACTACAAGGAACTTTATAAGTAACAATTCAAGGTATCTTTGAACATTTTGGTTCCCTTATTTGTTAGTCCCAATGTCCCTTTGTCACTAGTCTCTTATTTGATAGAAAAAGAAGTGAAACTGATAAAAAGCAGAAGACAGTTTTAGCTTCTGCTAACCTGTTGATGTTCTATGTGCATGTGCCATCAAGTTTTATTTTAAAACTACGATCTAATGCAGATTCTTAATTTTTATTAATTAAAAAGATATATAGTCTAAGGAGACCCTGCAGCCGTGTTCCCCCTATTGTTGTTCTGTGCCTTGCACTAATTGCCAACTTTTTCTGTCGAGTCACTAGAAACTCATAGCGACCCTGAGGACAACAGCTCTGAATCCTGCTTTATCCTGAGCCAACCTTATTGTCCCATTACTTCAGTCACTGAGTCACTCCATCTCATCGAGGGTCTTCCTCTGTTGTGCTATCCCCCCACCCTCCCAAGCATGATTCCCCTCCCTAGGACTGGTCCCTCCTTGTAGTATGACCAAAGTATGTCAGACGAAGCTTCAGAATCCTTGCCTCCAAGGAGCAGCCTGGTTTCACTCTTCTCTAGGACAAACCTCTTTGTTCTCCTAGCAGTCCATGGAATATTCCGTAATCTTCTCCAGCACCCAGCTCAAAGGCATCAATTCTCCTTCTATCATCCCTAGTCATTGTCCAGCTTTCTGAAGCATAGCGAATACATAATTGCAAAGACATGGCCTGGATCAGGTGCACCTTAGTCTTCAGATTGATATCATTGCTCTTCAGTACTCTGGAGAGGTCCCCGACAATAGATTTTCCTGATGAAATTAATCTTTTGATTTCCTGGCTGCTGGTACTAAGAATGTTGATTGTGGAGCCAATCAAACTGAAACCGCTAACAATCTCAATCATCTATCATGATGCCGCCAATTGGCTCAGTGGTGAGAATCTTTGTTATCTTAATGTTGAGCTTCAATCCATATTGAAGTCTGCAGTCCTTGACCTTCTTCAGCAAGTGCTTGAGGTCCTCCTCAGTTTCAGCAAGTAACATTGGGTCCTTTGGAAATTATCATAACCTTGCTGTCAACCCATCTACACAACTTGTGGTGACTTTCACTCTCTCCCCAAATCTCTTGAATATTAAACAGTTCTTTCCTGTATAGTATAATTTAAAGCATTTTTATATATGTCATAATTTAGAATTTTCAATGTGTAACATTTGCCTACATCAAATTTGATCCTTAAAACAAACCTGGAAGTGTTAAACTGGTAACTCCCATCATCCCTGTGTTGTAGATAAAGAAACAAATATTATCATGATGACGTGACTGATTATAAGCCTGAAGCCAAAAATCAGTCTTTTGTCTTCTCATCTCTGAACTTTAAAGTCTATACAATAGTGACTTCTCATTCACCAGTCAACTTTCCTTATATATAGAAATCTGTTCCTCTTAGCATCTTTCTGACCTTTAGTAATGGGGTGTTGAGCTGTAGTTTTCTTTAGGAAATGAATTCTTGTTGTTGTTAGGTGCTGTGGGATTGACTACAATTCATAGCCACCTTATGACTCCCAGGCCTGGACCTTACCCTCTCCTGTGCCAGCCTCTTATTTCAGCCTTGTCCGAGCCCATTGTTACACAGTCACTGTGTCAGTCCGTCTTGTTGAAGATCTACCTCTTTTTCTCTGACTCCCATATGTTGTCTTTTCTCAAGGACCAACCCCCTCCTAACAACGTGGCCAAAGTAGGTGAGCCAAGTTTCATCATTCAGGAGCACTCTGGTTGCATTTCCTTTAAAATCTTGTTTGTTCTTTTGGCAGTCCAATGGTTTATTCAGTACTCCTTACTAACACCACACAAGGGCATTGATTTCTCATCAGTCTTTGTTATTCGTTTTCCAACTTCCAGATACATAGGAAGTAATTGTAGGAAGTAATTGAAAAGACTGGGTCTTGGATCAGGTACACATAAGTCTTTAAAATTACATCCTTGCTCTTCACAACCTGGGAGACATCTTTGACAGCTGATTATCCCCAGAATAACACATCTTTTGATTTCTTGACTGTTTTCTACCACAGGTGTCGATTGTGGATCCAAAATGAATTCATTTACAACTCCAATCTTTTCTCCGTTTATCATGATATTGCCATTTGGTCAATCGTAAAGATTTGTTTTCTTGATGTTGAGTTGTAATCCTTGTTGGAGGGTTTTGGGTTGACCTTTTGCAGCAAGTGCTTCAAGTCTTGTTCATTTTCTGCAAGCAAGGTTATGTCCTCTGCATAATGCAGGTTGTTGATGAGTCTTCTCCAAACCTGATGCCACATTTTTTTTCCATAAAGTTCAGCTTCTCAAATAGTTTGTTTAGCATATAGATTGAATGGGTGTAGAGAAAAGATAAAACCTTTATATAATCCTTATTTAAAAACATGTAGTGTTCTCTTGTTTTGTTCAGACACCTGCATCTTAGTCTATGTATAGGTATTGCATGAGCACAGTTAAGCATTCTGCAATTCCCATTCTTCTCAATGTTATCCATAATTTGTTAAGATCTACATGATTGCATGCCTTGGCGTAGTCAATAAAATACAATGAAATATCTTTTCTAATATCCTCTGCTTTCAGCCATGATCCGCCTGACATCAGCAGTAATAATAAAGTAAGTGATTTGTCTGAGTTAGGTAACAAATTCCTTAGCCAACTTTTCCATTTACAGAAGCACAGTAGAGGTTCAGAGAGGTTAAGGACTTGCTCAATGCAACAAGGCAATTGAGGGGCTTGACTGGACCAGCTAATTCTCAGCTCTGGAGGAGTCAGCCATATTTTACTGCATTTACCTTCCCCACTCCCTCATTTATTTGGAACTAACAAGCACTTGGCCAACTGACTGGAAGAGATCTATATTTGTTCCCATTCCAAAGAATGGTGACCCAACAGAGTGTGGAAACTGCAGAACAATATCATCGATTTCACATGCAAGCAAGATTCTACTGAAGATTATCCAAAAACGACTGGAACAGCACATCAACAGAGAACTGCCAGAAGTCCAGGCTGTGTTTAGAAGGGGCCGTGGTACTAGGGATATTACAGCTGATGTTAGATGGATCTTAGCTGAAAGCAGGGAATACCAGAAGAATGTCTATCTGTGTTTCATTGATTATGCAAAGGCATTTGACTGTGTGGATCATAACAAACTGTGGCTGACTCTGAGAAGAATGGGAATCCCAGAACATTTAATCGTGCTAATGCAAAACCTATACTTGGACCAAGAGGCAGTCGTCAGAACAGAGCAGGGCAACACTGCATGGTTCAAAATTGGAAAGGGTGTATGCCAGGGATGTGTGATGTCTCCATACCTTTTTAACCTGTATGCAGGGCAGATTATCTGAGAGGCTGGGCTCTATGAGAAGTGTGGCATAGGATTGGTGGAAGATCTAGCAACAATCTGCGTTATGCAGATGATACAACCCTGCTTGCTGAAACTGAGGAGGACCTCGTGCACTTGTTGGAGAGGGTCAGGGACTGCGGCCTTCAATATGGACTGAGGCTCAATGTCAAGAAGACAAAGAGTCTCACCACTGGGCCAGTTGGCAGCATCAGGATGGCTGGCGAAGAGATTGAGATTGTTCACAGCTTCAGTTTGCTTGGCTCCACGGTCAACACTCTTGGCACCAGCAGCCAGGAAATCAAAAAATGTATTGCGATGGGAAAGTCAGCTGTTAGCAATGGTGTGTCTCTGGAGACTAAGGTGTGTCTGATACAGGCCGTGGTCTTGCAATCACTTGTTATGCATCAGAGAGTTGGACAATGACTAGGGAGGATAGAAGGAGAATTGATGCCTTTGAGCTGTGGTGCTGGAGAAGAGTATTAAATGTACCATGGACTTCCAAGAAAACAAACAGATTCATCCTGGAGAGGGTTAAACCAGGCTACTCCTTGGAGGCAAAGATTCTGGGGCTTCGTCTGACATACTTTGGACATGTTGTAAGGAGGGACAGGTCCTTGGAGAGGGACATCATGCTTGGAAGGGTGGAGGGACAGCACAGGAGGGGAAGACCCTGTCTGAGGTGGATTGATTCAGTGACTGGGGTAATTGGGATGGGAGTGTCAGAGGCAGTGCGATTGGCACAGGATAGAGCAGGTTTTAGGGCTACTGTACATAGGGTCACTATGAGTCGCAAACGACGGCACATAACAACAACAACAACAACCACCCATGGGTGAGGGAAGTCTTTTTTTTTCTTTCTTAAAGATTCTTTAAAGAAATACTTGACTCAGGCTCTCTAGAGTTAAAAAAAAATGTTTTCACCTTCAGAACCTCTTGGTTGCCTTTCATTTCTTTATATTTTCTGAAAACTAGCCTCTCTCTGTGCCTTTCCAAATCTACGGAATCATAGTCAATAAAAAAGAGTTAGGATACTATGTTGTTTTTTTTCTTTTCCAAGAGGTTTCATCTTAAAGGACTGAAAAATTATGGCTCACAGCCAAATCCAATACATATTAGCTTTAATTTAATAACTTGTAAGCTAAGTGTAGTCTTTACCTACAAATATTTGTAGTTGATTTAATGTGAAGAAGTTGGTAACTTTGAACCTCAAATAAAAATATTCCTTCTTCTCCCACAAAAAAGGATTTAATTTATTCATGAATAGACTTGAGCTCCAAAAAAATTGTACCAAATTATTCATGATTATGTTTACATTTTATTAGGAGAATTTTTTTTTAATTTTTACTGGTTAATTTATAGAGTTCTATACATTGTTTTTCACATCAGAGCTTTCTCATTTCCTTCACTTCTCCACCCATCAAATTTTATAACCTTATGATTAACACACCTTCACCCTCACCCGCCATCCTCACCCCTCTACCCCTCCTTGGATCCTCATACACTTTCTACAGTAGTGGTCTTATACATCATTTGTCTTGTGGGACTGAGTTCGTTCACTTAGCGTAATGCTCTCCAGTTTCTCACAAGTTAGGTAGTAATTTACAATTGCTCTTGTGTGCTGCTTAGTTGCATTTATTGTGTGAATGTACTATAATTTCTCAACCCATTTGTATCAGCAGACATTTTTTGTAGGAATGTGTTTTCTTTATTTATATAAAATGCAAAACCAAAACAAAACCACACTCCATTGTCATCAAGGTGATTTTTACTCAGAGTCACCCTACCTCTGAAACTGTGAACCATGAATTTGAAGAGGCTGCCTGTCTTCCTTTTCTTCAGCTGATGGTGACTTTAAATCATCAGACACGCAGCTTTTTGGTTGCAGTGCAACACTGTGCAGGCTATGCCATTGAGCTCCATTTTCATTATATAAGTACCTACATTGTATCTTTGATTTTTACCTCTTGGAGTATATGGCCTAAAATATTCATTCTTTGGAGCTTCACAGAAAAAAAAAGACATAAAACCACCCCAAACTTGCCGACCCTTGCAATATATCGTTGCTGATTTTATAGTGAGCACATTTTTCTATGTTCGATGAAAATGTAAAGAATTTTAATTGTAAAAATCTTATATTAACCTTATTACATTAAATTTTACTCAACAACAGAAAGTAAAAAGTGATTAGTCCTGTTCCTCAGTGGTACACTAAACAGTTTGTAATGTGTCTTTATCCTGACTTGCCGCTTAACACTTACCGGACTCTAGTTAACCTGTCAGCCTCAGACTCCGCACTGGGTAGGGGCATAACAGTTCCTACCCAACAAGTTGACATAATGCATGTGAAGTGTTTAGCATATAGAACTCTGCTGCAGAGTTCTTAATGAATTTTAACTTCATTTTTTAAAATTTGTTCCTTTTTATCTTAAATGCACACGTTTATTTACTTCTGTTAAAACAGCATTTTCCCCCCTAAGAGTTATAACTATATGTAAACATTGTATAATGATATGGAATAAGGTACACATTGTAGGACATTTTCTAAAAAAAAACAAAAACCCACACCAAAAAACAAAACACTAACTAATGTTCCACACATGATTCTGATGCTCAGTCTCTTAAGAACTACTAAAGATAATACTAGAAAGTAGATCATTGTGGAGAAGGGTTCATGTTTGGGGCCAAACTGCCTTCTACCTTATGGCACAAGCTAGGGGGAGGACGAAGACAAATAAGGGGGCGGGAAGGAAGCACGTTAACATGTTCTTTCGGTGAACCTGTAGGATGCTATAAAATACATACAAGTAAGTTTTTATTTCTCTTTTCCAGGTCTACAACTCCAACAAAGACAGTCAGAGCGAAGGGAGTAAGTATGTTGCTTGGGTGATTTTGTACACTTGGGGGCTGGGAGTGGGCTTAGAGCAATCACTGCTCTGGGTGTGAACCACTAGGAGGACTGTGTACATGTTGCCTGCTGTCACGGAGTTGCTTCTGACAGAGCAGGTAGAGCTCTGGTGGCCTCGTGCTAAGAAACTGCAATCCAAGTGGCATGCAATTTGAATCTGCCTGCTGCTCCGCAGGAGAAGAATGGGTAGTTTCCTCCCACGTGATTACAGCCTCTGAAAACCCGTTGGAGGGTCAGCTATGAGTTGGATTCAACTTGATGGTACTCAACCAGCACAACAGAGTAGGGAACTCTCTTGGCCTAGTGGTAAGAAATTGTGTTGCACTCCCAAAGCTAAGTGGTTTGAAATCCATCAGTTGGTCTATGGTCAGATATGGGCAGTCTCCTGTCTTGTGATTTACTGCCTTTGAAAACCCCCTGGAGGATCAGCTATGGGTCAGTTCTGACTCAATGGCACATAGCGACTAAACAGAGTAGGTAATACTGGTGACCTGGTGGACAACGGAGTGATACTGCCACCCCAAAGGCATATGTTTCTAATCCATCTGCTCCTCCGTGGTTGAAAGATGGGTATTCTCTTCCAGTGTGATTCACAGTGCCTGAAACCTGCTGGAGGGTGTGTTGGTTCCTACTAGATGACACACAGCAACAACACAGAGGAGAATCCCTGCATAGGGCCTCCAAGGCTGTAAATCTTTTCAGAAAGACTGCCACATCTCTTTCCTGTGGAGCAGCTAGAGAACGGAAGGCGCTGACTTTAGTTAGCAGTGAGAGCTTAACCACAGATCCATCAAGGCGTCTTGTGTGCACGCCGGGTCAGCTCAATTTCCCAAGTTTGATCTTAGTTACTACCACATAAGCTTCCCACCTGAAGACCTCCAGTGGGACATTCAGTGTCAGCATGGCTGTCAGACTTCACCCTGGCAAAGCATTTTCTTTCTTTCTTTCTTCCTTTTCTTTTTTTAAGTAAAAGAATGTCATGATTATTTTTTATGTTTGGATTTCCATTCATTCATTGTTGCACACTTTCCTCCCTGCCCATCCATCCCCCTAGTTCATTTTTCTCTTTGAAAAGTAAAAAAAAAAAAAAAAAAAATTAAAAAATTAAAAAAAATCTTTCATTGTTATACAACCCCTCCACCCCATCCACTCTACTATGCAGTTTTTATTCTGAACTCTTTTCATGACAGTAATACCTAATCATATATTCCTCCTAAACCGTTCTCTCCCTCATCTGTTTCACTGCAGTATACATTATTTATCTCCTCTTAGTTTCTCCCTAACCCCAATGTCAGACCTGCTTTACAACAGTGGCACTACGCAGAATTCGTCCTTTTGTGACTAAGATATTTTACTCAGAATAATGTCTTCCAGGGTCACCCCTTTTGTATAATATTTCATGAGTTCCTTGTTTTTCAAAGCTTCATAGTATTTCATTGTGTAAATATACCGTAGCTTCACTATCCATTTGTTTGTTGATGGGCACCTGGGTTGTTTCCAACTTTTTGCTATTGTGGAAAGAAGCCACAGTAAACATGGGTGAGCATATATCTGCTTGGGTGGCAGTTCCTGTTTCTTTAGGGTATACTCTCAGTAGTTGAATTGCTGGGTCAAATGGTATTTCTATTTGCAACTTTTTGAGAAAGCGCCATACAGCCTTCTATAATGGTTGTACCATTTTACACTCCCACCGACAGTGAATAAGGGTTCCAATTACTCCACAACTTTGCCAGAATTTGTTGTTTGTTGTTCTGTTAAAGTTTGCTATTTTTACTGGGGTGAGATGATATCCCATAGGTGTTTTGACTTGCATCTCTCTTAGAGCTAGGGATTTTGAACAGCTTTAGTTTGCTTGGCTCCACAGTCAACACTCTTGGCACCAGTAGCCAGGAAATTAAAAGACGTATTGCGATGGGAAAGTCTGCTGTTAGGGACCTCTCGAAAGTACTGAAGAGCAATGGTGTCTCTCTGGAGACTAAGGTGCATCTGATACAGGCCATGGTCTTTACAATCACTTGTTATGCATCAGAGAGTTGGACAGTGACTAAGGAGGACAGAAGAAAAATTGATGCCTTTGAGCTGTGGTCCTGGAGAAGAGTATTGAGGGTACCATGGACTGCTAGGAAAACAAACAGATTCATCCTGGAAAGGGTTAAACCAGGCAGCTCCTTGGAGGCAAGGATTCTGAGGCTCCATCTAACATACTTTGGACATGTTGTAAGGAGGGACAGGTCCTTGGAGAGGGACATCATGCTTGGTAGGTGGCGCAGGATGGGAAGGGCCTTTATGAGGTGGATTGATTCAGTGACTGTGGTAATCAGGATGGGTGTGTCAGAGACAGTGAGATTGGCACAGGGTAGAGCAGAGTGTAGGGCTGTTGTACATCGGGTCACTATGAGTTGCAAATGACTTGACGGCACATAACAACAACAACTTCACGTGTTTGTTTGCCATCTGAATGTCTTCTCTGGTGGTCTGTTCATATCTTGTGCCCATTTTTCAATTGGGCTGTTTACCTTTATCTTGTTTGGTTATGGGTTTGTTTTTGTTGTGTTTTTTTTTTGTTTTTGTTTTTTGTTGTTAAGAATTTTTTTCCTATTAATTTTAATGAAAATGTACAGAGATTTAGGGTTTCCACTCATTCATTGTTGCACTTTTCTCCCTGACCACGCCCTCCCCTCAGTTCACTCCTTTATCTTGTTGTGGTGCTCGAGTATTTTATAAATTCTAGATTTAAGTCCCTTATCTGACATGTCATTACCAAATACTTTTTTTCCAGTCTGTGGCTTCCCTTTTTAGCTTGTAGGAGAAGTTTTCAGATGAGCATAGGGATTTGATTCTTAGAAGGTCCCATTCATGAACATTATCTCACTTAATCCTGCCTCTCTTATTGTTATTGTTGTGTGCTGCTGAGGCAGAACTGACTCATAGATGGCGTCTAGAGGGTTTTCAGAGGTAGGTAATTTGCACAGGAGGAAATGACACATCCTTCTTTCTCCTTTGGAGCAACTGGTAGATTTGAACCTTGTGCCTTTGGTATTACAGTGCAGCTTCTTACCACTAGGCCATCAGAGAAGATCAGTTAATCAATAAATACTCAAAGTTTTGAGAGTCCTATCCTAAGGAAATGGGGATCTCTACGCTGCAGTACTGGATTAACTGCCTCAGAAAACCCGCTGGAAAGTCAGCTATGGGTCGGATCTGACTCCACGGTGCACAACAACAACAACATCCTAAGGAAAAGCCAAAATTGACCTTGACTTTTGTGCAGTCTTGCTAAAAAATGGGAGAAACAGGAGCCATCTTTGGTGATTAATTAGCTATTCTTTCTTTGTTGCCTTATGAGTGAAAAGAGTGGAGATGGGGAATTATGTAATAATACTCCTGTTTGAGGGGAAGTGACCCTGGGCAGCCTTGGTAGAGTGCAGCACATTTCCTCTGCTACCAGCTCTGACATGCTGGTTAATCATATTTCCAAGGGCACTGGTAACCTTGTAAAACTGATGAGATTAGGGTGGTGGGGTGTTTGGGCTGATTATCTCCTTGGTGAATAGGAGTAAAAAAACCCAGCTTCCTTGCAGTTTGTTGCTAGTATACAGAGGAAATCTTGTCCCCTCATCTTAGATTTGTTTTGTAGGAGTGAGTTGGAAAAGGACAAAAGTCAAAGGTAACCTCAACCGTGATTTACAGCAGTGTCAAGACAATTGATAGCCCAGTGCCTTTCCATGTGGTCAGAAAGATGAACTTTTTATGTGGAAGCCATTTTAAGATATTTTTTTCCTCTTTTCATTCTCCCTATCCCATAGATTTTTATCAGGTTATAAAGTATGAAATGCTCCATTGGCAGGTTGAGAGCCTTTCATAAGAGAAAATGATGTTAGTACCCACCGCTCCACTCCAAATGTGAATGAACCAAAAACATGAATCCCCTTTCTGTGGAGTCAGTTCTGACTGACTCAGAGCATAGGCTGGGCGAAACTGACTCGCAGGTTTTCTAAATTTGTCAGTCTTTATAGAAGCAGACTGCCACATCCTTCTCCCTTGGAGCAGCTAATGGGTTTATACCCCCGACCTTTTGGTAAATCAGGCCTCAAGTTGCAATACTGAGAGATGCTAAGGGCAAAATCTTGAATGATCAAAGTAAGATGGAAGGAATATACAGAGTCACTGTACCAAAAACAATAGGTTGACACTGAAACATTTTAGGAAGCACCATATGGACAAGAGCCAGTGAAAAGGAAGGAAAAAGTTCGTGCTGTGTTGAAGACACTGGCAAAAAATAAGGCCTTTGAAATAGATAAGATGCCCGTTGACGTATTTCAACTAACAGATGTAACACTGGACATGCTCACCATGCTATGCCAGGAAATTTAGAGGACAACTTCCTGGCCAACTAACTGGAAGAGATCCATATTTGTTTCCTTTTCTAAGAAAGGTGATGCAACAGAATTTGGAAATTATTGAACAGTATCACAAATGTCACATGCAAACAAAATATTGTTGAAGATCATACAAAAAAAAACTGGCACAGTACATTGACAGGGAACTTCCAGAAGTTCAGGCTAGGTTTAGAAGATACCATTGCTGATTTCAGGTGGATCCTGATTGAAATCAGACAATACCAGAAGACTTTTTCTCTGTGTTGAATTGGTTATGCAAAGGCAATTGACTTGATGGATTACAACAAGCAATGTATTGAGAAGAAAGCTAATGATAGAATGAGAATTCCAGAGCACTTAACATGTTGCCACAAATGACGGCAAAATGTGTTTCTAAGCACGGTTGTCAATTTAAAAGTGTGCGGCAACGTGTTAATTATGCTCCTACTTGCTATGCATCAGAGAGCTGGACAATGACTAAGCATGACAGAAGAAGGATGCCTTTGGGTTGTGATGCTGGACAAGAGTCTTGACTATACCATGGACCACCAAGAAAACAAGTCTGTCTTGGAGAGGGTGAAACCAAGTCCCTCCTAGGAGGCTACGATTTTGAAGCTCCATCTCACATACTTTGGGCACATGGCCAGGAGGTACCAGTCCTTAGAGGAGGATATCATTCTTGGAAGCATGGGGGGACGGCGCAGGAGAGGAAGATCCTAGACAAGATGGACTGATACAGTAACTGGGGTTATGGGGGATAGATGTGTCAGAATCAGTGAGACTGACTCAGAATAGAGGAGGCTTCTGATCTGTTGAACGTAGGGTCTCTATGAGACTCAGGTGATTTGATGGCACATAACAACAGCAATGACATGAAATCTATACCTGTATAAGAATCTGTTGACTAAACAGAAAAATGAACATGGTTTGGTTTAAAATCAGGAAGAATGTGTGTCAGGGGCATATCATTTCTCTGTATCATTCAGTCTGTCTGCAGAGTAAATAGTTTATGAAGCTGGACTTTATGAACAAGACTGGCGTGTAGATCAGAGGACTCTTCAATATCCTGCATTATGCAGATGACACAACCTTATTGCTTGCTGAAAGTGAAGAGGACCCAAAGTGCTTGCTGCAGAAGATCAAACACTACAGCCTTTAATATAGATTACATCCCAACATCAAGAAAACAAAGATCCTTACCACTGGGCCAACAGGCAAAATCATGGTAGATGGAGAAAGGATTGAAACTCAATGATATCATACTTAGATATAACAGTCAACACTCTTGGTATCAGCAGTCAAAAGATGCATTGCATTGGACAAGTCGCCTGTCAGGAATCTCTCAAAAATTCTGAAGCACAGTGATGTCAGTTTGAAGCTGAAGTGTGCTTGATTCAACCACATGGTCTTTTCCATAACTTGCTATGCATCTGAGAGCTGGACAATGAATAAGGACAGAAGCATTGATGTCTTTGAGCTGTGATGTTGGAGAAGAGCATTGAATATCCAATGGACTACCAAAAGAATGAGTGTATGTCATGGAAAAGGTGCAGCCAGAGTATTTCTTGGAAGCAAGGATGGTGAAGGGTCATTTCTCATACTTCAGACATGTTGCTAGAAGAGGCTATTCCTTGGAAAGGGACATCATGTTTGGAAAAGTAGGGGATCACCAAAAGAAAGATAGACCCCCAGCGATGTGGACTGACATGGAAACTGCAACAGTGGGCTCAAGTGTGTGAGAGATGATGAGGATGGCACAGAATAGGACGGGGTTTGGTTCTTTTGTCTGTATACTCGACTTGACAGAGTCTAACAAGATCATTACTGTCCATGTTAAGCACCACTCTTATTTATGTAATTTCCCATTCCTTTTCCTTTCCTTCCCCATAGACTAACAATCTAATGTGTCCTCTTTTCTTTAAATTGTGCTGTGACTGTAGAAGTCTTATATTTGAAACTTAAAAGGAAACAACTGCATTCCAAAAATAGCTAGCTATGCAGTTCCAAAAAAATGGAGGGTTGGTTTTTTTTGTTTTTTTTTTAATAACTGCCACACTCACTCCAAAGCCCATTCATCCCCTTCAGCATCCCATATATTATCACATGTTCTGCTTAGTTAAATAATAAAATGGCAAACACACAGCCTCACTGACATCACAGGACACTTGCCTATAAAACTAGACTTCTGACGCTGGACTCCAGCTTCATTCTCTCACAGACTCTCCTTGTCCAGAAGATGAGTTGTCTGTGCAACCTCAAATTCATGCCCAGACTGTGCTGCCAAAGCCAAGTTGATGGCAACTTCTGGTGGAGCAAGGGTGGGCATGACAACAAACTCTTAGTTAGTTTTCTGGTAAGCCAAAGAAGGGTTTTTCAAAGTTGTAGCTATTTTGACAGAAATAACATGGAAATGAAGATTCTTATTGATCTACTTGTGAAATGTGTGTATATTATTTATTTGTGTTTTAGCTTTTATTAAGTGTCTGTTTGTCCTGTTCTGGTTCATACTTTGTTTCCTCAACACTTTACAAAGAGGCATCCCTATTACTGTATTTCTGGACCAGTGTTTCTGATTGCTGTGTACCCCATGGCCTCCAGGGATGCATTTTTGCACAAAACACCTGGAATGCCTCTTACTCCTCATCACCACTCCAAATCACAATAACCATCTTTGTGCATGACCCCCTCTATGAAAATGTATGGGAGGAGCAACCAGCAGGGGAAATAACTGGTCTGAGTGTGTGTACTTTGAGGACTAGCATCTTGTTCTCCAAAGTGATCAGTCTTCATTGTACCAAGTCTACATGAAGATCTCTCCATCCCTACCAACTCTCAGCATGATTCAGCTTTCTTATTTTTTGTCAATCTTATAAAATGTTACCCTACTGTTCATTCCTTTAATAATTTATGAATTAGTGCATCTCTTAATATGCCTACCAGCCTCCTGGGTTTCCTCTTCTGCTAATTGCCTATTCTTGTTTGCACATTTTTCTATTACAGTTCCAGTTTTTTTCTTGTGACTGATAGATGCTTCTTTTATAGTCTATATATTAATCTCTTGTTAGTTTCATACCCACTGCTGTTGAGTTGATTCCATACCATAGCTGCCCTGTTTTTATTGTTATGTGCCATTGGGTCTGAACCAGCTCATAGCTGACCTTTCAGCATGTTTTATTCTTGCTTTTAGTGTATACCACTGAGTTGTAACTGACCCATAGCTGACCCTCTTTGGGTTTTCAGAGGATGTAACTGCATAGGAGAAGACTGCCCATCTTTAGCAGAACCACTGGTGGATCCGAATCACATGCCTTTTGCTGGCAGTGCATTTCTTTAGTACTAGACTATCAGAGATCAGAGCTCTCTACAGCAGCTTTTGAGAGGCAGGAAATTGCATAGGAAGAGAGTGCCCATCTTATACTGGTGAAAAAGCTGCTGGATTCCAGCCATGTGCCTTTGGGTTATCAGTGAGTCACAAGCAACTTGATGGCACATAACAACAACATCCTCATTAATTATGAGACCTTACTTTTTAGTATAATTTTTTTTCAAGTTTTTTAAGTAAGTCTTTTCTCACCTCGCAGAGATATGCCCCTACTTTTTATTAATTATGATTTTGTCATTTGCATTTAGGTTTGGATAGGTTTCTACTCAACTGATAGCCACCATAATGGGGTGTCCCATCAGGAAGCAGTTTTGCTTTTTCCATACAAAGAATTTTTTACTCCATGACCATATACTAAGCTAACCATTTCCTCCTATCCCCCACCCCCCAACTTGTGGCTTATATATTAAGTTTGCACATTTGAGCTTTGTCTTTGAACTCTTTATGGTCTTGTTGGTCTCCCTAACTATTCTTATGTTGATACATCTTGGCTAAAAGCAGAGTACCAAAGGAATGTCTACCTGTGTTTCATTGACTATGCAAAGTCATTTGACTGTGTGGATGACAACAAACTAACTCTGAGAAGAATGAGAATGCCAGAACATTTGATTGTGCTTATGCCAGACCTGTACTTGGAAAAGGAGGCAGTTGTCAGAATACAGCAAGGAAGCACTGCATGGTTTAAAATTGGAAAGGTTGTATGTGTCCTACCTCCATACCGTTTCAGTCTATATACAGAACAGATCATCCAGGAGGCTGGGCTCTATGAGGAGGAGTGTGGTGTCAGGATTGGATGAAGACTTCTTAACCACCTGTAGTATGCAGATAGCATAACCCTGCTTGCTGAAACTGAAGAGGACCTAAAGCACTTACTGCAGAAGGTCAAGGACTGCAGCCTTCAATATACATTAAAGCCCAACATCAAGAAAACAAAGATTCTCATCACTGGTCCTATTGTCAGCATCAAGATAGACGGTGAAGAGATTGAGATTGTTAACAGCTTTAGTTTACTTGGCTCCACCATCAATTTTCTTGGTACTAACAACCAGGGAATCAAAAGATGAATTGTATTGAGAATGTCTACTGTCCAGGACCTCTCCAAAGTACTGAAGAACAATGATATCAACCTGGAGACTCAGGTGCGCATGATCCAGGACATAGTCTTTGCATTTACATGATATGCATCAGAAAGCTGGAAAATGCCTAGGGCTGATAGAAGGAGAATTGATGCCTTTGAGCTGTGATTCTGGAGAAGAGTATTGAATATACCATGGGCTGCTAAAAGGACAAACAGGTGCACCCTGGAGAGGGTGAGACCGGGCTGCCCCTTGGAGGCAAGTATTCTGAAGCTCCATCTGACATACTTTGAGAATGTTGCAAGGAGGGACCAATTCTTGGAGAGGGACAGTGCAAGATAGGAAGACCTTCAGTGAGATGGACTGACTCAGTGACAGGGGCAATGGGGGTAGGTGTATTAGAGACAATAAAATTGACTCAGGATAGAGCAGTCTTCAGAGCTATTGTACATCAGGTCCCTGTGAGTCACAGACAACTTGATGGCACATGACAATAACAACAGCATTGGTTTTTGATATAGTAATTTCAGTCTTTCCCCCCCACCTCCAATATTTTTATTGATATGTATATAAATATTCATATACTTTGTGTTTCATTCATGTACATAGTGTTTATGTGTATATATGTCGCACTTTCTTTCATTGATGTTATGTTTCATACAATCATTCCCATGCATTGTTGTTGTTGTTATGTGCCATCGAGTTGCTTGCAACTCATAGTGACCCTATGTACAACAGACCTAAACCCTGCTCTATCGTGTGCCAATTGCACTGTTTCTGACACACCCATCCTGATTACCCCAGTCACTGAATCAATCCACCTCATAGAGGGACTTCCTCTCCTGCACTGTCCCACCACCCTCCTAAGCATGATATCCCTCTCCAAGGACCTGTCCCTCCTTATAGTATGTCCAAAGTATGTCATACGAAGCCCCAGAATCCTTGCCTCCAAGGAGCAGCCTGGTTTAACCCTCCCCAGGATGAATCTGTTTGTTTTCTTGCAAGTCCATGGTACATTCAGTACTATTCTCCAGCACCACAGCTCAAACACATCAGTTCTCCTATCCTTCCTAGTCATTGTCCAACTCTCTGATGCATAACAAGTGACTGGGAAGACCATAGCCTGTATCAGATGCACCTTAATCTCCAGAGTGCCACCATTGCTCTTCAGTACCCTCGAGAGGTCCCTAACAGCTGACTTTCCCATGGCAATACGTTTTTTTTATTTCCTGGCTACTGGT